>NC_081322.1:71467228-71771603 GCF_026419965.1 Kogia breviceps
TCTCCCTCCCACTCTCCCTATCCCACCCCTCTAGGTGGTCTCAAAGCACTGAGCTGACCTCCCTGTGCCATGCAGCTGCTTCCCACTAGCTATTTGTTTTACATTTGGTAGTGTATATGTGTTAATGCTACTCTCTCACTTCGTCCCATCTTACCCTTCCCCCTCCCCGTGTCCTCAAGTCCATTCTGTATGTCTGTGTCTTTATTCCTGTCCTGTGCCTAGGTTCATCATTTTTTTTTTTTTTTTAGATTCCATATATATGTGTTAGCGTACAGTATATGTTTTTCTCTTTCTGGCTTACTTCACTCTATATGACAGACTCCAGGTCCATCCCATAATTCAAAGAGTCATGTACCACAATGTTCATTGCAGCACTATTTACAATAGCCAGGACATGGAAGCAACCTAAGTGTCCATTGACAGATGAATGGATAAAGAAGATGTAGCACATATGTACAATGGAATATTACTCAGCTATAATGCATATTTTTAAAGATCCTCCTTGGATGCATTCTATGCTGAATTTTTGCTTTTTCATTTTTTTAAGGGATTGTTGTCCTATAGGAGAATTTTGATTCAAATCTGTTCCTCTATGTTTCTTTTGAGGGAGTAGCTATGGGGGAGGGGATAGAGATTAGGGTGGAAAAGAGAAGTGATGTTGAGATTATACTGGTAAATTTATCTCTTGGTTTATGACAATTCCTCTTCCTCTCCAAATCCTTGAGTTTGGACAGTCTAAAAGCCTGGCATCATAAAAATATTGGTGCATTTTATGTTAAGGTATTAGGATTGTTTATATTGACCATATTCAATATTAATTTGCTTTATGCAGTGTATGAGGTTTAATAATTTTTTAAAGTCATTTTTACCACCTAAGCAGAAATCTGAAATATCAAGAGCAGGTGAGGAAATAGTTTCATGAATATAAAAGTCATATATTTCTTTATGGTTGTAATACATTTGCCTTGGATTTCAGTGACTTTTGGAAAAGAACTTGAAAGAATAAGACCTTTAATGATTCAGGGCCTGGGCTTGGGTAAAAGTAGATCTTTCCCTAACTTAAAACACGCAAGTCAAATTCATCTGTCGAGTGCATCTTTGATAGCTTGAATTAGTGGGCTTCAGAAAGTTTAACAATTTATTAAGTATTTTGAGAGTAGGCCAAGAGTAAGAATTTTTTTTAAGTGAAATATGTTGTCCATGGAGTCTGATGCATAAACTTCTGCTTGGAACATTTTAAACAGGAAATAATAAAGTGGTTTGAGATATGTATAAAATCAAAGAATATCCTCTCCACTATTTTATTCTGTCAATAGCTGACACTAATGCCAGTAACATAGAATAAGTCAACCTTTTCTGTTCTTCTCAGTGCTGGTGTGGTAAGTTTTAGCTCAAAGCCCCCCCTAGAGGGTAGACTTCAGGGCTAAAGACTGTGCCAACCAGCTCCAAGTGGGGATTTTGACTGTTTAGGGATTAGAAGCAGAGATTCTCAGATGGGAACATTTGTTGAATGAATTAGTCGGTAAACTCCACATCGTTGTATGATTGAAAGCATTCTTTCAAAGCCTTTAGGCAGGAAGCCTGAGTGTAACAGTTTTATCATTTCTTTCTTCACCTTTTTTATTCTTGTGTAATCCTGGGATCTAATTGTTGAGGGAACCTTAGAGGCCCTATCACCTGGCCATGCCTGTGCGGTGGTTACCCAACCACCTCCAGTGCACACCTCCAGTGACGGGACCTCACTGATGATGATGATGATAATTCTAGCAACTTATATTTATTGAACACATACAGTGTGCAGATGTGGTGCTCAGAGTTTAATCCTCAAAACCACTACTTCACAGATGACAGACATGAGCCACACAGATGTATAATAATTTGCCACACTGGTCTTCTTTCTATTTCTCCAAAGGCCCAGTCATGCCTACCTCAGGGCCTTTGCACACCCCTCTTCCCCTGCCTTTGCCTGATGGGCTCTTTCTTCTCATTTAGAGCTAGGCTTCAGTGTCACCTCTGAGAGAACGTCCCTGCTGACTTTAGAAAGTAGCTCTCCCAGTCATTCTTGACTGTATCACTATATTTAAGTTCCCTATATGCTCTATCACTATATGGTACTCTTCTTGTTTTTTGTGCTTGTTAATGTCCTTCCTACTAAAATTTAATTCTACAAGAATAGGGACCCATATATCCCTGGGACCAAGCCCAGTGTCTAGCTCACAGTAGGTGAGCAATGAATGCCTATTCAATGAAAAAAGCTACAGAAATAGAAAGTACCAGAGCTGGGGTGAGACCTCAGGTGATCTGACTCTAGAAACCCTCATTTGACCTTTGTAGAGTGCCCAGTTTCCTAATTTACCAGGTAGTTTATTCTGTTGCTGCCGGAACGTTCTTTTTCATTTTGTGCCTAAATCTATCTCTTAGAAAACTTGCAGAGTATCAATCGTATTTATATATATCCTCTTCTTTCGTAGTTACAAGATTGGGACCCTGGGCTGTGAGACAGAGCTGCTCCAGGCCTCCTGCTGGCATCACAGCCCCTGCTAAAGGAGAGCCGATTGCAGGAGCCGGCGAGCTGCTGCTGGCCCTGATTATTGTCTCTGTTCTCTGTCATTCTCTGTTAAGAGTTAGCAAAGGGGAAAATAAGAGTTAGCAGTCCTCTGGGTGGAAGGTAGAAAAATTGATAATCTGTTTCGGACATGAATTCCCTTTTCTCTTTTCCCCTGCCTGCTGCTCAAGGCTTTTAACTCACTGGTGAAAAAAAAGGTAGTGGATTTCAGATGCACTGCGATATGGCACAGTTTTAAGGCCTGGTCTGATGCCCAGATGGGTATCTGGCGTTGAAAGAGCTGGTAGGTGCAGAGGGAGGGAGAGGGAAGAAAAGAGAGGCCAGTGAAATAAAAATAAAACAAATTATTTAATATGGAATATTATATATACCAGGTTACATTTATAGCAGGCCTAAAAAGATGCTATGTTTGCAATAAAGTAAACTTGCTTAACAAGATGGGGTTTTATGAAGCTATGAGGAAAGTTACCTTATTTGTTTATCTTTTAGAGGCCTTTCTTTAGAAAAGACAGTGGTGACGTTGTATTTCCCATTGGTCTACCTCTTTCTCTTTCATTTAAAGAAATATCTGTGAGGGGATTTGACTGAAGAGTTTAAGGGACTGTGAAAAATAATTCTTCTTCTTCTTCTCCTTGTTCTTCTTCGTTTGTTTTTTTTTTTTTTTTTTTTTCTGAAGCTTTAGTTGGCTGGAATACCTGTGCTTTGAAGGGAGTCTTTGAGCAGATTTGGTTTTTTTCCATGAGCCCTGGGGATTTGTGGTGAGGGACAGTGACCCTGGTGGAAATTCAACTCCAGCAGAGGAGTGCAGCTATTCTTGTCATGCGCATAAAAATATTCTCTGTGTTGGTACCTCATTACGCTGAAGTAGTGCCATCAGAGAAAAGATTTCTGTATTAATGTGATTCTCATGACCTGTTACTAGGGTTGTGAAAGCTGTGTCGGTGATCCGTTCTTGAGAGAAAAACATGAATTGTGGAGAATGTTCTAAACAGTGGAAGTACTTTATTATATAGACAGAATGGAAAACTCAGTTTTATTGAGCCTTATTTGAGTCCAGATTTGAGCTAGATGCCAATAGGATGATTTTGTGGGAACAAGGGAACATGCAAGATGGTTGATTTTTCTGGGAACAAGGGAACATGCAATATCGTTGATGGTTGTAAAAATTACTTAAAATTTTATTGCGAAAGATTACTCAGAGGCTTTCACATGTATTGGTTAGGTTTTTTTTTCTCCTTAAGCTGTTCATGTGGAGGCAGAGGTGTTTCCTGTATTATTCTTTCTATTTTTTTTGGTATGCCGTGTTTAATAATGAGTACAGTCAGTTTAGTATTTGAAAGGTGAGTCGGTATGAGTTTTTAATATATATTTACCTTCGAAATGATGGCTGTGGACGGAAGAATCTAAGCCGGATCTAGTCCTTTCACTTTTCCTTCCTCTTGTCCTCGATGAACACCCGTCAAGCGTGGGAGGCAGGTGGGCCCGGCTCCCCTGTAGCTCTCCGGCCTTGGCGCTGATGCCTTTTCACAACCAAACACCTGAGATTTCTTTATATTCCGCGGGCCTTCTCTGTCAGAAGCTTGGTCTCCTAGCCTAGCTAATAAGAGGAACTGTTTGTGCGTGGGCTCATCTGGTAGCTAAGATTAAGGTTTGGAGTGGTACAACCTCACATCCTGTTTTGAAAACTCAATTTACTAAAAAAAAAAAAAAAAAAAAAAAAAAAAAAAAAAAAAATCAGTTTTGGCACAGCCATTGAGCTCGTGATATAGATCGGGAGAATAACATTTCATTGGTGAATATTTTCAAATGAACGTTTTTTGGTAGGTGGGTGGTTGGCTAATTACGATTTCTGTCTAGTTCAATAATCTTAGCATTGAATTATGTAACATTTTTTTTTCCCCAAAAAAGCAGAAGAAAGCACATAATGGCATTTCTGATGTAGCAGAGAAATCCAATAAAAAAATATGACTTTACGTCTCGAAAGTGGCACAACTTTGAAAAATGCCGTCGTTGAAAAAATAGCTGCTTAGATCATCTTCTCCAATTCTATAGTTTTAATATTTGCACATTTCTTCCATGCCATGTTCTAATTAAGATTTTGGTGTAGGACATTTTCGTGAAGACCTCGAGGTGGAGAATAGCATTTTGAGGTTGATACTGATTGATTGCTTCTCTTGCTACTCATCAGCTATGTGAGTGTTGTGATTTAATATTAGTTCAGTAATTACATAGATGTAAACATATGCTTTTATTTTGAAAGTCCGGTTTGGGGTTCAACCTCTATCCGGTTCCTAACTCAGGCTGCATATCAGATTGACCCCCGGGGATTCTGATTCAGTTAGTGGGGTGGGGTCCCTGCATCTGGAGTTTTAACAAGCTCAGCGGTTATTCTGTTTAGTGCCATTGATTTATGGACAAAGGAGGCAGGCTTAAGACTCTTGGAACCAAAGTGAAAGTGGTCTGTGCATTTCAAAGGAGCAGGGAGAACTATAGTCAAATGTTGAAGATTATTTCTCCTTACAAAATCTTCTTTTAAAATAATTTTAAGAGGTAATGGATTTCTTGGTATTGGACATTTTTTTTCTTTTGCCTTGTATTCTGAAGGGTTTTGGTCATGTTGAGCAAAGGTAAAACTGTGTAATGTGAGTCAGGAGAGTGATGAAACTTGGTGCATTTCTTATTGTGGTCTGTGGAACCAGAGGATCGTACCAAAATATTCAGCCCTGAAATATTTCTTCAAGGAGCACCTTGGTCTTCAGCTTGGTGCATTGAACCTCTTCCTGCTGCAAGCTTAATGTCGGATCCTGAATTATTTTGTGGAGTCATCTGAACTCATCATAAAAATTGATTGTCTATCTTTTCTAAGAAAAATTTCCAAGACAGATGTGGTTTTGACTCGTGGTGAGGAAAAATCCTCACATCCATCCTCTATGTTGGTTTTCTTTTCTTTTTTTTTTTTTTTTTTAGTTAATTTATAATTTATTCATGCAATGGAATGATTTGCAATGAAAAATCACACATCCTTTCTGTATTTATATAGGATGATTTCTAAGATATGATATAAAGTGTAAAAACATAATAACATTATGCTAGTTTTATCTTTAAGGTTAAGCCATTACATTTGTATTTGCCTCCTTGTTTTTGTAATTTTAAATAGGTGAAATCTAGTACTTACATTTAATATAACTATACTTCTTTTTGCTATAATGTAATTTAAAAATGAGTGAATTTTAAAAGATGAATAATGATTTTTTTTTTTTGTCATTGATGAATTAGGAGTTAAGTGATGTATGGACCACCACAGCAAGTTCCCTAAGGATCTATAAATACACCCCAGAGGTCTTGGGATGTTCTTATATTCATTTAACCAAACCTAACCAAACACCAAACCGCCAATCTCTTATAGTCTTTGAGTTATTTGCAGTAGAGTCTTTGAGCTCTAATCGTTAACCTCTTTGAAGATACAGAAGGGGATATTCATTTCTTCATTGATTAAATAACCTCCAGGGTGGTTTGAGATACATAATTGCTTTTCTGTAAGTCGTTGTGTGGAATTTGAGATCAGTCTCAGATTTGATGAGATCTATTCCTGAGGCAGTTTTAAGATTGAGACTTACAAAGAGACAACCTGGTGAGGCCTGAGTGGGATTGATGATTTCTATTTGAACAGAGACTTTTGTGCAGAGGTTGTGCAAGTGTGAATAAATTTTTTTCCTTCAGTTTTACTGAGATATAATTGACATACAGCACTGTGTAAGTTTTTTTTTTTTTTTAATTTGGTACGCGGGCCTCTCACTGTTGTGGCCTCTCCCGCTGTGGAGCACAGGCTCCGGACACGCAGGCTCAGTGGCCATGGCTCAGGGGCCCAGCCGCTCCGCGGCACGAACCCACGTCCCCTGCATCGGCAAGCGGACTCTCAACCACCGCGCCACCAGGGAAGCCCAGCACTGTGTAAGTTTAAAGCGTCCAGTATATACCTAAGGGATAATGATTTGACTTACATACAACATGAAATGATTATCATAGTAAATGTAGTGAACATCCATCATCTCATATAAAATCAAAATTTAAAAAGTAGAAAAAGATTTTTTTTCTGTTATGAGAACTCAGGATTCACTCTCATCACAACTTTCATATATAACATACAGCATTGTTAGTTACATTTATCATGTTGTACATTACATCCCTAGTACTTTATCTTGTAACTGGAAGTTTGTCCCTTTTCACCAAAGTGTGGGTAAATTTTTTGTGTGTGATTTTTTTTTTTTTGGATAATGTTTTTTTATAGCAAAATATACATAACATAAAATTGCCCTTTTAAAACATTCTCAAGTATACAGTGCAGTGGCATTAAGGTACATTCATATTGTTGTGCAGTCATCATCACCATCCATTTCCAGAATTTTTTCATCTTCCCAAACTGAAACTCTGTCCTCATTAAACACTAACTCCTCTTCCCCCTCCCTCAGCCCCTGGCCCCTGTCATCCTTAGGAGGAAGGCTTTTCAGATATATTTGGAACAAATAGACCACAAAATAAAATCAAAATCCACCCCAAAACAGATAGACTTAAAAACCAAATTTGGTTCTAGGTCGTAAATGATCCATTTCTTAAAGTGAATTGTTATATTGCCAGTTTAAAAATTATACTGTCTTTTTAAAATTGAGATATAATTGGCAGATAATATTATATGAGCTTCAAGTATACAACATAATGATTCGATATTTGTGTATATTGTGAAACATACTCACCACAATGAGTCTAGTTAATATATGTTCTAGCACCATAGTTATAGCATTTTATTTTCTTGTGATGAGAGCTTTTAAAATCTAGTCTTAACAACTTTTAAATATGCAGTACAGTATTATTAACTATAGTCACCATGCTGTATTTTATAGCCCCAGGACTTTTTTATAACTGGAGGTGTGTACCTTTTGACCCCCTCCTCACTCCTGCCTCTGGTAACCACCAATCTGTTCTCTGTGTCTTTGAGATGTTTTTGTTTTTTTTAAATTCCACATATAAGTGAGATCATGAGGTTATTTGTCCTTTTCTGTTGACTTATTTCACTTAGCTTAATGCCCTCAAGCTTTATTCATGTTGTTGCAAGGGGCAAGAATTCTATCTTTGTTATGGTTGAAAAATATTCCAGTGTACATTTTCTTTATTCATCCGTTGATGGACACTTAGGTTACTTCCATATCTTGGCTATTGTAAATAATGGTGCAGTGAACCTGGGGGTGCACATATCTTTTCAAGTTAGTGTTTACATTTTCTTTGTGTAAATAGCCACAAGTAGAATTCCTGGATCATATGGTAGTTCTGTTTTTATTCTGGGGGGGAACTTCTCTACTGTTTTCCACAGTGGCTACACCAATTTATAATCCCACCAACAGTGCACAAGAATTACCTTTTCTCTACACCCTCACCAACACTCGTTATTTCTTGTCTTTTTGATAACAGCTATTCTAAGAGGTGTCTGGTGGTATCTCATGGTGGTTTTGATTTGCAATTCCATGATGATTAGTGATGCGGAACACCTTTTCATGTACCTGTTAGTTGGTCATCTGTATGTCTTCTTTTGGAAAATGTCTGTTCAGATCTTTTGCCCATTTTACAATTAGATTGTTCGTTTGTTTTTGCTATTGAATTGTATTAGTTCTTTATATATTTTGGATATTAGCCTGTTGGAGGAGGTCATTGAGGGGATGTGACCGCTGGTTGACCTGCAAGGAGGATCCAGGCAATCAGAGGCTCCTCACCCCCTCCCCAGCCTTGGAATATATGTTCTACTCACTCTTCCTACACTAGGAGCTACTTTAGTAATGTGTTATTGAGACCATCTGGATCATATATATTACTAAATCCCTTAAGGGCTCTATATAAACTCTTAAGAATTTGGCCAGGCAGAAATCTACTCATCTTTCTGTCACCAAAGACAAGCCTTATATGTAAGTTCCCTTGCTTATTAAACCTGTCACCTACCAATGAGAAGTGGTCTGCCTCTTTCTTCCATCTCTCCTTGCCCTTTGTGTATGCGGGCCAGTTTCAGATTTTACTCAGGGAGCTCTAAAGGTTGCAACCAACATGACCCCTTATCAGGTATATGATTTGCATTATACTGTCTTTTAAAATTTAAAGTACAAGTATGACTCAGAGCTGGGAGAGTGAATCTGCATCTTATTTGGTGTTGAAGGCTCCTGGCCTTATCCAAAAGCCACCTTCGGCGGGGGTGGGGGGCGGCTCTGAGATAAAACTCCATGTATGCTCTAGTTTACTTTGCTCCTGTATATAGTCCCTTCATAGATGTTTAGAAAATGTTATACTGAAGGATGTAAAGATATTTATTTTTGTAGTTTTACATGTGGTATCAGTGGCCAGTTCTATAATATAACAGACCCTTCCTCATATGTTAAATCCCATTTTAATGCGTTGTCTGTAAAAAATTATTAGAGTGACTTGAATTATTTTAACTTATGTGTGCTTTTTCAAGAGATGTAGCCTGTTAGAAGAGTGTTGGTATGTGGAGAATGCACACACATGCTTGCCCTCTGTCTGGGGCCGGCCTTATTGAGAATTGGGTGTAGCACAGATCTTATTCTAGTGACCTGGCATCGAGGCAGATTGCTGAGAGAGGGGAACTCATTTGCATGTATGTTTCAATGAAGCATTTAGGGAAGTCTGATGCTGACCTATCTTTCTAGCCTCCCCCAACCCCCCACCACCTGTAGAATGCCCTGTGAGGGAGGCCAGTCGTCCTTTTCTTGCCTTTGGGACATGGCTTGCTTTGTTTTCTGCGCTTGATTGTTCTTCCCTCCCTACCCCTTAGTTTTGAAATCCCCATCTTTCAAACATGGGCATAAATGCCACAAAGCATTCTATTCTTCGATTGATCACAGAGCCACAGTCCATCCTCCTTCCCTCCTGTTCCCTCTTTATTTCTGTTTTTGGCTCTTCTTGTTTGTGTATGGGTACATGATTTCCTAATTTGACCTTCTCATTGCCAGCCTTCAGCTTAGTCGCCACACACAGTAAGTGCTCAATAAAAGCTTACTATGCATTTTAATGGTTTAATGAATCAGACTTGCTTATATACATACCGCATTCACTCAGCAAATGCTTGTTCAATCAGTGTTCCTAGATGATGAGCCCAGAGGTGAGCAAGACAGGTGTCTCTTCTTCAGGTGCTCTCAGGCTGGCTGGGAAGAGAGGTGTAAAGAGACATCCCTGCACAAAACCCAGTGCCACGTACACAAGGCTGTGGGAACAATGGGAGGAGGAAGGACAAAGTCTTACCTTGTTGGGAAGGAGGGTGGGGCTGGAAAGAGAGAGCCTTAAGAGGAAAGCAGGTGAGGTGTGCCTTGAAGGATGCATAGGAAGTAGCCTGTGGATCATGGAGGAAGGGCATTCTAAGCTGATGGATAAGAACAATGCATGTTGAGTCTGCAGCTGTTAGGTGAGTGTGGGACACTTGTCACAGATGATGGGAGAGGGTGGGGCCAGATTTTGAAAGCTCTTTTTTTTTTTGGGGGGTGCGCGGGCCTCTCACTGTTGTGGCCTCTCCCGTTGCAGAGCACAGGCTCCGGACGCGCAGGCTCAGCGGCCATGGCTCATGGGCCCAGCCGCTCCGCGGCATGCGGAATCCTCCCGGACCGGGGCACGAACCCGCATCCCCTGCATTGGCAGGCGGACTCTCAACCACTGCGCCACCAGGGAAGCCCTGAAAGCTCTTTTGAAGCATGCTAAATGGTTTGATCTTTTCCCCCAGGATTTTAAGTGGGTTAATGTCGAACGGGCTCAGTATTGTTTATCAAAAAGATAACTCAGTCGGCAGCATGAAAGATAAATTTAGAAGGGAGCAGAGCTGAAGGGTGGAAGGGAGCAGGTAAGAGTTGTGAAAATAACTAAGGTTAGAGATCATGGGGGTTTGGACCAGCGTGGTATGGGTAGAGAAGGAGTAGGGCAGAGGATTTGAAAGATCCTTAGGAGTTACTAACAACATGTATAAAGCCACAATGTAAACGTCACTTCATGGGATTTGTTTTATATTTTTCAATCTGATGTATAGCTATTCAAATTAAAATTCATATATGTATTTTTCAATCAGATGTACAGTTAAAAAAGTTATGTCATGTTATAGCCCTTTCGGTATTAGCTCTTCCTCCAGAATTAATATTCTTTTCCTTTTTTTTGCCACGCCGTGCGGCATGCAGGATCTTAGTTCCCTGACCAGGGATCGAACCCATGCCCCCCTGCATTGGGAGCGTGGAGTCTTAACCACTGGACCTCTAGGGAAGTCCCCAGAATTAATATTCTTGACTTGATTAATTTCTACATTTTCAAGGTAGTTTTTTACTCCTTAGTTACATTGACTACTGCTGTTTTTCTAAAGTATTTCCTCTTGGTCAGTTTATTTAGGTAACTGAATTGAATTGTTTCAGTAACATTTGTAATTTTTTCCATATGTATATTCTGAAAGAAAGGTCATGCTGCAGAAAAAAAGTAGGTTAATTAAAATGAGAAAAAAGAAAAAGTTTGTTCATATTTATTTAGTATAATATAAAAGTTCTTTGAAAAGGTAGCAAAGAAAGGTAATATTAATCTCATCTTAAAGGGAAAATAATTATCTTGGACAGCTTGTGAAAAGAGCCTGGAAAACTATTTCAGGGGAACTTTAATTGAAGAATAGGATGTTTCATGTGAGGATAATGTCATCCTGTAATACTGATTTCAGCTTCAACAGATAGGATAGAGTAAATGCAAATTGAAAATAAATTAAGAACAGATGTTGAGAAATACCTTCCATTTAGGGAATAATTAAGTGGTGGAAAGGTGATTGGAGTTCAGTCAATAAAGTGGGAATGCTCAGAAATCATAATTATTCAGGTAACAAATGTTTTTCTTAATGTGACGCTCTGCCGTGGAGGTTTGAGGAGTAGAGAAAACAAGAGGTTATTATTGTCATGTTGTTTTTCTCTTGAGTTCTATCTTTCAAATCCTAATACAGTAAGTCCCCTACATACGAACCTTCAAGTTGTGAACTTTCAAAGGTGCGAATGTGTGTTCACATGTCTAATCACGTAAGTTAGTTCATGTGCCTGGTGTACCTTGTCACATGTGTGCATCTTCTACAAGTGGTTGTGCTTTTGTGTACTTTACTGTACTGTACAGAGTACAGTGTCTTTATTTCAAGCCCATGATATTCACTTGATGCCACCCCTGTATGCCAGCTGTTGTACTGTACTACAGTACTTCTCAAGGTACTGTACAGTAAGATTTAAAATGTTTTCTATAATTTTTGTTTGTTTTTTATGTATTATCAGTGTGAAAAGTATTATAAACCTATTACAGTACTATATAGCCAATTGTGTTAGTTGGGTACCTAGCCTAACTTTGTTGGACTTACAAACAAATTGGACTTACGAACGCACCCTCGGAATGGAACCTGTTCCTATGTAGGGACTTACTGTATTCAGTGGGCTGACTTTAAATTCCAATATAGAAGCTGGTATTTCAGAATGGTGGTTCCCTTGACCTTTAAGGAAAAACAGAAGGGCTTATTTGAAAATTCTACGTTGTTGGGTTGTGCATTGTGGCTTCTAAGGTTTTGATTTGGCCAATTTAATTGTCTCTCTAGGCTGTGAATATGGCTTTAAGATTCAGCTTTATTTTATGTTATGGAGACTGTTAGGGAAGGACTTATTTGTCTGTATCTACCTATCTATCTGTCTTTCTGTCTATCCATCCTATCTGTAAAAGACATTTTTTTTTTTTTTTTTTTTTTTGTGATACGCGGGCCTCTCACTGTTGTGGCCTCTCCCGTTGCGGGGCATAGGCTCCGGATGCGCAGGCTCAGCGGCCATGGCTCACGGGCTTAGTTGCTCCGCGGCACGTGGGATCTTCCCAGACCGGGGCACGAACCCGTGTCCCCTGCATCGGCAGGTGGATTCTCAACCACTGCGCCACCAGGGAAGCCCTGTAAAAGACATTTTGAATAGCATGTTGTTGCCTTGCTCCTACTATATGGCAAGCACTTGGGCTGGCACTGGGTGACTAAGACACAATTCCAGGGGTCAGTTCTCTCTCACCTGGAGAGGGGCAGTTGCACAAGCTTTTAAGTAAACAGACTGAACAGGCAGTTAGAATTTTAAAAAGGTGAAACAGCACAGGATGCTGTGTGAGCTCCTGGGAGGGTTAGTTGATGTCTGTGGGCCTCAGGAAAGCCACCTAGGGAGAATGGATATCTAAACTAAGATCAGAAGAATGAATACAAGTGAGAGAAAAAGTTGGGAGGTGGAGGTGAGGAGGGCTATTAAGATCGAGGGAATCAATGACATGTCAGAGGTTTGGAGGTAAGAACTGCAAATTGCTCAGTGTGGCTGAAGTGGGATGTGAGAAGTAAAGATAAAGGCTGGAAAGTTAAGCTAAGACCAATTAATGAAGAGTCTTGTAAGCCATGGTTAGGAGTTTGGCTTGTATTCTAAAAGTAACCCTGAAAGGATTTTTTTAAATCTAAAATTTAACATTATTTAAAAAAATATTGAAGCAGTCAATATAAGTAAATATTGACATAGAGGAAATGATATACCAGATATGCGTGCCCTCATTTGAAATGTATCAGCTATTAATTTTTTTTTTTTTTTTTAAAGCATTTTGGTTTTATTTACTTTTTATTTTTTTTTTCTTGTGGTACGCGGGCCTCTCAGTGTTGTGGCCTCTCCCGTTGCGGAGCACAGGCTTCGGACGCGCAGGCTCAGCGGCCACGGCTCACGGGCCCAGCCGCTCCGCGGCATGTGGGATCTTCCCGGACCGGGGCACGAACCCATGTCCCCTGCATCGGCAGGCGGACTCTCAACCACTGCGCCACCAGGGAAGCCCAGCTATTAATATTTTGACACATTTGCTTTAGAGCATATGTTAAAGACCTAATTATATCAACATTGATAAATCTTAAAAATAATTTTAAGTATAAACAAGCTGCAGAATATATTGAATGGTACCATATATAAAGTCCAAATATCCTCAGAAATTATGATGTAATGTATTCATAAATACGTTCAAAAGCTGCTGGTGGGGCGAGTGTATGCACTGCCTTCTGTGTAGTGCACCGAGGATCCCTTACAATGATACACGTTGTGCCATCTTACTATTGTCTGTTGGCAGGTTTGAAATATTTCATAATTTTTCAAACGTCAGCATTAAAAAAAACTCCTCCAATTTCTAGGTACTTCTCAAACTACTCCTCCAGCACACACACACACACATACACACACACACACACACACACACACACACACACACACACCCATAACATAAACCCCAATTCAAATATCTGGTCACATACTTACTATTTGTTTTTCTCTGGCAACTGGAGATGCCCTCCTCTCTCTCACTCCTGGGTTTAGAAGGTTTTGCTGCCTCTGAGAGGTTTTAACCAGATGGCTGATCTGATCAGATTTACACTTTAGAAGAATAGATGACTTGGGTTGGGGCAGTGGATGGGGCAAGGCTAGAGGCCTGGAGGACCACTGTATGACCATCACAGTTGAAGGGGGAGGGGTATTGTTGGCGTGAACTCAGGAGTGGTGGTTGGGGTGGAGAAGAGGGGAGAGTTGGAAAGCTTTAGGTAGGAGAGAGCCTTGATGGGACAGAGTGGTAGGAAAGAACTCTGCTTTGTGCCTTCAACACCTGGCAGGTGAAGCCTTTCTGTTAAGGCTTTGGGGGGACAGAGATGAGTAAGGGGATGTATTCTATCTATCTATCTATCTATCTTTCTACCTACCTACCTGTTATCTATATCTCCCAAGAGAGTGGCCTGGACTGGGATCACATCCTTGAAAACTGGCAGCTGGAATCTTGACTGTTTTCTTCAGTTTCTGTAGAACTTCCTTAAATATATCCTTAAAATTTCTCAAAATTTCATCAAGAACGGTTTTATTTCTCTTCATATTGGGTTGGCCAAAAAGTTCGTTCGGGTTTTTTTTGCAGAAAAACCCAAATGAACTTTTAGGCTAACGCTGTATTTTCTGAGATTTTTGACTGACCCTAGAATGAGCATTTGGAGAAAGGGTAATTCAAGAGACGGTAGATTATGGCAGTGGAAGTTGAGGAATAAGAAGTGGTTTTTGATTTTTAATATTTTTAGTAGATATTGGTAGTTTACCCCTTGGGAATTGACTGCATTTATCTCCCAGAGTCATAGGAAACCGACTTGCAGATGTTATTCTAGCTGACTTGCTTAGCTTGGGGTGGGGGGAGTGGAAGGGGTTATTAAGAAATGCTTGTAACGTGTACGGGATTTTTACAAATGTGCCTCTGCACATTTTCAGGGAAAAATTACCCCAGTTTTCATTTTTTTCTCAAAGGAGGCCTACGAGTCACCAAAAAGTTGCATCTTCTTAGAGTTGCCTCTTGTGGGGTTTCAGTCTTTTCTGATGGGAATTAAATTGGTGATCCGACATTCTGGCGTGAGTTTGGGGACCCACACGATTGCCACAGCTCAAATTCTGGGCCTTATGTTATTTCTGTTGTCTCAGAGCCATTCAAACAAAAGACCTGATTGTCAGAATTAGGGTGAGTAGACACAAAGTTTGAAGGGCAAAATTTCAGATAATGTTTGACCCAGTTTTGCATATAATGAATTTTTATTTGTTGATGAATCTTTCCCTTTTGTTGCTAGAAGTGGCAAATAATCAGACATAAATGACTAACTCTCTGGTTCAGAATTTTTTTTAAATTAGTGAAACTTGTGCTTAATCAAGCTCAGGTGGAGTGGAATGACAGTGCTTTATTTTTTCTAACATCAAACATTTTTCAAAAATGTTGATACATTTGTCATTTGAAAACAAGCCAAACAGTCTCTCCCATACTCATGGAGTAAGAGTAGTGGTCCTCACCAGACGACCCTACTTCCTGATGACCTTTCCGGTACCTCCTTTCTCCCACCCTCTCTTATTCCTGGAGAGGTCAGGTCGTGTCCCCTTTGCTTCCATGTCACATCCTGACCAGACCTCCCAGCTTAAGTCTCATGTCATTGAATTGCATCACCCACTAAAGCTCATTGTTGGGAGGGCACCCATCACTCCCTCTCATTTCTCGGTGATTTTAGCTCTTGATTCACTGTCACACTCTTTAAAGGTTACTCTTTTAAAACAAACTTTTGGTTACCAAAGGGGGAGGGGGGGAGGGTTAAATTAGAAGGTTAGGATTAACATGTATACACTACTATATATAAAATAGATGACCAACAAGGACCTACTATATAGCACAGGGAACTATACTCAATATTTTGTAATAACCTGTAAGGGAAAGGAATCAGAAAAAGAATATATATGTGTGTGTGTGTGTGTGTGTGTGTGTGTGTGTACACACACACACACATATGTATAACTGAATCACTGTGCTGTATACCTGAAACTAACATGATATTGTAAATCAACTATACTTCAGTTAAAAAAAAGTTACTCTTGTTTTAGTGATTTCAATGTAAACATAGATGATTCTTCCAACACTCTACTCTCTCAGTTTTTGAGCTTCTCTTTCTAGTGATCTTGTCATCCACTTCAGTGCCTATGTCTTGACCAAACCATATCATCATTTAGGACTGCAACTCCTCCATAATCTGAATTTCAAGTGTCACACTTTCTGCCCAAAGCATCTTATATTTCTGGCTCACTCCCTCTTTTGTTTTCTTTGTGTTTTTTTTGCTGTGCCACATGGCTTGTAGCATCTTAGTTCTAGGGATTAGTTCCAGGGATTGAACCCAGGACCCCTGCAGTAGAAGTGCAGAGTCCTAACCACTGGGCCACTAGGGAATTCCCTAGCTCACTCTCTCTTTTATCATAAGTTGAGCAGTCTCTGCTCCAGCAAGGCCTGCAATCTCTCAATACCACTACCATTATGCTCTTGCCCATCCCTTCGTGTCCTCTCTTTGCCCTTTACTGAGATTACATGGTCATTCGAAATCACTCGTTTCTCATGCCTTCAATTCCCTTGCTGTCCTTGCTTCATCACATCTCTGTCAGACTCCACTCCTTGTTAAATCGAACTCTCCACCTATTCGGTACCAGCCCCCATGCAGAGGAACATGACTGGAGGAAAAACACATCCTTCTTTCCTTGCCTCAGTGTAATTTATGATCACATGTGAGACCTTAATGCTACTTGGTGACCATCTCCCACTGTTCTACATGATTGTTTCATACCATCTCCTCTTTCCTGAAGCATTCCCCCCTTCCTCCCTATTCTGACTCTTAGCTCATGACTTTGCCTACTCTTGTCCTAAGAAAATTGAAGTCAGCTGAAGAGGAATCCACAAGATCTGGCACCACATCTACCTCTAACCGGCACCCACCCAAGGCCACCCCAACCATGTAATGGTATCCCATCCTCTCTTGCTCACTCGAGGACATCTTCCCTCTCCCTTCTGCATCCCCACTATTTTCTTTTCTAGTATATGTTTTCCATCAGCATACCAACTATTATTTTTATTCTCCCACCTCTTTCCAAATGTCACCTCATTTCTCTGTTCCCCTTTTTGAAAGACTTCCTCAGAAGAGTTTTATATACATAGTTGGAATTCCTCTCCTTTCATTCTCTCTTGAAACCACTTTAATGGTACTTAAGGGCATAGCCCCTACCATTCAACTAAAACTGCTCTTAGCAAAGTTACTAGAGACTTCCCTATTGCTAAATCCAGGGGTCAGTTCCCAGTCCTCATTTTGCTTGATGTCTCAGTAGTATCAACACAGTCCATCATTCATACCTCCATGAAACACTTCCTTCACTTGGCTTCCGGGATATACTGCACTCTCCCGGTTTCCTTCTCTTTCTTCTTTGCTGATTCTTCTTCCCAACATTGGAGGATCCAGGGTATAGTCCTTGGACCTCTTAGTTATAGTTATCACCACTTGCTCTCTTTGTCATCTCCCCAGTTTCATGGTCTTAAGTGCCATCTGGACACTGGACTCACATTTCTATCGCTGGCCCAGACCTCTCCCCGTGAGCTGCATACTTGTATATCCAACTGCCCGCTTGGCCTCTCCACTTGTATGTTAAAATCTGAACTCCTGATCTCCCCCCCAAGCCAAACCTGATCCCACAGTCTCACCCATCTCTCCTGAAGGCAGTCTGATTCTTCCAGTTGCTCAGGTTGAAGGTTGAAAATTTTGGAGTCATCCTTGTTAAGTCCTTTCCTTCTCTTACAACCACATCCAGTCCCTCAGCAAATCCTGTTGGCTCTATTTTCCAAATACTGTTTATACAGAATCTTGTCGTATTTCACCATCTCCACTGCCACTGCCGTGGTCTAGGCCTCCATACACTTTCCTGAATTTCTGCAGTCACTCCTCACTGGTCTCCCCACTTTCTGCTTTGTCCCACTAAGGCTGGTCTGAACCAGCAGCAGAGTGAGCCTTTTAAAAACAGAAGTCGATTTTGTCATTCTAGGTTCACAATTCTGCAGCCACTTCCCATTTTACTTATAATAAAAGCTAAAGACCTGACAGTGACCCACAGGCCCTGGGTGATCTGGCTTTATCTCCCCTTGCCCTCTTGCTCCTTGTACACAGCCAGCCCTCCCTCCCAGTTCAGGGCCTTTGCCCTGGTGGCCCCTGCCTGGAGCACTCATCCCTCAGGTAATTGTATGGGTGACCACCTGATTAAAAGTGTAAACCCTCCTTTCTTCAGCACTCTCCACCCACTTTACCTGGCTTAATTTTTTCCCATAACACTTCTCACTCACTAGCATACTCAACAATTTACTTGTTTGGTTGCTGATGTTTGCCTCTTTCCACTAGAATGTAAACTCCACGAGGGCAGGTCTTTTGTATGAATTGAATTGCTAGTATCTAGAACAGTACCTGGCACGTGGTATGTGTTCAATAAATATATGTTTTTTGTTGCTTTCAATAAACATGTAATCCCTGAAACAAATACCAGTTTCATCTTTATTATATCTTTATTGTACTGAATGATTAGCTCCGTGTTAGCCTACGACCGTTTCCCAAATGCTGGTTGACAGACCTCTTGATCTTTTCAACACTCAGACATGAAATGAGAAGACTCAGGCCAATATAATGTAGATACACGTCAGTGTAAGGTTGTCAACTGCCTTTTGTTTTCCAAGATTGTCCTTTAATTCAGAGACTGTGTTAACTTTGTATTTGGCACAAAAATGACCATTTAAGGAAATGATGGTGATACTTTTTCTATGAGATGAATTCTGGCAGTAGAAAGCTATCTTTAGATTAAGCACTCCAAAAGGACCCAGGTATAGCGTTCTTGACAGTAAGGGTGCTAATACTTTGCTTTTTGTCTTTCCTCCCTCTCTCCCTTCCTTCCTCCTTCCCTTTCTTCCCTTCCTCCCTGCTTTTCTTCCTCCTTCCCTCCCTCCCTCCCTTCTTTCTTTTCTTTCTTCCTTCTTTCCTTTCTTTGGCCTTAGAAGTCTTTCTGAAAACAAGTCTTAGCTGGAGGCCCATTTTAGGAATGTGACAATGCATCGCTGTTCTCTTTAGCGCAGGCTGACAAACGGGGCAGCTTTTAAGGGATGCAAGTGGCAGGAAGCCCACCTCAGGCCCCTGAGGGTCCTTCATGGTTTTTGGAACCTAAATTAAAATCACTGCTTTAGTTGATGAATTGTAGACAACCTGGACACCCTATTAAAAAGAAAGAACTTACCTTAGTCTCAGAGAGTTAGGTTCTATTTTTGTTCTTCAAATAACCATATTCTTCAAATATGACCTTGAAATAATTAGTCAGTTTCTCTGTGCAGTTAATTGATTTGTTTGTAGGGTAAGGAGTGTGGGCTAGATGATCTAACGCTGATGGCTTTAGAAGCTCCAGAGAACCAAATTGTTAGCATTTAATTGTCAAAGCTGTGTTAGGGAAGGGTTGTGTTTTGTTACCTTCTTCCTCATTGCTATAATTTCAGTTTTGTTTGCACTGATCTTGTGACTGTCCCAAATATTCTATACATGTGGATTCGTGCAAGCAATATTGTTGTTAGGATTATAGAAAGGATTATATGATAGCATTTGGGATAAGCATTTTACCTCTCAGTTGGGTTAGGGATCAAGTATAGCATGATATTATTTCACACAATATTTGAAAAGCAGAATAAGAAAATCCTACAGTGTTTAAACATTTTATCAGCACTCTCTTGTAGTGATACTATAGGGAGTGGTTCAAAACCATATCTGAAGATGTGGTTTTTAATCTAAACATGGCCACCCATTGGCTGTGTAAACCTGGACAAATTGCTTAGCTGCTCTGTGCCTCAGTTTCCTTATCAAAAAAGTGGGCATAGTACCTCCTTCCTCCTTTTGTTGTAAAAATTAAATTAATATATGTAAAAGTACTTTGGTACATAGAAGCACTCAATAAATGTTAGCTATTACTACCATACGAGTACTTATTATAGTTGTGGTTGTATTCTTTCCAATCTTTTTTTTTTTTTTTTTTTTTTTTTTGCGGTACGCGGGCCTCTCACTGTTGTGGCCTCTCCGGTTGCGGAGCACAGGCTCCAGACGCACAGGCTCAGCGGCCATGGCTCACGGGCCCAGCCACTCCGTGGCATGTGGGATCTTCCCGGACCGGGGCACGAACCCGTGTCCCCTGCATCGGCAGGCAGATTCTCAACCACTGCGCCACCAGGGAAGCCCTCCAATCTTTTTAAATAAGCATGTAACAATAGCTTGAATCATATCACTCGAGCAAAATTTGTGTCTTTATTTTTTAAGTATATCTAAAATTTTGCTTTTTTATATTCAATAAGAAAACATTCTAGGATAGGCTGAGCATTTTCAGGTCATTCTATAGACTCTTTGATGTGCTATGATTAATTCTCATTTGGAGCTCTTTTATTTATTTTTTCTTGTGTGTTTAACTTTATATTTTATACATTTTTCTGGTAGGATTTTTGAAAAAAATAATTCTGCATGTATACAAAATCCTTCCTCCCTTTCTGCATTTTTTTTTTTTCTTGCTATAAGGCTTGGTCCTATAGTCTTTTGTCTGGGATCACTATAGTTGACTTATATTGAATGCCTTAGCATACCGACAAGTCTCTAATTTATAACCAGTTTATTTAGATCATTTGCAGATATGTTACTTAGAAAGAGGCTAAACCAAACAGACCCCAAATTCAGTGGCTGAAACAAGAGCAAAGCTTTTTTCCCCCTCACCTTACAGCTCAGAGTTGGTAGGTGTCTTGGTGGCTCTGCTCCATTTGGTCTCTCAGGGATCCTGGTTCCTTCTTTCTTGTTCTGTCATCCTGCAGTGCTGTCTCATATTCTTGCTTGCGGATGCCCCTCAACACTCTGTCCAAGTTCTAGTCCAAGGAAAGGGGAAAGAGAAGGAGTAAAAAATAAGCAATTTCCTTTTTGAAGGATGTGACCCAGAGATCGCATCCAAGATTCCTTTTGCTGTCCCATTGGCTGCAGCTTGGTCATGTGGTCTCTTCCAGTGGCAGGGGTGGTTGAAAAGTGGGATCTGTGGTGGGTGGCCATGTGCTGAGCTAAAAATTGCAGAACAGGGAGAGGGCTGGGTGTCTGATATCAAAAAGAAAAAGGGGAGAAATGGATAATGCCAAGTATACTTTTATAACAACTTGGTGGGCTAGTTTTGAATTTAGAGTTCTCTACCTCCTAAGGGTTCTATGCCAGAACATGGTGGCCGGGAGAGCTAGCCTTTCCCTTTGTTTTCCCATGTCTGTTCCATTCTGCGCTGAGAAGGGCCTTGTGCACAGCTTGGTGGTCACCCTGGCCAAACCTCCACGATCTCTCTCCCACTTGCAAACTGTGGCGTGGCTCACCCTTGGGAAGTGAGCTGAGGGCTCATTTGGGCAGAAGAGGTTGCATGGGCTCTGGGTGCACATGTCCCCTTGGCCCTGTGTTCTCTCCATCCCATTGGGAGGAATGGGGCAGGAAGAGGCCAGAACAGAGCCCCCCAAAAGGGCAGCATTGAAGGCAGGGCCCTTCTTGTCTAGGTCAGAGGGCAGTACTATAAAGGGAAGCATTAACTTGATTTTCTTCTTAAAGTTCTCCACTTTCCCCATCTACTGCTCATTTTTATGCTTCATTTTACTCATATTTATCATTTATAGTATGCATATTATATATTTAATCCACTAAGAGTGGAGTATCTTTGGAATGTATGGAGTGTCATTTTAATGGATGGTTAGTGTGGGGAAGGACCCAGTGAAGGAGGCTGGAGAATATTCACTTATTTAGCTTAATGTTTTCAACAGCTTAAAAAAAAACCCCCTTTGAGTGGCCCTTGTGATTCCATGGCAGTTTGCCCAGACTCGAGGGAGCCAGGGTTGGGAACGAAAACTAGATTCACTTTGAAAATTTAGAAAAAAAAGTGACTAAACAAGTTATAAGAATGTGCTTGATGGCTTGTGTCCTCTGAGAGCAAGTGAGGTACTGCAGCAGGCTTGATTTCCAAATTCCCTCTCTGCTTACCCCTTCAGCTTTTCAGCCTCTGACCCTGTGCCTGGCCAGCTTAGACCCAGGACCTGGATCCTGCCCTGCCCCAGGGCTGAGTCCCCGCTGTGCTGACAGCGTGACAGCTTGCTGTTGGGAAACTGCTCTTGGGTTGATTCAACAAACCACCATCTCCTTCAGTTCAGGGATGGGTTATGATACACCCTCAATCCCTTATCCAAAACCCCTGGAACCAGATGTGTTTCAGAATTAATGATTTTTTTTTTTTGGTTTCAGAGAGCTTCTGGGACATATACCATATATGATGTAAAGTCTCTGGGGGAGTTCGGGGCAGCACCCTGTAATTAAATAGATTAATATTTCTGCATTAACATGTATGAATATTCATACAAATAGAACACAAACGAGGTTGTAAATAGCCTCAGGTCAGTTCAGGTTGTGTTTTGCTGCCAGATGGGTTATGAGAAAACCTTTGGTTTTCAGAGCTTTTTGTTTATTTATTTATTTATTTTTGCGGTACGCGGGCGTCTCACTGTTGCGGCCCCTCCCGTTGCGGAGCACAGGCTCCGGACGCGCACGCTCAGTGGTCACGGCTCACGGGCCCAGCCGCTCCGCGGCATGTGGGATCCTCCCGGACCAGGTCACGAACCCGCGTCCCCTGCATCGGCAGGCGGACTCTCAACCACTGCGCCACCAGGGAAGCCCTCAGAGATTTTTGGATGCTGGCCTGGTGGGTGAGGGATTGTGCACCTCTGATGGTCACTATTTTCTGTGTTTACTCTGTGTCAGACACTCCCATGTATTGCGTTTTGTAGTACTTACAGCAGGGCTGGGCGGGAGGTATTTTATTATCCTTTCTTCTTTCTCTTTCTCCCTCTCTCTCTCTTTCTTTCCCCTGCTCCCTCCCTCCTTCCTCTATCTCGGTCTCTCATTCTTTCTTGCTTTTTACAGATAAGGAAACGGAGGTTTAGTGAGGCTGAGTGATTTGCTTGAGAACAAGAGGAGGGGCTCGGATCCCTGGTCTGGGCACTTACTGTGCTGTGAAAAGTTTCTGATTTGCTTGTTTGAAACTCTAAACTACAAGTTGGCCCGCAGAATCTTATGTCACATTTAAGGGTAGCTGAAAAGACAGGACAGCACTAACAGTGCCATTAGAGGTAATCATCCTTTATAACATTGTTTCTTTTTTAAAAAAAAAAATTATTTTATTTATTTATTTTTGGCTGTGTTGGGTCTTCGTTGCTGTGCATGGGCTTTCTCTAGTTGTGGTGAGCAGGGGCTGCTCTTTGTTGAGGTGCGCAGGCTTCTAGTGCAGTGGTTTCTCTTGTTGTGGAGCACGGGCTCTAGGTGCACGCGCTTCAGGAGTTGCAGCACGCAGACTCAGTAGTTGTGGCACACGGGCTTAGTTGCTCCGTGGCATGTGGGATCTTCCTGGACCAGGGCTTGAACCCATGTCCCCTGCATTGGCAGGCGGATTCTTAACCACTGTGCCACCAGGGAAGTCCTATAACATTGTTTCTTGATAAAACGCCTCTTAGTTCACCCCGCAGGGCAGGGAGCAGGGTCGGGGGACTGGGCTTGTCTGTAGCTGATCATTATGGCTCCTTCTCCAAGCCTGGCAGGGACAGTGGGTCAGGGCACTCCTCCAGGGCTGATGGGCGTGTGGGAGGGACGTGGGTAAAATGCAGGGCAGAGAAGGGAGGGTTTGGGTGTTTGGTGTGATAGAAGAGATCAGGGAAGGAGAAATGGGCTGAGATTCTGACACTACTTGGTCAGGGCCCAGATCCGGACTCTTGTCCCTGTTCCCATAGAGGTTGCCATGGGTGCTGCAGAAGGAGGTATCGGAGAGGCGGTGAGTTCTGTGGGTCTGTTAGGGCTGCTGCTTGGCGATGTTTTGTCTTTATGAATGTTACGTCAAAGCAGTCCCTCTAGGTGGGCATTCGGACACAGGCATCCCCTCTGGAGAGATGCACACAGTCTGCTGGACACACTTACTTAGTGGGCTGTGCCTTTGTGCAAAGAAAAAGGTGTTCCTTTTCCCCAGAGTCCCTGTGCTGGCTGGGTTTCAGCCTCTCTGCCCCCTGGCCTGGTGCCTTCATGCAGTGTACAGACTTCATACCTGAATGTGGCAGCTTGGCATTAGTAGGGATCTGCCTGAAAAGCACTTGGTCCATGTTAGAATCCTAGCACTTAGTCCATTGTTTTATGATGATCCAGAGGATAGATGTGACTGCCATTTGACAGATGAGAGTGCCGTGGCCCTGGGTGCTGCTTAAGAGTTTGTGACTCCTGGCTCCCTGACATCCTGGTCAGGGCTATTTTCTGCCCACTTCCTCCTCCCAAATGGAAGATGCAGCTTTGGGATTACAGCATCTGTTTTCCCCAATGTTTCATCTTTCGCTGCTCTTTCGTTATTGTATGAAAAATGGTAGACTGGGCTTCCCTGGTGGTGCAGTGGTTGGGAGTCTGCCTGCCGATGCAGGGGACACGGGTTCGTGCCCCGGTCCGTGGAGATCCCACATGCCGCGGAGCGGCTGGGCCCCTGAGCCATGGCCGCTGAGCCTGCATGTCTGGAGCCTGTGCTCCGCAACGGGAGAGGCCACAACACTGAGAGGCCTGCGTACCGCAAAAACAAAAACCAAAAAACAAAAAACATGGTAGACCGATATTGATTATTATTTGGAAAATGTGTCAGTTGTTGGCTTTGACCGACCTCGTAGCTCTCACCCCTGTAGGTTGGGTTACAGTGGGCTCATTGGTGTGCCACTGAGTGGGGAAATGCAGTTATGTTAAAAGAAAACGTCAAAAATGAGAAGGTCTGCAAAAATATATTAATATACTGATCCCTGTGTTACAGTGTCTTCATTTACACGACCCTCATTTAAAATTCCACGTAATTTGTTAAACTTTTACTTCATGTAATATATGGGTCCAGGAGTCTTAACCAAAGTCCATTTTTTTTTACAGGAAGTATCTGGATATACATTAACCTTTTAGAATTGTAACTGGTTAGTTACACTGTAAAAGCTAGCAATGTGTGACCTAATTGATTGCTTGCTAAATCCAGAGAACATGAGGAAAATTAATTTTAGGTTGAGAGAAAGTATTTCTTAAAAGAGAAGGAGGCAGAGAGGTCAGCTTATGTGTTGGGACTTTTCACATACATTATTTCATTTACTCCCTACATTGATTCTGTGGGGAAGATATAATTGTTTGTTTTATAGACTGGGATACATCTGAGTTACTAGTTGGGTCTTACAGTAAGTTTTATGTAATATTTAAAAGACTTATACCCCATCTGATTCCAGATTCCTACAGAAAGTCACATATGAAGTAGAATTTGGAAAAAAAGAAATCAACAAAAGTGCAGAGAGGAGAACAAATGAGTTGATTAGTAAGATAAGGCCAAGAGGAGTTAGTACACAGGCATTCTGCTTGCTTTACCTAAAATGCCCTGTCCCATTATTAAACTTTGGGTGCACATTTGTTTGAGTGTCTATTAGGCAATGCAAAGAGAGAAATGGTTAGTTGATATTACCCATAAATTTTCAAAAAGACATTTACTAATGTGAAACAGTTTTCTTCCATGGCCCTGAGCCCCCCAAAACGTTTTCCCTGGTACCTCATAATGGGACGGTGAATGATACGGAGAAAGCTATCTCCTCAGCTTTTTGTGGTATCTAGACCAATAGACTCTGACTTGTGACTCCTTTATTGTAAACCAGGTACAGATTTATAAAGTCATTAAAAAAAATAGATATGGGAAGAAGTTCTCTGGTGATTTGCCTTAAATCAGCAACAAATGTAAAAGATCCTGTTATCTTGGTCAGTTATCAAATTGTAATATGAGGATAACACCTACTCTTACCTTTCTTTTCGTAAGTTAATTTTTAAAAAAGTGGTCCTCAGTCTTTCCTGTCAAGAAACCCTGTGATATTTGATCTTATCTCATGGTACTTTTCCCATAGTTACGTGTACATTTCTGCTCTGAAAGTCAGTAATTCTTAACTTAAGCTTTCTTTCTGGGTTTTGTTCTTTCTTCCTTTCCTGGAAATAGCTTCCAGATGGGATTTTTTTTTTTTTTTTTCCAAGCCTCAAGCCCTTATGTTTTACCATTTTTTTGACCTATTATCTTTTTTTTCTGTTTCATTTTTGGCTTAGGTACTCTGCTTTTAGAATTTTATTACTCTGTGATATATACTGAAAATGCTTGGCAACTGTTGTGAGGCTGCACAGTAATTCTGCTAATGATGCTGTTCCCTGAACTTCTGTGGCACTCACTCCCAGTTCTTTGCGGAATAATCTTCCTTCAGTATATTCCTTCTTTCTTACTCGTTTAGGTTTATTTAGAAGATAGCAAGAACTACATGGTTGCCCAGTTTAATTCCTGTATCACCTCTATTGAAAAAATAGTAAAAAAGACAAACTTGCTTGATATTTTTTTGAATTAAAGTGGATTCGTATAATATTTAATTAGGCTTTTTTTTCTCATTATTCTTTTGTAGTTTTCTAAATTAAGCCACATGCCTTTCACCCGTATAATGTCATGGCCCAAGGTAATGTTTCTGTCCATAAGGTCTTTTCCTTGGGAGTGCGGGTTTTGGGTATGTCAGAGTTTCTGTACCTACGAGTTCTCTTCCTTGATACTTAAGGATTTGTTGATAAAATGCTTTCAATTGTTTGTTTTAGGAGACATTCACTTGGTCCTTGAGATTAAGATGATTGTTCTCAAGAGTAACTTGGGTCCCTAGTATCCTTCTGTTTCTTGTTTTTTCATCATCATTTCTGTAAATAAGGGAGTCTGATAGGTTTTCCTGTAGAATTTTATTTTCCATGAGATTTATTTGAGGCATTGTATTTGCCTTTAATTTTTTCTTTTTTCTTTTCTTTTTTTTTTTTTTTTTTTGCAGTACGTGGGCCTCTCACCGCTGTGGCCTCCCCCGTTGCGGAGCACAGGCTCCGGACGCGCAGGCTCAGCGGCCATGGCTCACGGGCCCAGCCGCTGCGCAGCATGTGGGATCTCCTCGGACCGGGGCACGAACCCACGTCCCCTGCATCGGCAGGCGGACCCCCAACCTCTGCGCCCCCAGGGAAGCCCTGCCTTCAATTTTTGTCCCAAGTTATATAAAATTTTACATTTAAAAAATGTGAAATCCGGGGACTAAGTAGAAGGGAAAGAATGATTCCACTAAATTTTAATTTGTAGAGGTGCCGTGAGGATTAAATGAGTTAAGGGTGTTCAGTGAATACTGTTGGAGGCTCTTGCTTTTCCTGTTGTGATTATGATACTTGTTATTTTCTGCCTTCATTCCCATCCTCCTTTTCGCCTTTGCATCGTTGCTCTTGATGTGCTGCAGGCTGTTGAGTGAGACAGCAGCTGCCTCTCTTGGTCCAAGTTACCAGGTCTGGCTGAATGGACTCCCACCCAAGTTTCCGGCCGCTCTATTGGTGGGCACGTGCCTGATGCTCACACAGTGTGACGTTCTGGTTGGGTTTCATGACGTAGGGAGGAAGGGGAGAAGCAGGGCAGCAAGGAAGTATATAAACTAAGGCGAGAAGGGGCTTTCTGGAGCCAAGGACAGTTTCTCATAGGTAGGATTACTGAGACGAAAACATTAATCAAAACGAATTAGTGTAAAAACATTAATCAAAACAGTTAGTGCCATCACTCTGTTTTTCAGCCCTTCCTTTCAGTCCGGGTGTGAAATATTAGCCTTCAGTTGTTGATGGACTCGCGTAAGCCTCATTTACTACTGGGAACATTCACCCGAGTCAGCTTTTTAAAATCTGTTGAGTACTTTCTCAACTCAGAGATGCTCCTTGTGCTTTGTTTACCATATTCTCGTAAGGCCTTTTTCTGCTGCTGAGGGTGGAGCGGGGGAAGGTGCTGGTTGAAAGCACTCAGATAAACTTACCGTGTGTGGACGGCTGTATGGGCACAGATGTTTGGAGTCAGCTGATAATTTTAAATAATCTCTGTCTCGTAGTATTAAATACATTTGCACATGTTTAGTGTTTGCCTAACTTTAATCTGAAATACCATGTGAAAAAGTTTGGTGTATAAGCAGCATTGCGGTAACAAGGAGAGTAGCTTAATGGTTTTTGCCTGCTTCCTGTGTCCGCTACTGTTTAACTGTTTTAATATTATTTATTTACGCAAACACTCATATGTGTGTATATGTGTTTGTACACACATATATGTGTGTATACATATGGACACACACACACATGAATTTATTTAATTCTCAAAACAGCACTATGAAAGTGGCACTTCTGTTATCATTCCCATTTTACAGTGAGGAAACCAAGGCAGAGAGGATAAGTAATTTACCCAGCATAGCACAGGTAGTGAGTGGCAAAGCTAGAATCTAAACCCAAGTAGCTGTGCCACAGTCTAAGTCACTACTCTGTAGTACTTCTCAGTGCTTAGTCCTTAACGCCAAACAAATGATAGTCATAGAAAAGAAGTCCAAAATTATCTTATTACAAGAAAATCTGAGAACAATATACAGTTGACCTTTGGACAGTGCTGGTTTGAACTGCATGGGGTTACTTATATATGGGTATTTTTAATAGAAAATACTGCAGGGCTACACGACTGGGTGGTTGGTTGAACCCCCAGATGCGGAGGAACCATGGACATGGCAGGGCAGCTGTAAATTATACTTAGATTAACCCCTACCTTGTTCAGGGGTCAACTGTACTTTAAAAAATGGAGCCTGGTTTGTGTTTCATAGCATATATGGGCCTTTGTTTGGGATTTGGCTGTTTCTGTTTGTTAAGTAGAGAGTTTAGTTGTCTGGATGTTTATGTGGCAAACATCTTTGTGACTCCCTGCATTTTGTCCTGCATTAGTGAGCATCCAGCAGCGTGTCCACTGGATTTACTGTTCCTCCTCTGGGAACCTGTATCAGCGAATCCCCAAAAGTCTTTGAGTGGCCTTTCACAGTGGCCCTGCAGGTAACTTTGTGGTCCAGGAATTTATTTCAACCACCAAACTCATTGTTGTGACTCACCATGTAGGGCTTTTATCTTTCCTTATTAGGTATTGGAAATTAAAGAAACTAACTTGGAAATGTTTTCCACACAGGAACTCATTAAATGAGACTGATATCTTGGTGCTGGAGAAAAAGAAACAGGATTTCATGGACCATTTTACATCACTGCCTTGAAGGATGCTTGACACAGGGACTGAATACCCGTATAAAGGATTGACAAGTAGAATACCTTAGGTTTAGGATGCAGGAAAATGTGTAAGGAGTATTTGATTTTGACTTTTTTAGAAGGTAAATTCTGCTAAGATGTAGAGAGTGGCATTATTTTGGCTTGCCTAGGAACTCAAGGACTAATTCCCACATTTACGGAACAAAGATGGAAAGAAGGGACCTTAGTAATTTTTAAATTTGGTGATTGGGTTGATTATACTTACTTCAGTAGGCCATTAAATTGTCATAACCACCAGGTAAATTGTGGATTAAATACTGTAAATATTATTTGTAAATATTTTAGTATCATTCAGCTCCATTCCTCTTATCAGAGTAATTGATTACTATAATTTTTATATTATATAAAATCATATTATTTTATATTATTATAATTGACACAATTATTATCGTTTGAATGAGAGCAGAAAGATCCTCCCACTCTAATGATGTGATAGAAAAGAGCAAGGAAATACATTTTTGAGATATACTGTTTTGAATGTTAGGGGGTATTAAATATTCCTGGATCAGAATCCACGGAGCACAACATTAATACTTACTTTGCTTTAAAGTTTGAAGTCAATAACAGTTACTTTAATTTTTAACTTCTGCTATCTCAGAAACATAAAGGTTTAAAGGAGATAAAGGAAAGAACATGTTATCACATTTCTTGCTTTCTTTCATCACTTAGTATCTTTTTGTGATACATTAGAGATATTTCACAACGTTGGCAAACTATTTTCTACGAGCTTCCATGACTTCCAGTGGCTTAATCAGACCGGCTGTACATGAGCTTCTAAACTAAGTGTTTTAGGCAAAAGTTTGCAGTTTTATGAATATGCTGGAAAACCTTACCTTTCTTAGCTTGAGAAGTTTCTATCCTCCTTATGTAGCCACAGTCAGTTTCACTGGGTTTTGTAGGGAAATATCGACAACCGGCTGAGAAGTTCTTTCTAGTCCAAAGGAAAGTACTGAGTACTTATTTCTGTATTTCAGCATGTTACTATTATGGGAATTGCCTTCTGTGTTTTAAAGCATATCTGCAGTTCTGTGAGGCCCTGAGCATTTGGGTTATAGGAACATCTACACTGGGTGTTTTTTTCTTTCATTATTAATGATATACTTAGTACAGTTATAGATTTTGTTCTTTAATAAATATGAACTTTGAGTTTCTGTGTTTATTTTAGCATACATTTTCAGATATAAAATTCATTTGAATTTTAAAAGAAGTTTTAAGGCAATTTAGTATTTTCAGTACACACAGTCAGTCTTCACTGAGGTCCCCAAATAGCAGCTGTAATTTGGCTGGATTGAATTACTAAGTGTAAAGTAAAATTTCACATTTGAAGATTAAGTAAAAAGTAATTTTATGCTATAACTATAAAATTTCATTACATGTGAAGTTACTGTATTGTATTGTAAATATTGAATTCCATTTCCGAATTGGGCCCAATCATGAAGAGAATAATTAACTGACAGTTACATCTGATGTTACAGATACTACTGTACAAAGTGTGGTTTGACTTAAAAATATTCAGCAAGATTGTATTTTGGAATTCGAGATTGCAAGGGACAGGTCTTTCCTGCACCTTACTGCCATGTGCAACCAATGCCCAGCTCATGGTAATAAGACCATTTTAGGAGTCTTCCTAAGGATAAATTGAAGAGAGCAGAACTTGTAATTAGAAGTGAAAGAGTACGTATGTATTTATCATTGCTACTGCAGCAATAGCACTAGAGTTACCACAAAAGACAAAAAATGAATAAACTTACATGGCCAAGGGGAAGTGGAGACAAGGTAGCTGTGTGTGGTTGAGGCATCACGTGTTGGAGGATGATGGTAGAGTGGTGACTGCTGAGGGTACCAGAGCAGGGGCCGGCAGCCAGAGGCCTCCTGATGCACCTCCCAGACTTGGAAAGCACCCTGACTTAGAGTCACCAGCACTGTCTGAGGTTGGGTCAGGGGAAGTGGAATAAGTTTGGAGCTAAAAACTGTAAACTGTGTACTTTGACTCCCAGATCTTTCCCCTTCATCCCCTCCTGCACAGGAGAACAGAGATTTATACATTCTCTGGACAGATCCAACTCTGCCTTGGGATCCCTGTTCCAGGGAGGATGGTTTGAGGTTCTGGTTTGACAGCAGGAAGATGAAGGGACATCAGAATTCCTGAAGCTTACCGCAGCCCCAATCAGAGGATGCTTTTCTTGGGAGTATAATATAGTCACAGCATGGAATTTGATGACCTACTTTGAGCTCAGCAGTTGGCAGGTGACACCCAAGCTCATAGAACTTGAGTATTTGACTGCCTCATTTTGAAATGAGAGGGGCTGCCAGGAGTCAGATGTTGGGGGAGAGCCTCTGTCATTAAAGCCACACCCAAACAACAGGAAAAAGGAACTTAGGGGAAACAGAGAAAAATGATACATAATATTATATCTATCAGAGATGTGGGAAAATAATTGCGTCTTTGCAACAAGAAAATGCTATAAAAAATCAGATTCAGAGAATAAGAGATCATCTTGGAAGTTAAAAGTATGATATCAGAAACTGAGAGATTGAATATGAGAGTTAAGTTCTTATGCACTAGAATAAACATTCGTAAATAATGTCTGACAATCAGAAAAGAGCAGTGTAAACTTAGTATTTAGAAATGTATAAATGAGTGTCAGAATAAATAGATAACAGTTGAAGGGGGACAGCCTCTTGAAAGCAAGACTGAAGCAGGACTACTGCATTTTGTTGCAGTCCTATCTGATTTAAAAAACGGTGTGCATTTATTACTTTGGTAAAAATTGATAAATACGTAACGAGAGATTTACTTTGGAAATCATTTTGTTGAAAAAATTTATTGACAGGATAGAAGATGCGACACAATATTACTCTTTGGCGATCCCAGAAGTAGTATCGTCCCCTAAATTTTTTTAGTAGCTGCCTTTTCTCAGCACCCGATTTCTTGGGGCAGTTAGGTGTGGTTATCCTAACGTTTTCTATAGCTTCTGCCAGGCCTGACAAGCTTCATGGCTTTCGAAATCATGTATCGTGCATGTGAATTGCAAATATCCAGATTATTTTGAGACAAACTTCTCACATTACAACCACATACTTTCCATGTTGCTAGTGATTATGGGAAGATTTTCTGTTAGACATTGCACAGGTTGTGGTTCTAATGGAACACAAATGTAAGGAACGGGACGTTTTAAATGAACACTAAGAGCATGCAGACCTTCAAGCTGAAATGGTCTCTTTGCAGCATTTCCTGACTTAGAAATCATTTTTAGAGGTAAGTGGCCTCCTTCGGCTCTTCCCTCTCCCTTATAACCATGGATGGCTGTTGTGGTAACATGGACCTTTACAGAATTTTAGAGCTGGAAGATGCTTTGAGGGACCGTCTAGTCCACTTCTGTTGCCTGATAATTGACAAAATTCATTCAAGGAGGCGGGTGGGGGGGGCGGAAATGACTTTCCCAGGATTACACAACGGCCCCAGACTCAGTGTTCTTTCTGCTTCTCTGGGCTACCTGGACTTCAGGGAAATGTCTTACTCACTTTCCTTCAAATCTCATTTCGTTGTTGATGGTTGTCTGATGGATTTGTGTCTGAAAAGAGACAGATTTCCAGGAAATATTCTTGTGGGCAGGGTGGGGTGTGTGGACTTCTTGAAGGATTTTAGGTTTATATTTACTGTGTTAGGAGGTTTTGTTAATTTCCTGAAAGAGATGTGATATGTGCTTGTGCATTGAAACACGCAGGTCATGGGCTTGAAGTCTTCAGTTTTAGCATAAACAGGGAGAGGGTGAGAGAGAGGGGAAACAGGAGAAGGAACAACAGAGCAGGGGTGCAAGGACCGTTCTTTCCCACCGTTATTTTCCTTTTGGTGGGGGAGACTGAGAAGTAATTTGTGTGAAAGAAAAGCTGTGGTGTTCAGTCTTCCAGAGCAACCTTTACAGTGCAGCTGGGACCTGCTGGCTGCCATTAAGGTTCATGCAAAGTTGGGCTTTTGTACTTTCTCTGAACCTTTTTCCACTGACCCAGCCCTTAGATGTTGTTCACAGGCCTTCTGATTCCATCCAGGCCTGCCCTCTCCCAGAGTTCCTTTTTTTTTGGAGTGTTGGGGGTATTAATGGTTGGCTGATTAAAGCAACTCACCGTAAGTGTGTTAATGATTACTCTGTTACTTCTTCTGGAGGGTATGTGCATATTCTCACAGAGCTGTTATAGAAGTAAGATGAGGTGAACCTTCAGTTGGTAGGTTGTAACTATGGAAATACCTGGTAGAAGTTGGAGTGTGATATGTTTTGTAATCCTACCTGCCTAGTGTCCTTACTTTGCAAACCCCAGGGGCTTAGTGGCTCAAAGATGAGTCTTTCTGGAAGAAAGCTGGAGAAGTTTCATCATTATCAAGAATACGTTGAAATGGTGCTTAACATCACTTATTATCAGGGAAATGCAGATCAAAACCACAGTAAGATATCATCTCAATCCTGTTAGAATGGCTGTTATCATAAAGACAAGAAATAATAACTGTTGGTGATGATGTGGAGAAAAGAGAACCCTTGTGTACTGTTGGTAGGAATATAAATGGATGCATCCACTATGGAAAACAGTGTGGAGGTTCCCCCCAAAATTAAAAACAACTGCCATTTGATCTAGCAATTCCACTTATGGGAATATATCCAAAGGAAATGAAATCAATATCTCCAAGAGATATCTGCACCCCCATGATCTTTGTAGCATTTTTTTTTTTTTTTTTGTGGTATGTGGGCCTTACTGTTGTGGCCTCTCCCATTGCGGAGAACAGGCTCCGGACGCTCAGGCTCAGCGGCCATGGCTCACGGGCCCAGCCGCTCCGCGGCATGTGGGATCCTCCCAGACCGGGGCACGAACCCGTGTCCCTTGCATCGGCAGGCGGACTCTCAACCACTGCGCCACCAGGGAAGCCCTTTGTAGCATTTTTGACAATAGCCAAGACATAGAAACAACCTAAATGTCTACTGACACATAAATAAAGAAGATGGGAGATATATATATATATATATATATATATATATGAATATTATTCAGCCATAAAAAGGAAGGAAATCCTGCCATTTGCAGCAACATGGATGGACCTTGAGGGCATTATGCTAAGTGAAATAAGTCAGACAGAGGGGGGCAGATACTGTGTGATCTCACTTATATGTGGAATCTAAAAAAAAAAAGAAAGGAAAAAAAACCCCACCTGAACTCAAAGATACAGAGAACAGATTGGTGATTATAGGGGCAGGGTGTTGGGGGTGGGGTAGATGGATGAAGGTGGTCAAAAGCTACAAAAATAAATCCTGGAGATTTAACGCACAGCATGGTGACTCTAGTTAACAATACTGTATTGTGTATTTGAAAGTTGATAAGAGAGTAGATCTTGAAATTCTTATCACAAGAAATAAAATTGTAAGTGTGTGTGGTGATGGATGGTAACTAAACTTTTTATTGTGGTAATCATTTTGTAGTACATACATATATCAATTATTTGTGTTGTACGCTTAAAACTAATGTAATGTTATATGTCGATTATATCTCAAAAAAAAGAATATGTCAAGGAAATCTGTTAGTTGAACCGTACAGTAACTATTAAACTTGTGAACGTCCCTTGAGAATTTCTTCTTTAAAAGTTGTTTTATACTAAAACGACTGAAATACATATTTTTATTTATTATAAAAAATAAATTCTTAATTTAATAATTCTTTTTATTTTAAATCATCTTTCCTTTAGAGGTGTTTTATTCATTTTCCCAGTGAGTAAAAATAAGTTCAACTCGTTAAAAACAGAATATAAGGGTTCCTAGATTCATGAAATGTTTATATCTTATGATGAGGGTGTAGATTAGGGTTTTTATTCTTTATCAGCACATCCCTTCCTTTTTTGCCCATGGACCCCCTTTGGTAGTTTGGTGAATCCAGAAAAATTTTTTTTTTAAGCTTTTAAATCTTTTTAATTTTGGGAATTTTTTTATTGCAGTATAGTTTTTTTTTTTCTTTTAAAGCACATATGGGTTTCATGTTATATTTCTTTTTTAAAAAATTAATTAATTTTTGGCTGCGTTGGGTCTTCATTGCTGCGCGCGGGCTTTTTCTATTGCGGCCAGCAGGGGGCTACTCTTTGTGGTGCACGGGCTTCTCATTGCGGTGGTTTCTATTTGTTGCGGAGCACGGGCTCTAGGCCCGCGGGCTTCAGTAGTTGCCGCACGTGGGCTCAGTAGTTGTGGCTCGCGGGCTCTAGAGTGCAGGCCCAGTAGTTGTGGTGCACGGGCTTAGTTGCTCCACGGCATGTGGGATCTTCCCGGACCAGGGCTCGAACCTGTGTCCCCTGCATTGGCAGGTGGATTCTTTACCACTGTACCACCAGGGATGTCGCTATTGGAATATAGTTGATTTACAATGTTGTGTTAGTTTCAGGTATACAGCAAAGTAAATCAGTTATACATATACAGATATCCACTCTTTTTTAGATTCTTTTCCCTTATAGGCCATTACAGAGTATTCAGAGGAGTTCCCTGTGCTATACAGTAGGTTGTTATTAGTTATCTGTTTTATGTATAATAGTGTGTATATATCAATCCCGATCTCCCAGTTTATTCCCTCCCTTATTTCCTCCCTGGTAACCATAAGTTTGTTTTCTACATCTGTGACTTTGTTTCTGTTTTGTAAATAAGTTCATTTGTACAATTTTTTTAGATTCCACATATAAGCAATATGATATGATATTTGTGTTAAGAGTAATTTTACAGAGACGACAACTTGAAGTGGAAATAACTCTTTGTTGGGTGCCCCCTCCCCCGCCCCCCAGGCCAAGCACTGTACTGGGCATGGTCAACAAAACTGATGAACACTCAGTATTGGTGGCCGGCCTCTGCAGTGTGTAGACTAGTAGAAGAAACAGATACCAAACTGCAGAATATACAAAGAGTTGTTTCATAGCTTAGGGGATAAATGTCCTACAGTGCTGTGATAGTGCGTCACGAGGGCGCTTCACGGGGCCTGGGCTGGGCTCTAGTGGTGAGGGAAGGCCTCCTTAAGGAAGCCAGATTTAAGTCGACCCTCGGGATGTTGGCTGAGGGTGGAGCTTGGCCCACGGAAAACCTGAATGAGGGCAGTGATCGGGAATGAAGTGAAAAGAGGGCTGTGCGTTGAGGTTGGCAAAAAGATGCAGTTTGTATTTCACTCAGTAGTGTTTTTACTCCTGATTGAAGAGGAAGAGTTTACCTTTTAGCTTGACAGCATGTATTATTTAGTGTATTAATGGCTAGATCTCTAAAAGCTTTAGAGATTAGTTTAGAGTATATAGGTTGAAAAATTGATTGTAAAATATATGAGAACAAGCTCTTTTGCAAGAGCTGGACACTTAACGTTTTTTATCATTTAATTCCTAAACATTATTCCTCAGCCACGTTTTCGTTTGGCACAAATGTAAGAAAAAACTAAGGAGTACAGAGGAAGCGCTAGGCTCTTCTGTGTTTGTAGAAATGCATATACCTTCCTTACCTGGCTATTCCTAAGTAGGTAAGTGTTGTCGCAGGTCTGGATTTTAAGGCGACAGGCTCCACAGCCTGGCAGAGGCTCAGATGGAGTAGAAGGGGATTGGGCTGTGTCACGGGGCAGGAATGCAACCATTCTGGTCGGGCCAGTTGGGGAGGGACTCCTCTCCCCTCGATTCCCACAGTTTGGCCCTGTTTTAAAATTTGACTCCTGCAAAGCACACTCTACAGCCGAGGGGTACACATACCTTTGTGACTTCAGAAGGCATGCACGGTTGGTTTGTGAACCTGAACTACCTTTGGAGGATGTGCTGAGCCAGCAAGAAATGGAAGTGACAACCGTGTCTGCACATGGGGACGGCAAAGGGTCACAGGCAGGTAAAGAAGACTCACTTAGAATGTTCCGGTTCCTTAAACTTTTGTGCATTGGTTGTAGAAAGGAAACCTTGGAATGACTCAGTGAGCCAAGAATTCGTGTGAAAATTACCGAGCGGCAGATTCTAAATAATTTTGTCCTATGGGTGACCTTGGAATTTTTTAAGAAACATTTTCTTGTAAAAATATTATGAAAGAAGTTAGTTTCATATAAAGAATCTTACAATGTGAGTCATTAGCGATATTTTGGAAATAGGATTTGCTCCGCTTGCTAATTGTAGATCTTCTGGAACAGGACAGAGCCACTGTCAGCCTTCGAGCCTAATACCTGGCCTGGCACTTCACGCATGCTTGTGCATTGTGAATGGATTGGAGCCCATACCTAATCACACTCTGAAAATTATTCCATCACTTCTCTGTGATGCCAGAAGATTTGTCCCAAAGTGTTCGTTGTATGGAAATCATATGGGGATAGAAATCATCTTGCCCCCCCCCCCCACCGACTATAAATGGGTTAATCAGCTCTAACGGTGGTGCTGTTCCAAACCTCCTAGGCTGAGTAATGAGTTGGCATTGGTGGCCCTTCTGCGTTCATTTGTCCATTTCTGTCTCGGTTTGTTCCCTCTTTCACTTGTTATTTATTGCGTGTCTGCTGGTGCCGAATTCCAGGATAGACTGTTGGGAAACAGAGACAAATAAAGCAAGACCTCTGCTTAGCGGCTTTTGAACAAGCGATTCAGTGCCGGGTGTTAGGGGGTGTAACAGTGGCAATGCTAGGTGCGGTGAGATCACGGATTAGGAGGGATTCATTTCCGGAGTTTTATTCTTCCCTGGAGAGTCAAGGGACGTTTCCCAGAGGAGGAACCTGCGAGATGGCAGAGGAGAGTGTGGAAGGGAGGGATTCCAGGCCGAGGGGAAAGTGTGTGTCAGGGAAAAGGCATGTTGGGCGAATTGCTTGGTGAGATACCGCTTCGCTTCCGTATTTATAAATTAGGCTCCTCTATCTCTGCCCATCGCCTCGGCAGTGGCCAGCGTGCTGCTCCGCAGACCACCTCTTCACAGACTCTTCCTCTGCCTGGAATACCTCCCCTAGCTCTAGGCTAGCTAGCCCCGTCTACTATAATTGGGCATCGGAGTAAATTGCACCCGAGGTGTCTGCCCTGACTACCAATCTGAAGTCGATCCTGTTATTCCTACCAGCGTCCTGTTGCTTGCTTCAGCACACTTGTTACAATGCTAATTGCTTTGTTTAATTTGTTGCTAAGAGGTCCCCAGACTCAGGGCAGGCACCAGGATTTTCACCAGTGTTCCCATAGTGCTTTGCACAACACCTGACCTGTAGGGATGATAGATCCTTGCAGATGAATGGATCGATGGATGAATGAATGAAAAGGCCTCACTTGAAAACCAATGATATTTGTAATGGACTTCCTATTCCCGTTTATTCCTTGAAGTTTGAGGTAATTCTTAGGATCTCAGTGAAGAATTTCATTCAAGACCTTTGGGTGTTGGTTACCTTGAGGTAAAAGAAAGCGGGAGTTTACTCTGGATCTTGGAAGGAGTGACTTGAAAAATCTAAGGATTCTTTATATTGAATATACAGGGATGAGAGAAATTCTACTCAGAATACTTAAGCTGTAAACAAAAGAGAAATTCATGAATTTAAAGAAAATTGAATGAAATGTGTCATTAAATCAAGTCATACTTTGTAGTCATTTTATAAAATTATTTATTACACTACATTTTTATTTGTACTGCTTTGTTCTCTGATATGTCCTGATAATTTTGATGATTTATTCTTATCTGTGCTCTGAAACCTTATTTTTATAATTAATATCATTATCATTGTGTAAGCCCCTTATATAAATCAGTGATGTTCTCATATTGATAATCTTTTTATTTAATACAGTATTCATATAACATTCTCCATCTGTGGACTCAATTTCATTGCCATTTTCCTCTACTTTTTCTGTCAGTTTTTATTGCTCATAAAATGGCTTCATTTCTGGTTCATCTTACCCACATTCATATTTTTCTTATACAGGTCACATATAGCACAAGATATTTTCCATAACATATTGTCAGCAGATTATTTTCATCGTGTTGAAAGATTATACAACAAAATTTATTTTGTAAATTCTATAGTGATGGCAGGTGGAAACTGTTAGGTGAAATGGCGTATTGAATGAAAGGAAAATCCAAAAGTTGATTGCTCAAATGATTATGATTTTTTTTCCTATTTGATCTTCTCCAAATGAGAATTCCCTTTGTAGATCTGTTAATCCCAAGGGATGGCAGACAGGGTTTCTCAGCTTTAGCCAGGGGATGGGTGGTTGGCACTTCTTGATATGTTTCTTTCTTTTTTTAAAAAAAAAAATTATTTTTTATACAGCAGGTTCTTATTAGTTATCTGTTTTATACATATTAGTGTATACATGTCAGTCCCAATCTCCCAGTTCATTACACCACCACCAACACCCCCCCACCACTTTCCCCCCTGGTGTCCATACGTTTGTTCTCTACATCTGTGTCTCTGTTTCTGCCCTGCAAACCGGTTCATCTGTACCTTTTTCTAGGTCCCACATACATGCGTTAATATACGATATTTGTTTTTCTCTTTCTGACTTACTTCACTCTGTATGACAGTCTCTTGGTCCATCCATGTCTCTACAAATGACCCAATTTCGTTCCTTTTAGTATACATGTACCACATCTTCTTTATCCATTCATCTGTTGGTGGGCATTTAGGTTGCTTCCATGACCTGGCTATTGTAGACAGTGCTGCAGTGAACATTGGGGTGCATGTGTCTTTTTGAATTATGGTTTTCTCTGGGTATATGCCCAGTAGTGGGATTGCTGGATCATATGGTAATTCTATTTTTAGTTTTTTAAGGAACCTCCATAATGTTCTCCATAGTGGCTGTATCAATTTACATTCCCACCAACAGTACAAGAAGGTTCTCTTTTCTCCACACCCTCTCCAGCATTTGTTGTTTGTAGATTTTCTGATGGTTCCCGTTCTAACTGGTGTGAGGTGATACCTCATTGTAGTTGTATGTCTTCTTTGGAGAAATGTCTGTCTAGGTCTTCTGCCCAATTTTGGATTGGGTTGCTTGTGTTTTTAATATTGAGCTACATGAGCTGTTTATATATTTTGGAGATTAATCCTTTGTCTGTTGATTTGTTTGCAAATATTTTCTCCCATTCTGAGGGTTGTCTTTTCGTTTTGTTTATAGTTTCCTTTGCTGTGCAAAAGCTTTTAAGTTTCATTAGGTCCCATTTGTTTATTTTTGTTTTAAATTTTCATTTCTCTAGGAGGTGAGTCAAAAAGAATCTTGCTGTGATTTATGTCATACAGAGTTCTACCTATGTTTTCCTCTAAGAGTTTTGTAGTGTCTGGCCTTATATTTAGGTGTTTAATCCATTTTGAGTTTATTTTTCTGTATGGTGTTAGGGAGTGTTCTAATTTCATTCTTTTACATGTAGCTGTCCAGTTTTGCCAGCACCACTTATTGAAGAGACTGTCTTTTCTCCATTGTATATTCTTGCCTCCTTTGTCATAGATTAGTTGACCATAGGTGGGTGGGTTTATCTCTGGGCTTTCTATCCTTTTCCATTGATCTATATTTCTGTTTTTGTGCCAATACCATATTGTCTTGATTACTGTAGGTTTGTGGTATAATCTTAAGTCTGATTCCTCCAGCTCTGTCTTTTTCCCTCAAGACTGTTTTGGCTGTTCGAGGTCTTTTGTGTCTCCATACAAATTTTAAGGTTTTTTTTTTTTTTTTTTTTTTTTTTTTTTTTGCATTACGCAGGCCTCTCACTGTTGTGGCCTCTCCCATTGCAGAGCACAGGCTCCGGACGCGCAGGCTCAGCGGCCATGGCTCACGGGCCCAGCCGCTCCGCAGCATGCGGGATCTTCCCAGGCTGGGGCATGAACCCGTGTCCCCTGCATCGGCAGGTGGACTCTTAACCACTGCGCCACCAGGGAGACCCTTTAAGATTTTTTGTTCTAGTTCTGTAAAAAAAATGCCAGTGGTAATTTGATAGGGATTGCATTGAAACTGTAGATTGTTTTGGGTAGTATAGTCATTTTCACAATCCTGATATGTTTCTATTTGCCATATCTCTTGCTCTTGGCTTCTGATTCCAGCCTTTTGTTCCCTTCTTGGAGAAATGGGGAAAAATACACTTACATACTCTTTTGAGGGTAAGATTTTGGTTATCTTTATTTGTGAAGGCAACGTTTAATTTACCTGCTTGTTTCATTCATTCATCCAATAAATGTTTATTGCCCACCTACTCCATACCAGGCACTATGCTAGTCACTAGCACTAAAAAATATTTTATTATGACCAACATTTAAATTATTTTCGAGTAAAGTGTTTTAAGGAGAGGACAGTGTGAAAGAAGTCTCATGTCAGCAGAGAAATATTTTGTGTACGGTCTGGTAAATTTCTTTTTTTTTTTTTTCAGAATTGCTACTGGCTAGGAAATGATGATGGCTTCCCCTTCTGACAGCACTGCTAATGTTGGCTTGCTGTGCTTGTGCCCTTTGTGCTGTGGAGGCGAGAGGCGTTTGGAGAGTCTTAATTTCACCGGAACGCTGCACCTGTTGCTGGCTAGTCTTGCATATGAAATCCAGAACCTAGAGTCACTTGCTTTCATTTCCTTTTCCTGCCCCCTCTTTCCGGGGTGGAGGGGCTCAGTTTAGTAACTCATATGAAAAGTAACCACCTTGTTCCTTTGGGGCTATGGTTGGTTTTAATGCCCTCAGGAGTGGAAGTGTCAGGGCCTTTTGTCATTCTGTTGTGGAAAGACATATCTGAGTGGCCTCAAGATCCTGACGCTTGTGTCTGTGCCAGAGGTTGGGACTGGGGTGGGGTGCAGCTGCTATGGCTGCCTGATACCTGGAAGCCGATTGCTATTGAGGAACATGTACTTCCTCTTGCCTTCATATGGTTTTTGGCTATGACTTTGAGGAAGAGAAGAGGAAGTATTATACAGTATTGGTTACTCTCCGAAAAATAACTTTGAAACCTCTGGGCTTCACGTTGGTTCAGGCAGTGCTGTTACCAGCCAGCAAGCTGCTTCTAGAAGTCCCACGATGGGATAAGAGGGAAGACTTTGGGGCAGGGAGTTGGTTCAGAGGTTCAGAACACCCACAGCATGAATATGCTGTTTTACCCGGTGTCATGAAACCTTAGTTACCTCATGTTTCAAACAGGACTTGAGGTATTGACACAGCTTAACTTGTAAGACTTTTGAAGGCATCCATGCAAATAAATGTGAAAGAACTTTAAAGTTCAGAGGTCCCTAAAATTGGTCAGTTTTCACTGACCAAATTACATACTGAGGTTCCAATAGAAACACTGGTAGTTCCAGCCCCTCTACTGGAACTTGGCAACCTCTGGGAAGTCATTTTTAGTGCAGTATTCCTAATTTAAAACCAAGTTTGTTCTGTTGGCTCTGTTTATAAATCTTTTATAGATAGACAGATTTACTCACGGACGTTCTCTGGAGGAGAAAGATTTTATGGAAAGCGGAGCTTTGTGTGAAATGGTACATAAATGGTCCCGACCTGCAAACTGTGGAATAGCTTGCTTGCCATCAGGGACGGGTGTGGAATAAGGGCCTGGCTTTCTTCTCCTCTTCTTTCTGGATCACCGTTGTTTTCACTTTTGAACCTTCTGGTATTGTTTCCAAGTTCCACCCTCCCATCCTCCTCCCTGTTCTCTGTCACTTCTTAGAATATGTTAATAACAGGCTGTTTGTGCATTTCTTGCCTTTGGCTGTGTTCAGTTCCCCCTTGTTTGGTAGCCGCTGCCCTCTCCTTTCCCCTTTTGCAGGCCCGGGCCTATCTCAGGGGCCGATCCGGGAGGCAGTGACAGTGAGTAACACATACACCCTCTGCAGCACTCTGCTGGCCTCGGAACTGGTTCTCGTCTGCACTGCATGGAACAGAGTAGGCGCTCAGTAAACAAATCAGTTAGCTGACGGGCTCCCACAGACCCGAAGCCCAGGAATCTTGTTCCTAAGTTGCATGGCTCATAAATTCTTGACCGAGAACTCTTATTTGCATTCTCTGTTCCTCACCTGGTTATTGCTTGGAAACTCTTTCATCCTAGAAATCCTGGAACCGAAATACTCGAGGTCATCTCCTTGGCATCGGTTCTGCCTTGTTATTGCCTGGATCCTTCATTTTCTCCCCATTCCCAGTCCTCAGCTGTCACAAGTAGATGATTATGTCTCATTCCCATGGCCAGAGATATGACACATGGGAGTGGGGTGGGTGTTAGTAGGCAGGACTATCTTTGTGTGGTTTCAGCTGCAGGCTGAATATACAGATGACTCACGCAAGTTCATACCCATATCTAATGAGTGGCTTCAGATTTGCATAAGGGCCTAAGAGCTCCACAGGAAACATTGAATTGAGATTGTCACTGCAGGTGACCAGGGAACAAAGTGTTATGGATGGCACATCTGGATTCATAGGCTGTTGTGCCCTATGGGACTCTTAGGTCACCTCTCCCACTAGATGTTTTCACTGCTAACAGCAAAGAATAGTCCCCATGTTTCTTTTCTTCACACCTTCTCATGAAGCTTGAGTGTTCTGGAACCTTCTAGGAACCAGAGAAGTTTCCCTCACAATGGCAGCAGATGTACTTCAAGAACACTCACTGGCTGATCTTTGCTCCACAGCCCTGCAGCTTGCCAATGAGTTTGCCTCTACTCTTATAGCACTTCCATTTCCAAATTAATCCTTCTTTTACATTCCCCAAAACACCCTTCTCGCTTGGTCACAGCTCTCTAGTCCCTTTCTGCAATGCTGCGGGCTGCCCCAGAACTGCTATTTTTTAATCGAATTAATTAATTTATTTTTGGCTGCCCTGGGTTTTTGTTGCTGCGCCTGGGCCTTCTCTAGCTGCAGGGAGCAGGGGCCACTCTTCATTGCGGTGCGTGGACTTGTCATTGCGGTGGCTTCTCTTTGTTGAGGAGCACGGGCTCTAGGTGCATGGGCTTCAGTAGTTGTGGCACGCGGGCTCAGTGATTGTGGCTCGTGGGCTCTAGAGCGCAGGCTCAGTAGTTGTGGCACACAGGCTTATTTGCTCCGCGGCATGTGGGATCTTCCCAGACCAGGGCCTGAACCCGTGTCCCCTGCATTGGCAGGCGGATTCTTAACCACTGCACCACCAGGGAAGTCCCCAGAACTGCTATTTTTGATTTTGGTTGTATCGTAGACCGTGGCACCTCCTTTCTGCATCAGGCGGACTTGTTGTGTAAGCTCTTTTGGTGTGAGAGACTCCCAGGGTTCCTCTCACTGTACTGGTCCACTCTTACTGTTACTCTGATGTCTTGCACATCAGCTCGTGTCTCTTCTTTCAGTAAATGCTCGTGAAGTCCTTACAGTGTTCCAGGCTCCATGCTAAAGGATGACAATACAAAGGTAATTGAGAAATGACAACACTTACTTTTCACCTGATTGATAAAAACAGAACATTTAGAAAATTCAGGAGAATTACTCCCTTTCTCTTTCCTTTTTGGTAATGTTTTAAAATTTCTCTTTCGTTGTAAAGCATTTGAGTTTTATTCGTCTCTTTTGATGTCTCCTTCAACAACTATTCCTGCTCCCTAAAGAACCATGGTGATAACCTTCCTTCCTTCTGCTAGAGTGAGGTGTTTGCTACCTTAGTGGCTGTCCCAGGGACCCCTGTCTTAAGCAGTAGGCACTGCAGGGTTCCAGGGCCCTGGCAGATTGGATCCTGGCTTTTACAGAGCAGTGACATCACTCGGCATCCGTGCAGTGTTGGCCTGTTCTACCGCGATTGCTGTCCGCCACCGGATACCTCACCTCTGTCGGTTCCAGGCAGTTGTCACTTCTGTTTGGAAGCAACACTGACAGTGAGAAACCTGCCATGTGCGCGCGCGCACACACACACACACACACAGACACACACACAGACACACAGACACACACCCTGTTGTGAGAGGAGGGCCACTCTGGGTGGGAACCCTCCTCCCCTCTCTTGATGTAGGAAGAGCACGGGTATACCTACTACCTCTCTCTACCCCCCTCATTATGGGATTTGGTGGTGGTGTTCTTTACCTCTTACTCTCACTGCTTTTGTGCACTTTTCCTGAGATAATTGTAAGAAAGGTTATAATTTTATCTTGAAATACAATGTCTAGGAACTTTTCTTTTAATTCATCATTCCAAGTAAGTGTCTTTGCACCTTAGAAAACAAAACTAAAATATTGAAAATGTGCTTTCTTTCCTCTTTCATTGGCATGTTCCTTAATGTCTGCGTTGGAGATCAGCCTTTGTGTGGTTGGGATAAATGCTAAACTCTTTGATGGTGGGGATTTTTGTGTAGCTCTCTCTAACATAATTTTGTTGGTTATAATGTCATTCAATTCCATTAGTATACTAATATGGAAACAAAGGCATGGTTTTAGACTTTATTTATATCTTTGTGCTTTGGAAAAACAATCTCATGAGAAATCATTCAGCCCATTAAATACCATCTTTGATGTTACTTTTTTGGGTTTGCTTGTTTTTAGAAAAGTTTTCCTGGCTTTCGCTCTTTGTAATTGCAACAGTAGCATAGCAAGTATTTTTAGACATGTTTTGTTAGGATCATGTGAAAAATCTTTTTCATGTCAACATGTTGAATTTTGTTAGTAATCTTTAACATGATCAAGAACTAAGGTAGAATTTCTTAGCTAGAAAAGAATGAGTTTTAAAAAAAATCCCAATACGTTCTTTGATGATTGGAGAAGCCATATTCTATACTTTTACTTAGGTGAAAATATTCAAGAGATTGAATTAAATATCAGCTTCTTGGGCTTCCCTGGTGGCGCAGTGGTTGAGAGTCCGCCTGCCGATGCAGGGGACACGGGTTCGTGCCCCAGTCCGGGACGATCCCACATTCTGCGGAGCGGCTGGGCCCCTGAGCCATGGTCGCTGAGCCTGTGCGTCCGGAGTGTCTGTGCTCCGCAACAGGAGAGCCCACACAGTGAGAGGCCCATGTACCGCAAAAAAAAAAAAAAAAGGCAGCTTCTTGAGGACAGAGGCTATGCCTTTTTCATTTTTGTCTTCTTCTTGGGTGTAGCACTGTTACAGTCAGAGGAGTTGGCTCAGTTGGTGGAGAGCCTTGTGAACTTCACGATTAGACTCCAGCCTCCTTCCTTGCATGGGAAATCTTTAAGGATTTTGAAGCTAGGGAGTTGCAAGTACTTTAGAAAGATCAATCTCTGGAGGCTCTGTGGGAGGGTGAATTGGAGGAAAGAGAGCCTGGAGGCAGAGGCAACATTGGAGGTGAAAGAGGATGTGGTGTGAAGGTAGGTGGGAGATTCATGAGGCCACGGATTTCATAGGTACAGGTCTACACTCCCTCATTTGCAGTTGTAATAGCTAAAAAGAGCTCTAAAAACTGAAAGGTATTTTCTTTGTAATTCATTTGATAGTAAAACCCGAGCTTGACCCGAGCTCATTTGATGGCAAAATTGTGTTGGGATGCTTTTAAAGTCTTTACTTATCCCACTCACCTCATAAAATACACATATTTACTGCAGAAGTATTAGTGTGTTTGATTAGGGGAAATTGCCCTGGATCTCGCTGTTTTTGTTTTAAGGTAATGTATAGTCTATGTGCAGTGTAACTTTCCTCAAACGGGAAAAGTTCTGATTTGGCAACACATCTGGTCTAAGGGTTTTGGACAAGGGATTGTGAAACTCTATTTGACCTGTGTTTACAAGATAAGACTCACAGATTAGGTATGAGGAGCATTGCGGAGGAAATAAACATTTCTAGCCTGGAAGACTCAATGGTTAATGATGAAACTACCTCATCCATATTAAAGAAAACAGGTCTTTTGGGGGGATCAGAAACATTCATTAGATAGTGAATGAAAGGATGCATTTTTGAAGTGTTGCTTGTGTGCAGGATCTGGGATTGAATCATGAACCAGAAAAAGGGAACAATTGGAGAAATTGGAATAAGATCTCTAGAGTTCATTGTACTGCATCAGTGCTAATTTTTTGGTTTCAATAATGGTACTCTGGTTATGTAAGATAACATTTGGGGAAGCTGGGTGAAGGAATATGAAAACTCTGTGTACTATTTTTACAACTTTTTGGGTAAATCTAAAATTATTTCACGTTTTAAAAAATGAGGAGAAAGTTGCTTGTCAAACCAAGAAATGGTATCATCCATGCTCCCTTTAAGTAGAGAGTATCTGTTAGCAGGAATATGGTTTTCTTAGAGATTTTGAACTCTAAAAATGCAAGTTGAGTAGACTTTCAAAGTCAGGTCTTTACCCCCTTCCCATTTTTTTTTAAGGCTGACCTTGTTTTTAACAGAAGATTAATTGAAAACATTTTGATCCGAGAAAAAGGCTTGATCCTAGCTTATGTGCATACAGAAGGGTTACAACATGAAGCCAGTTGTGTCTGGACAGTTCATGGGAAGTGTTGTAACTTGTATTCCCTCACATTTGGTTTCTCTGGTGTTGGAGGGTGTGGTTTATCTCTGGCTTTTGTCTGCTGCTCTGCAGGTTTAGGTGTAGGTTCAGTAGTTAGGACGGACAGCTGTAATAAGATGTGCAAAGCCCAGAGGGTTTGCAGATAATAGAGGGAATGAAGAAAACGTCTGCCTTTAATGGTCAAGGTTGGCTGACCTGGGCTTGGCTGTGCTGATCTGCCCGGTGTATGTCTCCCCAGTGGAAGGCGGATTAGTTTTGAATGCCTCTGCTTCACTCTCTCACTTCCACACCACCTCCTGTAGTTTCAGCTGATTTGTTCTGTAATTCTGCAGTCTACTCCTTTCTTTCCTTTTGGATGAGAGTAAACCTAGGCTGGCAGCCAGTTGCTGTTGAGCTATAATAGAGCTAGTGGTATGTACAAAATTTGATTACTGCTGTCAACACCAGATTGAATAAGAAAGTGCATACCCTAGACAGATACTTGCAACTTAAATGGTCTATTGATTTCACAAGAACTAGAAATGAGGCCACCGTGTTATCTAGCAGAAGAAGGGGTCAGTGGATAGACGTTACAGAGTAGTTTTTAAAAGTGCGCTTCTTTTAGATCTTTTTGGAAGAACTTTCAGATAACTTTGATAAACTGATTGTTGCTTCTGATTTTCTTCAAGTCCAGTGTTTGCAGAAACTCCATTGTAGGCTTGGTACTTGTTTTTGTTCAGTGGTTTGCCTTTCCTGTGTAGAGTCTAGTTTAGAAATTGTACTGGGTGATACAGACCATATTTGCTCCTGAACTATGATGACATTTCCACTTAGCTTAATATGAATGTTTTAGAAATTTCCCACAGTGGAAAGTTCTATTTGACACAGGAAGGTTCAGCGGTCAGTTTCATAGTCAGCTGTATGCCAAGAAATAACGAAAACAATGGATTGTACAGTGCAGCCTTGGGACATGGCAAATGTCTTAGACGATGAATGATCATATTATTAATACATCTTGTAAGGCCTCAGGCCTTGTATTGAAAAATAAGGGAAAAAGTTATTTTTCTTTTTTAACGTCTTTATTGGAGTATAACTGCTTTACACTGGTGTGTTAGTTTCTGCTGTATAACAAAGTGAATCAGCTATACATATACATATATCCCCATATCCCCTCCCTCTTGGGTCTCCCTCCCTCCCTCCCTATCCCACCCCTCTAGGTGGTCACACAGCACTGAGCTGATCTCCCTGTGCTATGTAGCTGCTTCCCACTAGCTATCGATTTTACATTTGGTAGTGTATATATGTGCATGCCACTCTCTCACTTCGTCCCAGCTTACCCTTCCACCTCCCCGTGTCCTCAAGTCCATGCTCTATGTCTGAATCTTTATTCCTGTCCTGCCCCTAGGTTCTTCAGAACCATTTTTATTTTTAAATTCCATATGTATGTGTTAGCATATGGTATTTGTTTTTCTCTTTCTGACTTACTTCACTCTGTACGACAGTCTCTAGGTCCATCCACCTCACTACAAATAACTCAGTTTCGTTTCTTTGTATGGCTGAGTATTATTCCATTGTGTATATGTGCCACATCTCCTTTATCTATTCATCTGTCGATGGACACTTAGGTTGCTTCCATGTCCTGGCTATTGTAAATAGAGCTGCAATGAACATTGTGGTACATGACTCTTTTTGAATTATGGTTTTCTCAGGGTATATGCTCAGTAGTGGGATTGCTGGGTCGTATGGTAGTTCTGTTTTTAGTTTTTTGAGGAACCTTCATACTGTTCTCCATAGTGGCTGTATCAATTTACATTCCCACTAACAGTGCAGGCAAGAGCGTTCCCTTTTCTCCACACCCTCTCTAGCATTTATTGTTTGTAGATTGAAAAAGTTATTTTTTAAAGCGTGTAGCCTTTTTGTATTTTCTTTCCTATGCTTTATGTAGATTTTATTCTGTTTAATTTTTTTAACGGATTAAAAAATTAATATCCTAAAATAGAATGTTTTAGGAAAGAGATAATTAACATCATTGTACATGAATTTGTTCAAACACCAGCGGGGTCTGAAAAATGATAATCCCTCTAAATTAGATTGAGTTAGATTAGATAATCCCTTTGAATTGGAAAATATGTTAACATGAGTTAGATTGGATTAGATTTTTTGAATTTCAAATTAGATAATCTCTTTGAATTTTATTGGATAATCCCTTTGAATTAGATAATGCCTTTGAATTAGAATAGTTACTATCCTTCTCCCAATATCACATTTTTTAGAGAAAAGGGGAAAATGTTGCTAGTGTCCAGATCCTAACTTGTCCCTCCTGGCTTCCTTAAAATTTTGTGATATCCTCAATCTTAAATTAAATCTGGTCTAAAATTTCTTCCTGTAAATAATTTTGGTTATTCACTTATAAAAGTCTGCTTTAATTGAGACTGTTTCTATTTAGGAAGAAGACAAATACAGAAAGACAGGTGGAAAACACTGATTTATAAATTATTAAGTGTCATATTTTCATCGAGAATTTAATTGTCTTGTAAGTTTTCCTAAGCAGCCCTTGGGTAGGGGAAGAAGAGCCAACTGCTTTAGCAGCCTCTTGCTAGAGATATAATCTGAAGGCCAGCAGTATTTAGTGGCTATATTATACCAGATTAAAATGTTGAAATTCTTTCATACCTATTGGAAAATCGCCACTGGTAAAGCTAGACACCTTTAAGATCTTGCTTCAGCACTGTAGCCAGTATCCATTCTGATTAAGTGGTACCCATGTCTTACTGGTTGTTTTGTATTTTGAGTATTTAGCCCTGCCTATATAAGTGGAGACATTTGGGGGATACTGATGCAAATTGGGCTTTGATAACCATCAGGGAAATGTATATCAAACCACAGTGAGATGTCACTTCATACCTACTAGGGTGGCTATAATAAAAAAAACAGATAACAATGTGAGTTGGTGAGGATGGAGAGAATTGGAACCTTCATGAATTGCTAGTGGGAATGTAAGATGGTGCAGCCTCTTTGGCAGTTCTTCCAAAGGTTACCCACAGTGATTATATGATCCAGCAATGCTACTCCTGGGTATATATACTCCAGAGAAGTGAAAACATAGGTCAATATAAAACCTTGTACATGAATGCTCATAGTGGCATTATACATATTAGCCAAAAGGTAGAAACAAATCAAATGTCCATCAACTGATAAATGAATAAATAAAATGTAACATATTCATTCAGTGGAAGATTATTCAGCCTAAAAAGAAATGACATACTGACATACTACAACATGAATGAAACTTTGAAAACATGCTAAGTGAAAGAAGTCAGTCATAAAAGACCACATATTCTACGATTTCAGTTATGTGATGTGCTCAGGACAGGCAAATCTACAGCGACTGAAATTAAATTTTTTTGGTTGACTAAGGCTGGTGGGTAGGGAGAGAAAATGAAGAGTGAGTGCTTTTTGGGGTGATGAAAATGTTCTAAAACTGATTGTGGTGATGGAAACACAACTCTGAAAATATACTAATAACCACTGAATTATACACCTTAAATGTGTTAATTGCATACTATGTGAATTATATCTCAACAAAGCTGTTACAAAAAAAAAGAATTGGGCTTTGACTATGTGATATAATTTGTATCACTGTGCTTTTCATTGTTTCTGTCTTCACAGCAATCCCAGAGACAGGTGAGGTCCCTACTCCCATTTTACAGATTTGGAGATTGAGGCTTAGAGAGAGTATTTTGCCATTCATATGGCTTCTAGTCTAGAAAAATACTGAGATAAGGAGGAGGAGAGTGGGGTGAGTACTGACTGGCTCTCTTTTCTGTATCTCAGCCAGTGGCAGGAAGAGAGATGCCTTCTGATTTAAATCTGTGTGTATCCTGACAAGGGTACATATGTTATGAAAATCTTTGCTTATAAATAGAAAGTTTCTATTTCAAAGCAGGAGAGAAAAAAGAGTTAAACAGGAATAAGAAAGCAGATGAGGCAATGTGGGTAATGATTTTCCTTGCTTGTTGTATGTGTGTGGATGACATCTGCATAAATGATATAGCAAAAGAGCAAGGCAAATACACAAGATAGAATAGGCTGGAAAATATGAATCAAAACTGTTACCTCTCATCTTATTATTCTGTGCGGTTGAGTTTATTTTTTCCATAATAGCAATCTCTAAGGAATGAAGAAGAAATCCTTTTGAGTTTCACTTTTTCCAAGGTGTATATGCATATTAAAGTGAAATAACAAGTCTGATTTATTCTTTGAAGTATAGTTAATATGTAACGAAACTCTTCAGCCCAGTTGTATACTCAGGGCAAACACCTCTGTTTATATTCATAGTGGGTAAGGAGGTGGGTGGAGTTGCCCTTTACCAGCTGACACTGTCAAAAACAGGAAACAAAGTTATAATCTCTTTGTAGTAGATCAGAAACATTCAAAGGCTCTTAGCTGTGACAATTAAAAAAAGCAACAAAAAATGAGGTAAGGAGTTTTCACTAACTGCGAAGTGTGACTTCCTGTCTGGTATTCAGAGGAGATTCAGTTAGGTTTAGTCAGATCCTCTCATGGGAAAAATAAAAGCCACCCCAAAACAGGACATCCCAGTGTGCAGTTCGCAGGCTGCTTTTGTTAAAATCCACTTCCTCTGCATCTTTTTCCTCCTCACTTAAGCAAATGTAGGTGATGAGTGGCCCGGCGGGCACCGCATTTCGTTGGAAAAAGTGCAGATTTCATTTGTCACGGCAAGTAGCTCGCCAGGCCAGCAAACATTTACCAGGTAAGTTTGTCGACTTGCATGACTCCCAGCCCTCCCGCACGTGAGGTTATAAAAAGAGGACATCAGCAAAGACAGGGCTCTCTCAGTCACTTACTGAACCCAGTGTGTTAAGTAATGGCCAGCCGGTGATGGGAGCAGCCCGGCCTGTTCTTCCTGACGCCACATCTGTTGTAGACTCTGAATAGTCAAGACCAGCGCTGTGGGCTTCATCCTTGGCTTCAGCATGCGATTGTTTTCCAGTTCTTGGCTTCTTAGGAAAAAGCGCTCAAGGAGCCATACCTTTGTTGAGACAAATGTACTTCATGTATTTTCAAACTAGCTTAGTATGTGTTGACTGTTTACTGTCCTGTAGAGAAAGTTTCCTTTATGCTGCTGTATGATGATAGCTTACTGTTCTGATTAAAAATGTATTTTACTTTTAAAAATAGTTCAGAGCGGAATAAGGGGAGGATCAGACATTTTGTACTTTTGAGGGGGCTGTAAATGGAGGAGTTTTGCTTTCAGGCGGTCTTGTTCAGAAGAAATGCAGACACAGAACTTCACGTTGGATTGGCCATTGTCACTGGAGTTTACTTCCAGGGTGACCTAGTTTTTCTAATGGGTTCAGGTGTCCATATCTTGTTGAATCTATATATTTGTGTACTGGCCATGTAAGTTTTCTGAAGAAAAAAAAAGACCTCAGGTGATGTGTAGTATTTGGCCTTAGGTATCATGCCTGAATATTGTTACTGTGGGACAACTTTTAGGCTGGCTAGAAGTTTTTAAAAATGGTTTTCTTTCCTGTGGAATTACTCTTTCCCTCTTAATGTTTTCCTTCCTAACTCCATATGAATGATGTGGTAAATGCTGGTAGCCATCCTCTCTCCGGAGCACATTTCAACTAAAACGCTTGGAGCAGCCCATATCTTCTTAGCAAATTTGGTTTCTTGGCCAAGTGTAATAGGAAATCAGTGTGCTACAATTCTCTGTTTGGGCTATTACTTTTCTCTCTTATTTAAAGATCAATGTGGTCTCAACCGAGAATTAAAATACCTATCAGGAACTGAATTAAAACCCCGCGGACAGGAGCAGCATTGCAGCCTGTGGCCTTTCAAAGGTATCTCTTGACTCTCACTTAATCATCCCCCGCCCCCACCCACCGGCATGAATAGTCTTCGTGTTACTGTCTTGCTACAGAGGGTCTCAGGTAACTATAGTGGTTGAAATCAGAAGATAACTAGAAGAAAAAAATACAAACAAACATTTAAATATTAAGCAAACTTTTAAATGAGTAGACTGCAGCTTTAAATATGAATTCTGGTTCATTCAGATAGCATTCTTTCCTGCCCTGTGATCAGTCCAAAGGCTTTAAGAAAATAGAAAGCATTTTAAATAAATAAATAAATAATTTATTTATTTATTAAATAATTATGAAAATAAATTTTAAATAATTAAATAAATTTAAATGCAAATTTTATTTTATTTTTTTTAAATAAATATTTCAGGGCATTCTATTTTAATAGAAATAGAAAATCAGTATTACATGATTTCAGATTCTATAAGGGCCTAGATGCTCTTCTTTTTGGCTGTTATTAATTTACTATTTTCTTGTATCAGCAGGGTAGATCTCTTTAGTGATCTTGTTATAAAGATATAAAAGAGTACATGTTTATGGATGGCATATTCCAACAGTGGCCTTTTTTGGTCTTCAAAGCATTCTCCATTATAGATTAAACTTTGGGGTGAATCCTTTATTTACAGACCTCAAGTAAGCTGGAAAGTGTGATGAAACCATAAGTGTTTTGCATTAAACTCTTGACCATACAGGGGTTGATGTTTCAAATGACTGCTGTAGAACCTAATGGGAATAATAGAACAAGTAATAAAATGGAATAAATTAAAATATATATTTGTTCAAAATTAACCTTTCAGTGTTATTTTTTGAAATGACCATTCTTTTTCCCTTTGTTGTCTTCTAAAACGTGGAACTCTAATTTAGCACATTTGCCTCTCAGCTACCCGTTGAGATATAACAAGGGAAAACTGAGTAAGCTGAAACCTGAGTATCTATATCTATCTATCTTTGATATAGAATCTTTATATTTTAAAATATTTACTTTTCCTTTCCTTAATCTTGATATCTGTGTACAAATGACCAAATGTTACAAATAATCTAATTGAAGGAGAACAAAGTTTAAAAAAAAAAAAATAGGCTTGCAAGTTTGAAATAAAAAATTATTTGGAGCTGTAGGCATCTACAAATGCACAGATGATTTAGGTCTAGAAATTGCCCTGCTCAGGAAGCCACATCTGGGAGGCCTTGCTTTTCTTGCCATCTTTCCTGCTTTCTTGTCGGGCTGACAGGACTCTGTGGCAGCCGTTTTCCTTTTTAGATAAACGGGTTCAAATATTCTCAACCTGGGTTCCACGTTAGAATCACCAGTGTGCTGGAGCCCCACACTCAGAAGCCTGACATGAATAAACCGAGGCCTTGACTTTGTAGCTGTTAAAGAAATTATCCAAGTGATTCTGACATGGATTCAAGATGGCGGTGCACTGGGGAGAGTTCTTGGTTCCCTACCAGACTGGAAACTCCAGGAGAGGGGCAAGAAGGAAGCTTTGTCAGGGCTGTGCCTCCGCACCGAACCCATGCCTGTTAGCAGCAGCGTCTCCGTCTCTGCTTGCGGAATGGTTGGAATGAACAGGTTCCTCTGAGCAGCAAGAGGCTGGATGAGGGCTGGACCTCCTCGTTTCCGGTTTGCGCTGACGAAGGGGCGTGCATTATATGAGACGGTGGCCTGTCTGGAGATGAGCTGTCATCAGGAAGAAGCTCTTGGAAGAGATCACAGGGGAGTAGGCTGGCTCAGGGCACGCCGAGCAGACCTCTCTGAGGAGACGGGGCTCCTGGTTGGTGGCGTCTTCATGAAGAAAGGCAGGTGGAGAACTTCGGAATAAGAATTTCAGCAGGGGCTGAGGTGTCTGTGTGTGTGCATGTGGAGGTGGGGTCAGTTGGGGACACTACAGAGAGGTTGCTCCGAAGGTTTTTGGTGCCAAAGTTAGTTTGAAAGGAAGGGGTGTGATTATCTTTGCCAGATATTAGTGGCTGCCTCACCCGCCTGTTGACTGTATGAGAATAAAGGAACACGTCATTTAAAGTGATCAGAGTGCAGGGACGTTTGTCTGGGAGAATTTCTCAGGGCTTGTGAATTTTTAGCTGATCTTAATGTTTATAAAGAAAATGAGTTGGTGCTTAGGCAGACCAGGTGGAATGTAATTTGCAGAGGCTTGAGAGGAAAAAAGAATTGTTCAGTTGGGCGAAGGGTAGACAGAGTGACTTGTTTGAAACAGAAGAATTTTGGGCGAGGGAACTGAGAAGTGTGATTAACATGGTACTGAAGAAGTGTTTCGGGGCGGGGGGACCTGGGTCGCGGTTCCCCCCCTACGATCGATCGACTGTTTCCGACACTGAACTTCTGAGACTGGTCTCCCAACCAGTCGTACCCCTGAGGGGACTGTGGTCCGGATTAACGATGTAACGTATTTTAAAGCACCTTGCAAGCAATAGTAAGAGTTCCAGGTAAATAAAAGGAATAATATGTTCTGTAAAAATTATAAAAATATAGTCAGTTGACAAAGAGCTTTGCCTGCTACCTGTAGTGTAGGAATGGCTGATCAAATATTATGTTTGTGTGGTACTTAAAATATATTTAAGCGGAAGCTGTGCACTCCGTCATCTTTTTAGCTGTGTTTTTCCTTGGCATTACTTGAAAGGTATGATTGTGACACGGATCCTGGTTTCATGTTTCACTTGGGTTCTTTGACCCTAGTTAGAGGGCACCAGGTGCTTCCTGTTCTGATCATTTGCAAATTCAGGGTTTGGTTGGAGGGCCCCGGAAAGGACTGGTGTGAGAAATAGATAGGATCTGGACTCAGTGATTCCCTTGCCCCTGACCCAATATTTTGACCTTGATTTGAACAGTTCAGTGAACTGGCAGCTCAAGTAGTTTTTTCCCGCTGAACTAGAACTTTAATTGTTTAGCAGAGGAAGATGAGTCATAGCCCAGTCCTACCATTGTGACAAAGTGAAATTTTAGTCCAGGGCTAAAGGAACCCAGGTCAAAAACTTTCTCTCGAAACCACAAAGTATTGAAACTTGGATTGTGAGCTAGGTGGGAATTAGTGAGGCCCCCTCTGTGGGGTTTTCTCAAGTTAATGAAGCATTTTATTGCATTACATTTTGATGCTAAATCTAATTTTTAGTAATATATTTAAATAATCAGCCTCCTTCTTAAAATTTTTCATGCAAAATTAAAATTATACAAAGTGGCAAATTGTCAGTTCCTCTCCGCCTCTATGATCATTGTTACTAGTTTTGTTTGTCCTGCCACACTTTCTTCTATGAATATATAAATTTTGTACAGCTTTACATCTAAATTCCCACAAGCACAGTTTTCCTTTTTAAACGAAAGATGAAACCATCCTGTCATAGCGCATCCCGTTTAAAAAATATTAAAAATAATGACCTGCGTACATATATTTTAGTTCATTTGGGTAACTTCTGGGGCCAATATGCTTTTACTGTTAAACTGCTATCCACAAAGGGCAGAGAGATGAAAAGTAGTAAATAATTGTCTGAACTTGCATTTTTGTGTGTGTGAAATTGAACTTCTCTGCATATGTTTTTCGGCTTTTGGACAAATTCTTCAATGGATTGCCTTTTCATACACTGCCCTTTTTTCTTTTCCCCCCTGTTGTTTGTATCTCTGACTTTTAAACCTCTACTGATTCTGAAGGGAATTCTTGCAAAATGGCAGATTTTGAATGACTTACTTGAGTTTTGAGTTTTAAGATGGTTAACTTCCAACTTAAAAGACAGGCCTGATTTCTGGATCTCTGGGACAGTAGGTTGAGTCTTTGGATTTGGACTCTATATATTCACTTTCTCTTTTGGCTGTGGAAGCTGTCATCATCCCAAACTGTGCTGAGGCTGGTAATTATTTAGGTGCCCTCAAGACAGGTAATTACTTAGGTGCCCTCACTATTTTATTACATTTGCACGTCCCAATAACTTATGTCCATAGGGATGGAGATTCCCAGTATTAGTTTTTAAAATATTTATTTATCTATTTGTTTATGGCTGCGTTGGGTCTTCATTTCTGCACACGGGCTTTCTCTAGTTGCGGCGAGTGGGGGCTACTCTTCGTCGCGTTGCACGGGCTTCTCATTGCGGTGGCTTCTCTTGTTGCGGAGCATGGGCTCTAGGCGCTTGGGCTCACTAGTTGTGGCTTGTGGGGTCTAGAGCGCGGGCTCAGTAGATGTGGGGCACAGGCTTAGTTGCTCCCGTGGGATCTTCCCGGACCAGGGCTCGAACCTGTGTTGCCTGCATTGGCAGGTGGATTCTTAACCAGTGGGCCACCAGGGAAGTCCCCCAGTATTATTTTTAGAATAACCCATTTTCTGTGTAATTTGTGGAACATGTTAGCATTAGCACAAAGGCTCTGGACTTCGACTTACACGGTGGAGTCCCAGCTCTTCTGTATCCTGAGTCTCAGTTTCCTCTCTTGCAAAATGGAGATAATGGGGCTGTTCTAAGTCTTTAAAGGTGTAAGATCCTTTGCGCACTGCTTGGCAAATTGCAGGAAGGATTATAATAAATGCTGGCTGTTTCTGTTAGTAGAGTTTTTAAAGCTAATAACAAAAAAAATACAGTGTAGATATTAAATGAAGATAAAACATTGGCTTGAATGAGGCCCCACGTGCACCATCATAGGAAAAATTTACCAGTTTTTTCTCACCCTTTGATCGAGATCTGTTAGTGATTTTTGACATCAAAGCATCAAAGCTGTAATTCTCTGCTGGGCTTATTTAACCACACATCCCGTAAGTGGCAAGAAATTTAGAGCTACAGGACAGCAAACAGGCTGCAGTTGCTTGGAGAATATCTTTGTGGCAGGGTGCCTGAAATGTTTTGCTGGTTTCAAAGTTCACTTTCATTTGTTCAGAAAGGTTTTTATTGTTTGCAAGCAAGCAAAGCAAGCAAAGGGAAAGGGCACACAGCCTCCCATATGATTCTGTCTGTACTGTGTGACCTGTTTGCCTTTTGGTGCCTTATGTAAAAAGCTTTATTTAGTCTGCAGAGAGGACTATTTCTCCAAATAGAGGAAAACTGTCATAATGGTCTAGAAACATGATAGATTTCAGTTTAATGCCATTGATCCAGATACTGTTAGAGGCTGGGCTACACAGCAGTTGTAAGATAGGCATCTTGCACAGATTCTTCTAGGTCACTTGCATATCGTCAATGGGAATACCTCATCTGATAGCCATGCACTTGGCCTTCTGAGAAACAGCTCCTCCTGTCATAGGAACACTGACCCTTTTCTTCTGTCCCAGCCAGCCCGCCCCTAGCTAGGAACCTGCTGCCAGAATGAATCTTCAGGCTTTTGACCTGGCCTGTTTTCTTGTTCGACTCCTGGATTCTGTGCGTTTACCTTCTGTTTCGACTCTTAGGCAAGAACTCCCTTTATGGTGTTAGAAGGGCCTGGACTGTGTTTGACAGAAGAAATGTGACAGTTTTTCCCAGCAGATTCATTTTCTCCCTACATAACTCCGACCCACCCATGCAGTCTGGTATCTGACAGTACTCTGAGAACTGCTTAGTTAGTTGTTAACAAATATTTATTGTCCAACTCTGAATAACTAGTGTTACAGCAGGCAAAGGAAAAGTATAGTTTGTGAGTTTTTGCGGGGCCAGTGATTTATGGGACATTTGGAGGAGAAAAGAAATAATGAAATGAAATTCATACTATGTTTTATCTCTGACCATGTGAATTCGTTAAAATAATGATTACATTCTATCTTTGCTCCTGTGCATTTAAAAAATCATGGTGGATTTCATAGTGATGGATTTTTAAGCTGGGAAATTACGGATATTTTGCAAATGGGTTGAGGAAGCAGTTCTCATTTTCTCACTAGATCCTTCTTATCCATCCACCCTCCTTCCTACCCATTTCTTTTGCTGTTACAAGAAGAATCCTATATTTTATGATGAGAATTTGTCTGTAGCTAAATGAACAGAGCACCATTTTTAAAAAGTGCCTGAGATTGCATTCTGTGTATTTACTGAATTTGTTGCTAGGCCTTATGCTGCAGAATTTCTCTAAGTAGTAAAATCTAAATAAAAATGAGTGGTGCTGAAGGTAAATCTCCCTCTTGATTACTGTAATAAAGAATTGACATTTACTTCCCATAATTTGGAAGTCATCCAGGAGGTAATATTTGCCTGGTGTTTTACGACGAACCATTCTTATCATATTGGGTTTGTATTAGGAAGAATGCAGGCGTTGATTTCCCTGTAATTTCCTAAAATTTCTCATCTTTGTTTCGTACATGGAGTCGTGCTCAGTTTTCTGTCAACCTCAACCCAGCCACACATGGTTAAGAATGAGAAGTAAGAAAAAAAAAATAAATGATTCAGAGAATACCTGCTGTTTTCTGGGTCCTGTTGTAGTTGCTGGGGTGTTTTAAATCAGATTTTAAACTAAATGATTCTGGTCACCAGCAGCTCAGGACCACTGTGTGGTCTGCAGGCTGCACTTAGATGACAAGGGACGTTTGCACATGTGTGCCGTGTGGGGACATCAGTGAAGTGCCTTAGGCCCTCATTTTCCTGCCTGTTTCCTTAATTCAGATTTAGGTATTCAGTTTTGGGGTAAATTTGAAGGGTAGGGGGCCTGAGTGCTGCTAAAAATGGACACAATGACAATTCTGAGATGCACCTCTTGGCAGGCTGAATGAAGAGGAGACAAAAACATAAAGGGCAAAGAAAGCTCAGAGCCAAACCACCCGAGTCAATATGACATGATATTTTGCTACTGAAGTAGGCAAAAATTGAGAAACCCATTAGCACATGAAAAAGCTCTTCCAGGGAGATGACTGTGCGAGTAAGCAGAGGCCGGATGGTTTCCTGCAGCATACAATCAGGCCTAGAATCCTCTTTGCATATATTGCCGGTAACTGAATTCCAATGAACAAAGCCCCCTTCTCTGTCCCGGAGTGGCCTGAGTTAGACTCATCTGTGCTGCTGGTTTCCAGCTGCTGGGGTTGGTACTTGGTACCCAGTGTTCAGTTACTTTCGGAAGCTGTAAATGTTCTTGGTACTGAGCCTTCCCCACTCTAAGCAGGATGTGTCCTTAAGTTCATTCTACTATTAGGTTAAAACCAACTCACTCCAATGGTTGGTCAAGTAAACCTTTTCTAGGAATTCTTCCCTGCCTTCCAGGTAGGGGTTGGGTGCCCTCTCCTCTTGCTTCTCCCACAGCTTCCCTGCCAGGATCAAAGTCAGTGGTCCCTAGAAGTGTTCATCTGTCCCAGCATTTATGATAGATGTTATAGATCAGTGTTTTTTTTGTTTTTGTTTTTTGTTTTTTTTGGTACGCGGGCCTCTCACTGTCGTGGTCTCTCCCTTTGCAGAGCACAGGCTCCGGACGCGCAGGCTCAGCGGCCATGGCTCACGGGCCCAGCTGCTCTGCGGCATGTGGGATCTTCCCGGACCGGGACACAAACCCGTGTCCCCTGCATCCGCAGGCGGATTCTCAACCACTGCGCCACCAGGGAAGCCCTAGATCAGTGTTTTTGAAAGTGTGGTCTATTGCTGCATTTTAACAATCTCCCCAAGTGGTCATTTTGCCTGTTTGAGAAACTCAGCTCTAGTCTGTGAGCTTGGAGACAGGGCCCATTCTTGTCGTTGAATCCTCAGACCTACCCCAGCTCCTGGCACATTTTAGTTGCTCAGTTGTCTTTTTTTTGTTCTGTGAATGAGATAGAATTCCAGTCAGAAATGTATGGAAAGCAGGCGTGCATGTGGAATCCAGCAGCACAGTCAAAAGCCACCTGGATGCTTCTTGACCATTTTTCTTTATCGTTTCGTAAGTCAACAGTGTGTGAGACTGAAAATGTAATATGGATCAACCAGAATTAGCTTTTCTTATTTTCTTGTACAGAAAAATATACTGTAACTTTATTATGTGTATTTTTACCTTGTGTGAAGGAAATTTTATATTAGGATAGTTACACATTTATAGAAATTAAATGCAGAAATGGTACAGGGAGTTCCCATATACCCCTCACTGCATCCCCTTCCCTCTGTTGTTGATATCTTACATTACTATGTGACATTTACTATGTCACAATTAATGAACCAACACTGATAACATTATTATTCATTAAGTTATTATTAATAACATTAACCAAAGACCTCCTTAAGCGTTGTTAAAAGTTTGTAGATTTACAGATGAAATAATATGTATAACTTGTACCAAGTTTTTTTTTAAGTTAGGGCTTTGCCTTTGAATTTCTACACGCAGTCACAGTTGGCAAGTATATTCACAAAGCAAGTGCGCCAATTCCTGTGATAACTAGATTAAGGAAAAGATTTTTCAGGTGTCATTGGCCTTCTGGGACCTGGAAAAGGGGAAAGTTATTTTCAAAGGCTGACATTCGGTTAATATATCTGAAGTACTCCATATTATTGAAAATATTTGTTGACATCTCAGGTGTTGTTAGGTATGATATTCGTTTTAACTATTTATAGTATATTCAGGCAGAGGTATACTATTAAAAATATGTAACAACTGGTATGGCACGGGACCCCACCAATCGGATTGATGTCCAAATAATCAGAAGGGATAATGGTGGTGAATGTGTTTGTCAATCCTACTAATGTCTAAAATCCCCTAAAAATATCTCCTGACATTGTCAAATGTCTCCTCAGGGGCACAATTGCTCTTGGTCGAAAACCCCGGATAGAAAGCATTTCGATCAGCCTATTACTGCTTTTGTAAGTGCTGTATGGATATTTGCTTTTGCTGTTGTTGTTGGTATCTTCCTTCATTTCAGTTATTGCTGGTGTTTAAAAACATACAGCTAAGAAAGACACACCAGGATTCTTTATACATTGAAATCTCCACATATAAATAGGGCTGTATTTTTGATAAGATTTACTCACGATTTGTCAGACACATACATATATATGGTGGGAAGAAATCTAAGCTCCATGAACAAAGGAGGTTTTCCGCTTTCCTTACCTGCCATCTTCCTTTCTGACCTTGTAGCCCATGACTGAGACAGCTCAGAGGTGTGGAGTTTGGAGGTTTTTGTAGGTGTGGAATGTGGAGACCAGTTGTTCCTCCTTCTCCTTCACACCGACCTGTAGCCTGCTTTGAGCTGATAGTGGCTCAGCCTGGGTAGGAGCTTGTACTTTGGTTCATGTCAGATTCCCCTCCTTTCTGCATGATGATATGTTATTCGTGTCCCGATCCCTGTTATTTGTTAAGTTAATCTTCACTTCAAGGATCTCGGAAGATCACAGCATTTTGTTTTTAGTGATTTCATTTCGTAATATATACTCTGGGGAGGTGAGACTAATATGATATCTACAAATAGTGTTTTATATTTAACCTTCCTATCCATTCCTCTTCAGCATTCTAGAAACAGATGCTTAAATTGTTTAAACAGACAGCCTCCTATTCCTTAGTCTTAGGTATCCATTTTCCTATTGACAGGAGATAGACTTATTTTTTTAATCCTCAGATCTATGAGAACAGAATATCCAATAGGATGTGAGGATCGGACGAAATCCCCTCATGTTAAAATCATCGATTGTAGGACTTCCTGTGGAAACTCTGACGGCCTTATTTTTTTTCTCCTTTGAATTCACTCAGCTGTTTTTGGCAAGTATTTGTCAATATTGATTGATTGTTAAAATAATTATTTACAATATTTAAATCTGAAATAATAAAAATTAATTTTAGTAATTTAAAATTATTTAAAATATGAGATCCTGTTGGTTAATTCATTGTTAGGTCTACTCAGAAAAATTAGGAAACATATTTCAAAAGGCAGGTTTTACATATCAGATCCTGTCAGTTCATTGCTGTAGGGAGAGGAGCAAGGGCAGAGGCTGTCTTTCCCTCACCCCGCCTTGTCCCCAGCACACTTATATTTTGATTGGGGCAGTTGGGCTTTGGAGTCAGACTGCCTGAATTTCAACTCAGGTACCTCCATTTAGTGTACACCCTTGGCAAATTCCTTAATTTTATTTATTTATGTATTTATTTTTAAAAAAATTAATTATTTTTGACTGCATGGGGTCTTCGTTGCTGCACACGGGCTTTCTCTAGTTGTGGCGAGCGGGAGCTACTCTTTGTTGTGGTGCACGGGCTTCTCATTGTGGTGGCTTCTCTTGTTGTGGAGCACGGGCTCTAGGTGCGTGGGCTTCAGTAGTTGTGGCACCCGGGCTCAGTAGTTGTGGCTCCCAGGCTCTAGAGCGCAGTCTCTGTAGTTGGGGGCACGGGCTTAGTTGCCCCGTGGCATGTGGGATCTTCCCAGACCAGGGCTCGAACTCGTGTTCCCTGCATTGGCAGGTGGATTCTTAACCACTGAGCCACCAGGGAAGCCCCCAATTCCTTAATTTTAAATGTCTGTGAGCTTTGCTAAAAAATGGGGTCCATAAAAGCATTTACCTCATATGGGTGTTGTGGGGATTAGATTACACAGTAGCCATGTAGGAAGCATTCAATACATGTTGCTAATAATAGCAACAATAATAATGTTACTAATACTAATATTATTACTATTATTAATACATTTAAAATAACAGTTTAAATTACCTTATGTAATAGAGATGCTATTATGAATCCAACTTAGCTGAATTGAAATTTAATTCTTCTTGCCCATTATCTTTAGGTGATAGTGAACCATGAAATAAGTAAATGATAGAGAAGTAGATATAAAGTCTAGCTAATTCATTCTTACCCTGAACAGGAATATTATGACTTCAGAATTTAAAACACTAACATTTGTTGCTATTCCATGGAAATCCTTCTTCCTAAATGTCTTGATATTAACTGTCTTCTTAGCTTGTTAACTCTTGTGTTGTTAAAATAAGATATTCCTTATTTCATAAGAACTTTCATTCTTTAAGGAAAATTCCAAATTTCTTATCTCCATTGTTGAGTGTTTTTTCTTTCAAAAATCACAGTAATATGAATGTTAGAAAGGAAAAAATATCCATTACTATTTCTGTCATCTTAACAGAATAGTAACTTTCATGTCTTATTTTCCCATTTAGTCTTTATATTCATATCTTAAAATAATTGTAATTATATAAAACTTCTAATTCTTTGTTCTGGTATTTTAGTTTTATTATTATATTTCAAATAAGTAATTTTCATGCTTCCATTGGGTAGTTTTACATAATTTATTAACTCCTTGTTTTTTGGTATTTAGTTTATTCCTAGTTTTTCAAAATTATGTATAACAGTGCATGGAAAAATTATCTTTATTGATCTGTAAAATGGAGATAATAAAAATACCATAGGATTGTCAAGGATTATTTAAGTGAATGGATGTAAAGCAGGGTTTCTCAACCATGACACTGTTGCCATCTTGGGCTAGATAAATCTTTGCTGGGGGAGCTGTCCTATGCATTGTAGATGTTTAACAGCCTCCCTCGCTGCCCACCAGTTTTTTCTTCTCCTTTTTTTTTTGGTACGCGGGCCTCTCACCGCTGTGGCCTCTCCCGCTGCAGAGCACAGGCTTCGGACGCGCAGGCTCAGTGGCCACGGCCCACGGGCCCAGCTGGCACGTGGGATCCTCCCGGACCGGGTCACGAACCCGCGTCCCCTGCATCGGCAGGCGGACTCTCAACCACTGCGCCACCAGGGAAGCCCTGCCCACCAGTTTTGATATACAAAAATGTCTCCAGACATTGCCAGGTGTCTCCTAGAAGTCAGACTCGCTCTCAGTTGGGAACCCTGATATAAAACATTTAGAGCAGCCAGGCACTGCTCTAGTGTGTGCTATATAAATATTTGTTATTACCATTATTGATATTTGCTGCCATTCTTCATTTCAGTTACTTATTTCTGATATGTTCCTAGAAATAGAATTTCTGGGACAAGAGGTTTAGTTTTAGGGTTTCTGACGTGTATGACTAAATGTTCTCCAGAAGGACTGTGTTAAGTTTAATGCCATCAGTTGTATATAAATATGTCAATATCTCTGAGCTCCAGCCAGTATCCAATTGTGAGTACCACATGTTGTTTTAGTTTCACTCCCTATAATTACTAGTCAAGACAAGCGTTTCCTATGTTTCTTTATTTGTATTGTCATATCTGAGGATTCTGGCTTATCCACCTCCCACACACTGTTTTTTGAGCTGCTTTGCCATCCACCACTTGAAGTTGAAAAGTCATACCCTCAATAACCAAGTCTGTATTAAATCTCTTTGCTTGACCTTTAATAGCATCCAAATTGAACATGGTTGAGGTCCTTTCAGATTACTGGGTTTTACCCAAACAGTCCTTTGCTGTTTCAGATTAAGACACAGTAATTGACAGTGTCCCATAATATGAGACCTTTCAGGATTTAAATATAAGGTGGCGTCCTCTTTTTTTTTTTTTTTTTTTTTGCGGTACGCGGGCCTCTCACTGTCGTGGCCTCTCCGGTTGCAGAGCACAGGCTCCGGACGCGCAGGCTCAGCGGCCATGGCTCACGGGCTTATGCGCTCCGCGGCACGCGGGATCCTCCCGGACCGGGGCACGAACCCGCGTCCCCTGCATCGGCAGGCGGACTCTCAACCACTGCGCCACCAGGGAAGCCCCATCCTCTTTTTTTGAAGGATATTTTTGTGGAAAAGCGCTCAACCTTATATTCCGTTATATGTGTCATCTAACGTGGTTGCCTCCGGTTTATCCTTTTGGAAATAATCCCGATCCTAGCTGTAGCAAAGGCTGTTGGTGCCCTAACCGTAACCCCTGCTTTGAGCACTTTGGTGCACGGGGACTGCCAGTTCAGGCGCCTGCATTCTTTTGCTTGGCTGGAAAAACTCACACCCAGGCTTGGCAGGAAGTGCCAGCCCCCAGCAACCCACTGCCAGTGACTGCTCTAGTATAAATCCCTAGCTCTCTTGCATCTCAGGTAAGATACCTTTGAGATGAGCATTTTACAGTGGTTCTCCCAAGTTCCCTATTGAATTAAGATTCAGTGATAACTTAACTGAAAATGACCCTTTTGCTGGCTACCTTTTCTTTCCGGTCTCAATGCTTCACTCCTCACCAGTGTTTCCTGGGATCACCTCCAAAATAAACTACTTATAATATTATAAAATATTTCAATTTGGGGCTTAGTCTAGAAGGCTGTGTTTGCGTTAAAAGCATCCAGGAATTGAGGGGGAGACCAGATGGGTTTATTTCTGGATCCTAAAAGGGATGGCTGATAAGGTGCCTTTTAAATTAGAGAACACACGTTGATTCCACCTATTTTTTCATTATGCTACCACTGCCTTACTAAAATTTAAAGAATAAAAACAAAGGCCACATTAATAATAGTTATAATAATAGTAATGGAAACAAAGAAAATGAGTAAAATATTTGCCTTGCTAATTTAAAAAATTAACTCATTGGAGCTGATTTTTAAAAAGTAAAATTTGGCTAGAATGTAACAGCTACATTTCTTTAAACGAGTGGAGTCAAAATGCTGAGGTCCTGGTGTGCTCACCCTAGACAGGGTAGAAATTTCCCCCTGAGGCACTCACTGAAAGAGCCCACGCAAGGAAGGGAGGTGATCAGCACATACAGAGGCACCTGTATCCCTGCCCCTCCCGAGACCCTGCCATCGCCCCATCACCCAGCTGCTGTCTGTCAGTATACCCTCTTCTGAGTACAAACCTCCAGGAGCACTCATCTAAAAGTCACAGAGCTGTGATGTTTCCTCGCCAGCACAATGTTAAACGTAGGTTCTAAAAAGCGGAGGTCATTCCAAGGGCCTCAATGACCTTAGCTGTGAACATGACCCAGAGTGACCCACAGTGAATGCTGGCTCACATAGGTTTTACATTTTTCATGTGAAAGTTCTTCCTTTGTTGTTTGTGATTAATAACTGAATAGGATATAGAGCCAAATGATTTCATTGTTGAACACAGACTTGAGGTCATGAGAAACTGCCTGTTCAAAGTAAACTTTGCTAAGATATGGAGAAGAGGTCTCCATTAACACCTGGATAGTTTTTGAAGCAAGGCAGAGAAAAAAGGAAAAAAACGTTAAATGTCATTCTTTATATGATGTGAAAGTTGATTTCAGTTGGGTGAAATGATCATTGGATCCTCAGGATAGATGATGACCTATGAGGCTGAGTTTGCACTGTAACACTTTGAAATAAAGGTGTATTTGGGACCTTTGTCCAGAATAGAAATGTGGTGAAGAGTTAGTTATAGGTATGTCTACTTTGTTAATAGCTTGATTTTTAAGTTTGATATTGTATTGGTTTGCTATTTGAAATATGCTTTTGAATTAAGTTTCTTAGTACTTAGCACTTTGAATTTCATGTTTTCAGAAGAATTTAAGAATAACACATGATTTAGGAGTAGCACATAATAATTTACTATTTAAAATTAAAGATAGAGAGACAAATAGACAAACTATTATGATATGAAACCCAATATCTTCCGGAACTATATTTTGTGCTTACCTTCTTTTCTATGTGTTTTCTAGGCTTTTGAGTCAGAAGTTAGGAGACGATTGACTTCTAGTCTGTCCATCTTTACTTGTCCCATTGGAGATGGAAGTGCCCCAGCTCCTAGTTATATATTTATGTACACATGTCCATTGGTATGGTGAATTGCCACAAGATCTAGTAGCTATAACTTATACTCTAAGGATAGATACTTTTAGAAAGCAATGCACTGAGAGCCTGGCTTTCCCAGGACTGGTGTGATGTAAAATGGTTGAGAGGTGAGTGGACTTGGTTGCATCTTGTTCCTCCTGTTGTTACTTGCTTGCTTTCCAGCTGGGTCTTAAATCTCCTTTTGTAGGACAGCTTCTAGGCCCTAAGTCAGCTGGTAGGAATTTGATTTTGTGTGGTAGGAATAACTGCAGGTGGAGAGAGAGAAACTACTTACTCAACAGTTCCTGTAACAATTTCCCCCTGCTTAAAGCAAACAAAACAAAACAAAACACCCCCCCCACCCCAAACATTATAATTTTATAGGAGTTGAATTACCCCTGTTAAAGAAGTTTTCTTACATGGCTAACTCTTAATTTCTTTGTAATGATCAGGATTGTTCTCTTTTCCTTAAGGGTATGTTGGGTTGTTTCTTTGGTAATTCAGGAAATATTTATTGTATACTTATGGTGTGTAAGGAACTATGTGAAAGAGGCCAAGGAATAAGACAGTTTCGTCCTTCAGGGGAGTAAGAATCTCATTAGGAGGGGAGATCGACATGGGCATGGATACATACTGATATAATATTATTAACTTTCAAAATCCCCCAAATATTTTGTTTTAAGTAAGGAACAAAATATGATGTGAATTTAAAAGTTGGGGGTGGAGTGGGTATTTAGAGTTGGATCGGGGGAGTAAATCTATCTAAAGACTTCATGAAAGAGAGGGTACCGTCTGATATGGAAACTGATGGGAGAATTGGGGCTGGAAGAGAATTCCAGGCAGAGGGCACAGACTAGTAGGGGATGACTTTAGGAAAGTGTGCTGAGTGCCATTTTAAGTAGGTTACTTCACACTGTGTCATATAGATAGCTATACATGATTTTGAAGGCATCGGGGGATGTTTGGAGATTTTGTGTGTGCAGAACTTTGTGATCATAAGAAGTTAATCTTTCAAAGGTCTTTAGGATGCAAATAAGAGGGTGGAGAGTATAGAAGGTTATTATAGTACCTCAAGGGAAGGATTGAGGACCTGGACATTGGGGTTGGTAGTTTAGGAATATCTTGGTTCTGTTGAAGAATTAAATTGAGTTATGGCAAAGCTCACTTCATGGTTTTCAATATTTAGGATTCTGCTGCCAAAAGCTGAGCTTAACTCTTCTCCTGGGTGTGACTGAGAGAACTTGTGTGTGAATGATTCTTCCCTGTTGTTGCATTTGCAGTGTCAGTTTCTAGTTTAGGAGCTCAGCTGATACCTGCAGAAATTGCTTCTGATTGTGACCTGCTTCTCCCTTGCTGTCTCTTTTGTGTTTTTTTTTTCTAGTTATTTTTCCTTTGAAAGATAAAAGGAGGCTCTTAGGCCAAATTTCATTCTTTTGGTTTAGCTCGTGTGGGATTACACCCTGTGTAGGCTTTGTTAGTAGGTGCTGATCTGTATAGAAGCTTGGATATCTACAGCTTTGCTCTCCCTGCTTTGTGTTACTACTTCTGATTTTATATTTCCAAGTTTGTGATTCACAGGCAAGGATGAATGACTGAGAAATATTGCAAATATTGTAGATGAGCGGGTGTGTTTGTTTCCTATTGCTGCTGTAGGAAATTAGTATGAATTTGATGGCTTAAACCAATACAAATTTATTATCTTACAGTTCTGGAGGTCAGAAGTTAGACACTGGTCTCACTGTACTAAAATCAGGGTGTTGGCAGGCCTGTATTCCTCCTGGAAGCCCTAGGGGAGAATCAGTTTCCTTGTCTTTTCCAGCTACAAGAGGCTGCCCATGTTCCTTGGCTCACAGACCCCTTCCATCTTCACAACCAGCAATGGCGGGTCAAGTCCTTCTCACGTTGTGGTGGATAACTCTTGATTTGCATTTTCTTTTCTTTTTTTTTTTTTTTAAAGAAAAGAACCTCTGCACAAAGAATTTGGCATGGTGGTTAATTCCCCAATCATTCCTGCTTGTCCGAAATAAATTTTGTCACTTTCTTTGGGCAGCTGACTTAAAATTAATTTTTAAAAACGCTGGAAGAAGTGTGTGTGTGTGTGTGTATTATATTATGATCTGTATGTTTATCTGATGATGGGGAAAAGGGAAGGAATGACCCATGTGCTTTCAGCTGGAAAGACAGAATGGGATTGCAATTCTGGAATGGATCATGAAGAGTAGACTTAACGTCGCTGTGACAAAAACATGTAAACTACTCATGATTCTCCACTTTTCACACTTTATTCTGAAGCCATATACTTCCGTTAATGTGATTTAATGGTTTTCTCTCCAAGTGTCATTTGGCAGGATGTTATTAAGGAGAAACATGATGTTGAAGTGTATTTGGGAACAAAACAAGTGAGTAGCCAAATTAAATGACTCATTTTATGAAAAGTGAAGAAGGTCAGAGGTTAGTTAACAAGGTGCTTCTTTGTTCATCTGCAAATCCAGTGCTAGTGACCTTTGGAAGAAATTTATTTTACGTCAATCAGTATTACTAAGGCAGGTGCTAGTGATTTTATGTTCATTGTATTCTACTGTTGGCATAAGCACTTGGACATTATAATTATCATATGAATATAAAAGTTGATGTGCTCTAGTAGTAAAATTTATGTTAATTTAGTTTGAACTAAGGAGCATACCTATGGAAGATATCACTTCCAAGAAATCTCTACTTATGTTCTTAAGGACTTACATATGAGTCAAGGATTTATTAAGAAAATACTTCCAAGACAATAATAGATGTCACTTAGACACATCACTTCTTCCTTGATAATTTTATACATATGATTTTTTTTCTGACCTCCATCCCAGTCATCATTATATAGATAAGGCAATTGTTATTGAATAATATTTAGAACTTTTAGAATAATAATATTTAGAATAATTTTTAGAAAGTGTACATTTCAGAAATACTCAGTTTACTGTTAGAATGGAAGAAGGGTTTTGTGGTGGACAAGTAGATGTCAGTTGAATAACCTACTAGCTTAGACACTGCCTAAGTCTTTTGTTTTGCTATGATAAATTTGATTACCCTTTACTCTGAAGGAGAAACTTATCTTCAAGGAGATAATTATTTGCTGGATGAAGGCCAAGAGAAAAAGTCTAGGAATGTTAAGCCACTTTCTAAGGGGAAGTTTGTATTTCTTTTATTACTGATAATCCTTAGTGATCTAAGGATTGAAGTCCTGTAAGTTTATCACTACTCTTCCTTTTCATTTCCCATAAAGAGCCTTTGTACAGGCAGTTGAGAATGATCACATGCTGGACATTCATTCCTTCTGTTTTTGTATTTTGCATCAAGTAGAAGAAAGAAGGAAAAACCTTGGGCTATAACAAATAAGAATGACATTAACTAGAGAACAGTGGGTCTGACTTGTAGTAGATGCTCAATAAACAATACTTAAAGGAAGGAACCAAATGATTTGTTTGTACATGGGGTTAAAGTTAGTTTTCATAGGGTGGACTTTCTCTCTCTCTCTCCCTCCCTCTCTTTTTGCTTTGGGAAAGGTGTTTGTGTTGTATTCAAAGGAAAGAGACACATTTTTTTAGCGTTTAGAAAGAACTGTAAATTATAAGCTTAAAAATACAATTGGCTTAGGGTCATCCTAAGAATTATAGAGGAGTACCTAAAAGAGATCTAGTGACTATTTTGTCATGATTTAGAAGATGTCTCTACTGTATTTGGCTTAAGGGATCTTGCTTTGTCATCTGATAAAACAAAGATTTGTTATCTGTCTTGACCTTTTATAAAATGAGACCTTATAATAGTCTTTTGAGATAAAGTTCTAAAACTTTTTTCTGGGTCAGGGAGTCATTTAAAAATTGTTAGGAACTATGGAATTTCAGCCATCACTCCAAATCACATTTGCAAGTACATAATTTTTCTCACAACTTTGAGAAGTTTGTGAAGTCACTAAAACTTCTCCAGATATAGAACAAAATATAACCTTTTGTTCATTTGTTCATTTTATTCATATGTGTTCATTCATTTCCATGGCTTTTAAGGTTTGTAGGATTTTTGGAGAGAATGCTACCCTTTTTTTTAAAAACAAAATATTATGTATATATGTTTTAAAAGTCAACCATTTCATCACATAAAAATTATGCCCTAATCCCAGGGAGGGAAATCTCCATCATTAGATGATTTTTTTTTTTTTGGTTTGCGTGCATATGCTAGCAGATGTATTATAATATATAGTCGTAATGCCTATTTTTAATAAATATAAAATCATATTGTTTTACAGGTTTTTTTGTTTAGTTTTTTGTTTCTGCTTTAGCTATACATATTGAATCCCTTTCCATGCCAGTATTGGTAGATCTAGCATATTCCTTTAAAACCACGACTTCACCCTTTATTTAGCATGAACATAATTCTACAGACATACTAAAATTATTTGTAGATTGACTTTTATATTGAACATGGTTGGTGGCAGAAATAAGAGGAGAGTAAGGAGTGACTGGTTGGAATGACATCGTCGTTGCTCACACTCTGCTTTGTTCATTTTCTCAGAGAGTGGTTGTGTAGAGCTGGAGAAGGCATATGTTTTGAACAGAGGAGGTTGTTGGCCAAGAAATAGGCCTCCTCCTAACACAATACCCACTGTGATGATTTACAATGTTTAAATCTCAGCAAAAATACCACTTGTATTCTGAATTCCTTGGTTTCAACTACATAACTCAATAAGAAAGTTTCCTACAATTGAAAAGAATAGGCACTGTTTAGAGGCCAAGTTTTGCCTTGTAAGGCTGAATGTGCTTTATTTTAAGCCACTCTTTCTTCTCAAGAAGACTGGTATAAACAAGAGGAGGGCACTCTGGTAATTTCTATGCAAAGCATCAGTAATACTGTTTCTTTTTAAGTTAATTATTTTTAATCCTGCTTATTTATTTAGTGCCTACCGCTATATCACCTCATGAGCTCAGTGTTTCTGACAGTACATCCTACTAATGAGTCGAGGCAGACTGCCTGGGTTGGAATCTCTTCTTCAACTCTTATTAGCTGTGAAGCCTCGGATAAGTTTAGTAACTGTTTTCTCATCAATAAAATGGGGGATACTCATAGGACAAACTCACGGTTGTTACGAGGATTAAGTAAGATAAAGCGAATGAAAAGACAGTCCAGGGAATGGGAGAAAATACTTGCAAATTGTGTTTCTGATAAGGATCTAGGATCCAGAATATATAAAGAATTCTTATAACTCAACAATAAAAAGACAAATAGCCCAGTTGAAAAGTGGGCTAATTTTTTTTTTTTTTTTTCCCGCTATGCGGGCCTCTCACTGCTGTGGCCTCTCCCGTTGCGGAGCACAGGCTCCGGACGCGCAGGCCCAGCGTCCATGGCTCACGGGCCCAGCCGCTCCGCGGCACGTGGGATCTTCCCGGACCGGGGCACGAACCCGTGTGCCCTGCGTCGGCAGGAGGACTCTCAACCACTGCGCCACCAGGGAAGCCCGAAGCTGGTATTCGTTGTTTGCTAACACATATATATGGAATCTTTAAAAAAAAAAAAAAAAAAAAAGTTCTGAAGAACCTAGGGGCAGGACAGACGATGACATAGAGAATGGACTTGAGGACATGGGGAGGGGGAAGGGTAAGCTGGGACGAAGTGAGAGAGTGGCATGGACATATACACACTACCAAACGTAAAACAGATAGCTAGTGGGAAGCAGCCGCATGGCACAGGGAGATCCGCGCAGGGCTTTGTGACCACCTAGAAGGGTGGGATAGGGAGGGTGGGAGGGAGACACAAGAGGGAGGGGATATGGGGATATATGTATGCATATAGCTGATTCACTTTGTTATACAGCAGAAACTAACACAACATTGTAAAGCAATTATACTCCAATAAAGATGTTAAAAAAAAAAAGAAGAGGAAAAAAAAACCACCTGGTATTCTTGTTTCTTAGTTCCTGCCTGGGTGCTGTGTGAGGCACCTCTTTTCTGTTCTAGAGCACAGACTTGTCTCTGACAGTTGCCACCTTCTGCATGGCAGTTTTATGGCATGACTTTTTTTTCGTGCCATACAAGGGGTAGCAGCCTTTTTAAAAATTGTATGTTTAACATGAGTATTAATACTAAAATCTTATTTATGTATATATGAATACATTATATGTGGTTACTCTTTTGATTTGAAAATTTCTGTAATGTGTCCTAAATATTTATATTATTTATATTCTTATTTAGAAAAAAAATAAACAGTGAGTTCTGGTAATTTATACATTAAAGAATTATGTGTACAACTGCCATAGGTGTCTTTGGTTACATGCTTTTATTAAAATTGCACTTTTAGTGAAGTGAAAAACTTACCATAATTTCTGTGTGCATGTGTGTAATATATTATAACATGTATTTATATGTATAATTGAGATTGTAGTTTACTAGTATGTATTCACATAAATCTATTAAGTTAAAATATGTGCCATTTATCAAAGTTTGGCGCAATTATGTGTTTGTACATAAACCCATGCGATCTTGGAATTTCGTCTCGGTGCTGGGCTGACGGTCTGTGTATATGAATGTAGCGGGAAAGACTCGTGTGTGGTTTCTATTTCTTTCCACCGTGCGGGCCCTGCACAGTTTCTTTTCTGGTTAGCTGCTGCCGACATTATTGTGGGGCTGCTCCCTGTATGTGGCTTGGCCTCAGAACCCACGCTGTCTGCTTCCAGACCTACTCCTTCTCCGGTTGCAAGTCAGAGTAGTATAATATTTACCGGAAGAGAGTAAGTGGCTATGGTTGCTTTACGCTGCGCTCCAGCTTGCCCTTATTAGTATTTCTTGGTTCTCCCATCAGCAGGTCTCTGATTTCTTCATCAAAAAATAATCTTGTGCAGTCATTGTCCTTCTGCCTTTACAAATCAGCCAGGCTTTGGAAAGGGAAATGATTGTTCATCAAAACTCTAAACACCGGGATACAATGTTCCTTTTTAGATGAATCAGGGGTCAATTTAATTTTCTAATGGGCTTTAGAATTGCTTTTCTTGTCTGCCTTTAGGGACTATGTTAGTTCAAGCTCTTCTTCTTTTTAATGTTTCTAGAAGTCACATTTTCACTCTCTGCTCATAATAAAATGATCTTTAGACACGTGGAAAAGAGGAAATGAGAAAGAAAATCTGGGTTATCTCCGTGATCGTGGTTTTAAAATTTTGCAGATGGATGAAAAGGCCGTAGATGTAATAGAATCATGTTCTTTTATTGAAGTGGACAATTTATAAGTCTAGATTGAATTATAGTCAATATACAGTTTGTTTGGACTTAATGAACATATTAAATACATTCATTCAATAATTTTTAAAATTGACGTGTATTGGGAGCTGCATATACTATGGCAATCAAAGTAGTCTTTTCTTGCCCTCATGGACTTACACAAATCAATAGGTAATAAAATTCAGATAGGTATAGGGTGCAAAGGAAAAGAAAACAGGGTACTTTGAGAGACTGGGGAGGTCCAGAAGAAAAGATGTTTAAAATTAGATCTGAAATAGCCATAGGAGTTAAGCAGGTTGACAATGGGCTATAAGCAGGCAGAGCAGTATGAGCAAATATCCTGGGGCAGGAAAGGGCTGGGTGCATCTGAGTAACACAAAGGCCAGTGTGGCTGGAGCTACTGAGAGGAGGGGAGAGCATTGCAAGATTAGACTTGGCATAGGTAGGGGTCAGATGATTCGGAGCTTTGTAAACCATGTTAATTTAATTGTTCCAGAGTTCATTGTCAAGCTGGCCAGCATTTAGAAAGTGGATTGAAAAGGAACGAGAACAGACATTAGGAGATGGTGTCAGGTTATTGGCATTAGGTTAGTGGATTCCAAGCAGGAGATAACAGTAGCTCAGACTGGGGGATGACTGGGAGATGAAGAGTTGTGGGCGGAGTTAAAGTATATTTAGGAATTTGGGACCAACAGAAATTGGTGATAGATTGTGGTATTAGATAGATTGTGGAATGCCAAGGATTGGTTTCAGGGTCCTGGCATGAACAAGAGGGTGGTTTAAGGTGTTGTGTACTGAGTTAAGAAAGACTGGAGACAGAATTGATTTGAGAGAAGACCAACAGTTCCGATTCAGATGTGTTAAGTTTGAAATGAGTCTGTGAGATATCTCAGTGCAGGTGTCAGATTGACGGTTGGATACATGCTGTGTTATTTATCTCTTGCTGCATAACAGATTACTCTGAAGCTTAGCATCAGATCTGTATTAGTTATCCATTGCTGTATAACAAATTACCCCAAGCTTTAGCAGCTTAAAACAACAAATATTTACTGTCTCATGAGGTTTTCTGGGTCAGGAATTTGAGAGTGGCTTTGCTAGGTGATTCTGGCCGAGGGCCTCTCATGAGGTTGCAGTCAAGTTGTTGACCCAGGGCTGCGGGCTTGACTCAGCCTAGAGGATCTGATCCCAAAGTGAGTTATGCACATGGCTTTTGGCTCACCATCGACCCCAACTGGGCCAAATGGTTATCCTTAGTTTCAAGAGGACGTGAGTATTATAACTGGCTATCTTGCTTCAAGGAGAAAAAAAAAAAAAATGAGGTTAGATTTGTAAGCGAGAAAGGGAAAAAGGATGATTGAGTAGGTAAACAGCAGTATCTACCACAATGAGTTTGAACAAATGCTTTCCTCTGGAGTGAGATAACTGGAGGCACGGTCATAGTGAAAACAATTCTGATTCTAGAATTTGGAATATCTGACTTTATATTCCAAAGGAATATGTTAAAAATATGAGTTTTTTTTTTTTTTTTTTTTTGGTGGTACGCGGGCCTCTCACTGTTGTGGCCTCTCCCGTTGTGGAGCACAGGCTCCCGACGCACAGGCTCAGAGGCCATGGCTCACGGGCCCAGCCGCTCCGCGGCATGTGGGATCTTCCCGGACCCGGGCACGAACCCGTGTCTCCTGCATCGGCAGGCGGATTCTCAACCACTGCGCCACCAGGGAAGCCCAAAATATGAGTTTTAAAAGATGAAGTTGGGTGCTCGCTTTGGCAGCACATATACTAAAATTGGAATGATACAGAGAAGATTAGCACGGCCCCCGTGCAAGGATGACACGCAAATTCATGAAGCATTCCATATTTTTTAATATTCTGATTCACTTTGTTATAAAGCAGAAACTAACACACCATTGTAGAGCAATTATACTCCAATAAAGATGTTAAAAAAAAGAGATGAAATTGGAACCAAGTGAAATTTCCTCATTTGTCTTATTGGGGAATGTATGAGTTGAGACATACTAAATATTTCTTCTTTGAAAATCAGGTTGAAATGGAAACGAAAAATGTTTATTGCATGTGCTTTTTTTCCCTATTTTTTTTTTTTTTGTGGGGCACTACATATAACCATTTACCATCGTAACCATTTCTAAGTAAACAGTGGTATTACGTATATTTACATTGTTGTGTAACTGTGACCACCGTCCTCCTCATAACTCATTTTATCTTGCAGAATGGAAAGTCTCCCCCCAGTTTCTGGAAACCACCATTCTACTTTCTGTCTTTATAAATCTGACTACTGTAGGCACCTCATATAAATGGAATCATGCAGTATTTCTCTTTTTGTGACTGGCTTATTTCATTTGGCAAAATGTCCTCAAGGTTTATCCTTGTTGTACAGTGTATCAGAAGTTTCTTCCTTTTTAAAAGGCTAATATTATTCCATTGTCAGTATATGCCATATTTTGTTTGTCCATTCATCCATAGGTGGACACTGGGGTTGCTTCCACTTTTTAGCTATTGTGAATAATACTGCTATGAATATGGGTGTGCAGATGTTTCTTCAAGATCCTGCTTTCAATTCTTTGGGGCATATTATTGCGTGTGCTTCTTTTTTTTGCAGTACGTGCGCGGGCTTCTCACTGCTGTGGCCTCTCCCTTTGCGGAGCACAGGCTCCGGACATGCAGGCTCAGCAGCCATGGCTCACGGGCTCAGCCACTCCGCAGCATGTGGGATCTTCCCGGACCGGGGCACGAACCCGTCTCCCCTGCATCGGCAGGCGGATTCTCAACCACTGTGCCACCAGGGAAGCCCTACTGCGTGTGCTTTTAACTCAGGTTCAGTCAGGTTTGCTAGTTTACCCTTGTCCTGAGGGAAGTGCTAATGCTATGAAGAAAGATTATCTGTCCATATCTTTTCATTTGATTCATTCTCTTTCTCACTTCAAGAAAACTTAGTCATCATGAATTATATTTTATGTCTAGGATGGTGGAACAGAAGGAGTAACTGTAGTGTTCTCAGAAGACACTGGCCATTGGGTTGCTGCGATGGAAAAGAACTCTAGTTTTTAGGGTGTCATTAGAAAGGAAATATGAAAAAAAACAGAGAACATATCCTTTCTATGCAAAGCTGTGTTGACTGTGCACATGGATTACTCTCTGAGATTCTCGTCTCCTACTTAAGAAATGATTTTACAGTGAGAGAAGTCCAGTAAGGAAACCTAAGTCTTGGAGCAAATGCTTTCGGTGTTTTTATAAAACTGACTAAAATGATTAAGACTCTTCAGTCTAAATGTTGAAAGTGGAGAGAAGATGTAATCCCTGGCTATAAAATCATTTGTTTCAGAAGAGCAAACAAGAATTGTTCTTCTAATCTTCAACTAAATTAATTAATCTTCAACTAAGTGTAATTAATCTAGACTTTTTGATGCTTTAATGAGGTACATTTAAGATGAAGGAAAGGAAGATCTATTATATATAGAAAAGAATTACCAAGTTTTGCTATTCCCAGAGATGGTATAGATTGAATTTACAAATTTTCAAAAAAAAGGCAAGTAAATATCAGACCCACAGTAGAGACTTAAATAAAGATAGTGCTGATTTGAGGCAGGATACTAATTTTCAACAGTGACATAGGGACTTTCCAGTGGTTAAGTCTCCGCGCTTCTAATGCAGGGGCTGCAAGTTTGATCCCTGGTCTGGGAACTAAGATCCCACATCCTGCACAGTGTGGCCAAAAATTAAAAATAAAAAAGTGACTTAGAGGATAAATGATCATAGAGGATAACATTAGTGTGCTGGGGGAGTGTTTTCTTGCATTTTTGTTCATACTGTGGATTTCATCTTTTATCTCCCTTATCCAACCCTGCCTGAATAAGCTTTTCAATAAAAATTATTAATAACTCTTGTGAACTTTTTATATAGTTATGTAAGTTGAAAATGAGGGAGTATGCATTTTTCAATATAAGGCTATATTTAAATTATTTTACTCATTAACTTTCACTTTGTACACTTTTAAGCAAAGAGTGCTGTGCTTCATGGGCTGATTTCTTCTTTTTTTTCAAAAATTAATTAATTTAGTTTTGGCTGTGTTGAGTCTTCGTTGCTACATGCGGGCTTTCTCTAGTTGCAGGGAGTGGGGGCTACTCTTCATTGCAGTGCCTGGGCTTCTCGTTGCAATGGCTTCTCTTGTTGCGGAGCACAGGCTCTAGGCACGCAGGCTTCAGTAGTTGTGGCGTGCGGGCTCTAGAGCGCAGGCCCAGTAGTTGTGGTGCACAGGCTTAGTTGCTCCGCGGCATGTGGAATCTTCCCGGACTAGGGCTTGAACCCGTGTCCCCTGAATTGGCGGGCAGATTCTTAACCACTGTGCCACCAGGGAAGTCCCCATGGGCTGATTTCTTAACTGTGAGTTTCATGGAAAAAATCTTTACTCCTGAGTTTTTTTTTTTTTTTTTAAATAAATTTACTTTTTATTTATTTATTTTTGGCCGCATTGGGTCTTCGTTGCTGCACATGGGCTTTCTCTAGTTGTGGCAAGCGGGGGCTAGTCTTTGTTGCAGTGTGTGAGCTTCTTACTGCGGTGGCTTCTCTTGTTGCAGAGCGTGGGCTCTAGGTGTGCGGGCTTCAGTAGTTGTGGCATGCGGGCTCAGTAGTTGTGGCTCGCAGACTCTAGAGCGCAGGCTCAGTAGTTGTGATGCACGGGCTCAGTTGCTCCGCAGCATGTGGGATCTTCTTGGACCAGGGATTGAACCCGTGTCCCCTGCATTGGCAGGCGGATTCCTAACCACTGTGCCACCAGGGAAGTCCTACCCCTGAGTTTTTAAGGGGAAGCATAGTGTTCCTTTCTGTCATGTTCTTCCTGCTTATTATAAATATCTTGGGCAAAGGATTGCATTTTAATGGACTTGCAATTTTGAAAATTTATTAAAATGACTTCATTTTTAAAAAAGTATCTTACATCTTGGTTTTAACTTGTGGCTCAATGTTAAAACATTCTAAAATAGAGAAAAAAGTTTAAAAAACTACTTCTGAAATACTCTATTTTTCTTATTTAAAAATTGCATTTATATGGCATGGTATTTCATTAAAGTACATGAACAAAGGACAAATACTCCTCATTTTTCTCCCAGATATGTGTTCTTTTTCTGAAAGTCAGTAAAATATGAGGTTTTGAGAAAGTCTAGGTAGCTTGTGTAATCTGTCAGTAACTTTACGTTTTGTATTAATCTTCTCTTTTGTCTTCCCATCTTAATAACTGATCAGTGCGTTGATCATTTTGCCTAGGAATACTTTATTGCAAAAGGTGTATTTTAAGTGATGCAACTCCCTCTTCACCAGTGTTTCCATAGTGAATGGACTAGAAGACAGGGAGAGATGGGCTGACTTAGGCACAGTTATTTTACATATAGCCAATTATCTCTTCAGGCTGAAGTGGAAAATTCACTGGAAAGACAGATATAAGTAAAAGCAACTTAACCTGGAGAGTTTCATTTTTAGAAATACGTGCTCTTAACTGCATCTAATTTTGGAGTATGGATCCTGATACATTTCTCTCACTCATCCTCTGGGGTTTGGCTCCATAAGGGAGCCCTTCTTGGGTACTCAGTGTTGGCATCTAACATCTCTCCCTCCCTCCTAGATCCTTCCTGTCTGCATGTAATTACAGATACATGGAAGTCTCCTATTCTCACCATCCCGCTCCGAGGCAGACAAGACAGGCAGACAGACCTCCTCTCAGCTCAGTTTATTTTTATAGCTGCCAAATTCTCTAACCTTCCTACTTGTCCACATTAAAGTGGAGAAAAATACAACTTTTGCAGGATGGGTGCTTTAAAGAAAAGAATGGTACAGAGTGTTATACACTCATTTCAGAAATTAGCAAATATAGCTAATAAAAATAGAATAGAAGAATCTCTCAGGACCTTCTGAGAAATAAACAGTGCTAATATTTTGGCTCTTAACCTTTCTGGTCATATATGTATACATTGTATAAATGAAGCACCGTGTGTACTCTTTGATGACCTGCATTTTTATTCCTTAATATATTATGAAAAATCCTTCCATGTCTTTATTTTCTTCTCTAGTATCATTTTTGATGGTTGTATTTATGTATGGAAATATGCTTCTATATAACCCCCAAAGATGGACATTTAGATTAACAATTTTTTTCAATTATGAAGTGTGCTTTGAAGAATATCCTTTTAAAGATATCTAAATATTTGTGTATCTAATGATTTCCTTAAGATAAATTTCCAGAATTTCTGGGTCAATGGTTATATAATTTAAAAGTATGTTAATATCGGTGTAGTTATATTGTGCCAGGAAACTTGTAATCCCAGCCAGCTTCCCTGTTCCCCCACTACATCGCATGCCATCTGGGTCTTAGGGGTTAAGTTCACTTATCTTTTTTCAGGCCTCATTTTCCCCCAGATCCTCTGGTAGCTTGCTTTAACGCTGTAGAATCTGTCTTCTGAAAACTTGAGCTTCTGGGGTGGTCTCCTCTACGTGAAGACCTGTCATTTGCTCTAGTCCTGCTTGGTATCTTCACCCAAATATCCTGCTAATCTCTAATTCATTAGGTGCAAAGGAGAACTTCCTTTCCTAATCCATTTCTCTTCCTGTGCTGTTCTTATGTTTTTTGTTTTTTTTTAAAGTAGAGAAGCACTATCATCCTTCAAGTTAACCTAGAAGCCTGGGAATTTCTTTGACTCTCTTTCTCCTTCATTACCCTTGAAATAATTTGGTAGTTAAGTCCTGGCAACCTTACCTCTAAAACTCTGTACTTCTTGCATCCATCCGTTTTTTTTCTAATCTCATTGCTACTCCACTACTTCAAGCTTTCAGATATCTAGTATGGGAGATTATAATATACCTCAAACTAGCTTCCTTTCTCCCAGCCTCCTTTCCTACGAAATCTAGTTTTCATGTTAAACTCAACCACGGGACACTTCTGATTGTGTCACTCCTTTGCTCAGAACAAGTCAGTGGCCAACATTGCTTGCTTGTTTAAACCCTCCGCTTGATATTCAAAATCCTCCACAGTGTAGCTGCAGTCTATTTCCAAAATTCAGTGGCATTGCATCTCTGGTCTAAAGCCATCCAGCCAGAGAAACGACTCACATTTTCGTCTGCTTGTCCTGTTCTCTTCATGCCTTTAGGACTTAGCTTCAGCTGTTCTCTTCCATAAATGCCCCTTTTAACGATTTTTATATGCCTTTAACATATCAATTCAAGGCCTAATTCAAATGCAATTTATTCCTTGAATTCTTCTCTGATCTCCTCTTCACTTCCATCAAGAAGAAACATTCTTCCTCTGAATTTATAAATGTATCTGTCCCTAATATATTAGCTATAGTTGTCCATCTGTTATGTATGTACTTGTCTCACACCCTTCTTCCAAAACTCTTCACACATCTCCCCTTGATAGCTTTTTGAAGGCAGCACTTGGATCTCTTTTGGGACCAATATAGTTGGTCTGATGCTTAGTAAATGTCACCATCTGTTTCTTTGCACAGTGTTTTCCACAAAATAGATGAACAACTAATTTTCATTAAAAGAGTAGGGAATATAAAACTTTAAATGATGAATATAAGAAAGACTTAGAAATATTTCCTATTATTGTCTATGTATTGGGCTGAAAGTCTTATAAAATGGACAAAACCAATTTGGTTATGCACAACCATTAATTTTTGCTATAGTTTTGCTCAGTAATATTAGCCCCCAGTGCTTAAAAGTGGGGTGTGAAGGGTATCCATTGTCCTACTATCAGGGTTATAATGAAGGCAACTTTGGGACCAAACCTGCTGTGCATATTAGCAGTCATTAAACGATCATTATTAGCAAGCAGGCTCAAAACAATTTCATGCAGCCTGTTTCATGAGCTTGGAAAGCCAAGGTTCTCTGTCCTTTTGAAGGACATGAAGGTTTTAGTTGCAGGAAATGCAGCAATATTCTAGAGCTGTACAATGCAGTGTGAAGGCTGCTGTGACTAGTCCAAGCTAAGATGTGCTATAAATGTGAAATACACACTGGATTTCAAAGACAGTAAGAAAAAAAAGAATGTAAGATATCAATAGTTTAAAATAAATTGAGTATATGTTGAAATGGTAATATTTTGATATATTGGGTTAACTAACACATTACTAAAATTATTTTTACCTCTTATTTTAATGGGGCTACTAGAAAATTTAAAATTATGTATATTGCTATTGGACAATGCTGTTTTAGAGAAAAGATTTAGTTAGACTTATAGACAGCATCGGGTAACTAGAATCCTCCCCGCTAATGGCTGAACGCAGGGCCTTAAGGGATCTAGCCTCCCTAGACTTGCTAGATTTTATTGTTTAATCGATGCTGGGACATGTCTATAAAATATTTTGGCCAATTCACATGCATTGAATAACTCTAAATTCACCAGTGGGAGTTTGTTTCTAATCTTCTAATTATGCCAGTTCTCAAGCCACAGTAAAAGCACATTTCTCACATTCATTAAATTAATTAGCAAAGGCTCTGGTGTTAATGGCGCCACAGATAATTGATGCCTTTGTAGTGGCCACCTCTGGAGTTTAGCCTTTCTAATTAAATTACAGCTCGCCATCTCTGGAGTGTTTTCTTGGGTTGGGACAACTGTGAGCCCCTAGAGTGGTTTGCACACTGGAAAACGTATGTTCCCTTGTGTCCAGCTTTTCCAGGTTGTTTAAGCAACTTGAGGAGGCATCTTAGATACCGGCGTTCTGCTTTCCCACCTTTCCTTTCAGGATTCCCCTCCTGCAGTTTACAAGAGAAAGACACACCTCTCACCCTCCCCAAATCTTACAGTGCTGCATTACTTTGAGGCATCAAACAGGGGGGCAGTTTCAAAATGTAAAGCAAAGAACACTTGCTTAAGAATTTTTTTTTTTTTTTTTCCTTCGGTATGCGGGCCTCTCACTGTCGTGGCCTCTCTCGTTGCAGAGCACAGGCTCCGGACGCGCAGGCCCAGCAGCCATGGCTCACGGGCCCAGCCGCTCCGCGGCACGCGGGACCCTCCCGGACCGGGGCACGAACCCGCGTCCCCTGCATCGGCAGGCGGACTCTCAACCACTGCGCCACCAGGGAAGCCGCCGTATTGCCTTTTAACTTACTGGAGTTGTTGGCTTCCTGATGTTATCACTGGTGTCTCCAATGCTCATTCAGTGATTAGTCATTCCTCCCTGTTTTTCAGTGCACATATATTTTTATTTAGGCGATGACCCAGAGTCATGATTATAGGCGTGGTTATAACTGTATGGTGTACAGTTAAAAGTTTTCTACAAACCTTTATATAAAGCTTTATATAAAATAATAGCATTCCCACGTAAGAGTGCAGGGAGGTTTTTGGATACTTGAAACTATTGTTTTCTTTTTTTTGGAATATTTGTTTTTAAATTTTTTGTTTGGGAAGTACATTTCTAGGATATTTTTATTGTTTTATCATATGCATTTATGAGGAATCTTAAAGAATCTTTGAGATTCCTCATAATATGGGGAAAAAGGTAATTAAAAATCAAAAATATGAATATTTAACTATCTTGAAAGTACACATTTTTGCTCCTATTTTGGAAAGTAGAACTTATGACAAAGAACTTGTCTGAGATCATATCACTGGAATGTTTTTTATATTCAAAAACATTTTTCTCATGGAAACTCATTTGTGTGGATTTTCTACATCTAGAGATAGATGTTTATGAAACAGTCACTTTTTCTTGAGGTTTCTGTAGACAGTGTTTAGAACATAACAGATCTTTATTTAACTGGAATAAAGTGAAGAATCAAATTTCACAGAAAATTCTTTAATAAGTCTGACTTTTGTCAGTCACTAAGGAAAAATTAGTTTCTATCGGCTTTTCATGACAGTTGACTCATCATCTTTATGACTCATTCAGCTCCTCCTAAATAATATCTCCTTATTCTATGATATTTCCAGTGCTTTTAATAAAACTCGCTTGCTCTCAGGACAAAAGTCCAAAGTGAAGTGTCTGTATGTAAAATTTACCATTTCTGTCCCCATAAACTAAATCCTTGTTCCTCTGCATTTGCAACACATATAATATGGTTATAGCTAAGATATTGAGTTTTTCTAAAAGATATTTCCACAGAAGTTTCAATGTCAGATGCCTATAAGCCTTACAGATATTTTTCAGTTAAGTTTAGCAGCTCTAAAAAGTGAAAGTAGGAAAAAATTCCCTCCTATATTCTTGTGCATTCATTTAAAAAGCATGAGGAGCTCATCAAGGAGAAAACTGATATGAGGTAAATAAACTCTAAAATTAGAAGATGGGCAGGAATTAATGGTTATATCTAACTCTGAAAATAATTCTTTGAGGAATAAATTAATCATTCTGTAATATTGTGTGAATTAAATGGAAAAGAGCTGTCTCTGAATCCCAGCCACTTGGTAGTAGCATGCTTTTGAACTTGGGCTAGTTCAGAAAGTTTTCAGGATAAAAGTTTGGGGATTTTACTGGGTAGTATTTTGCTTGGTAGTTTGAATTTCTAAAATGTAGTATTATGGTCAGCATTATTAAGTCATTAGAGAAATGCAAATACAAACCATGACATACCACTTCACACTTATTAGGATGGATATCATAATAATCATTTTAAAAAAGAAAGTAAATGTTAGTGAGGATGTGGAGAATTTGAAACCCATATACATTGCTGGTAGGAGTGTAAAATAGTGCACCTGCTATGGAAAGCAGTTTAGCAGTTCCTCAAAAATCTAAACATAGAAATACCCAATTACCCAGCAATTCCACTCCTAGGTGTATCCAAAGCAACTAAAAAGCAGGGACTGGAACAGACACTAATATACCAGTTTATTGTAGCATTATTCACAATAGCCAAAAGATAGAGACAACCCAAGTGTCCATCAACAGATGAATGGATAAATAAAATGTGGCATATACACACAATAGACTATGAGCTGCAAAAAAAGAATGAAATTCTGACACATGCTACAACATGGATGAACCTTGAAAACATTATGCTAAGTGAAATAAGCCAGACACAAAAGGACAAATATTGTGTGATTTCACTTGTATGAAATATTAGGAAAGTGCAAATACATAGAGATAGAAAATAGATTAGAGGTAACCAGGGCTTGGGGAAGTGAGGGAATGGGAGAGTTATTGCTTAATGGTTACAAAGTTTCTGTTTTGGTGGATGAAAAAGTTTTGGAAATAGCGGCAATTGTTGCACAACATTGTAAATGAAATAAATGCTATTGAATTATACACTTTAATATGGTTAAAATGGCAAATTTTATGTTATATATATTTTACCACAATTTAAAACATTAATAATTTAATATACCAAAACATTGAAGTGCATACTTTAAATGGCTGACTTGTTAGGCATGTGAATTATATCTGAATAAAGATTTTTTTTAAAAAAAAGAAGGCAGTCTTGAGAGCAGGAGGAGTATGAGATTTGGAGACATGGATCCTGACTTGATTTATGGTACCAGCTAACTGCTTCTGACATTTCTGGTCTCAGGATGGGGTTCGCTCGATCAGGTACCCTTCTATACCATCCTGTTCTTTTACACTCTGATTCTGTGATAGTGAGGTGGGTCGTTTCCATTGTTTAGGTTGGTTCTCAGCTGGAACAATGCTGGAAATGTTCAGCACATTTCCCCAGTGCTGAAAATGATGGAAATACTGTACACAGTCTTGGTGGGACTGTGGACTTTCTGGAACCCAAGGGCTCCAGAATTGTGATGAGTTTGGGGGCAGAGTGGGTAGGTTACATATTAGCAGAGCATGTGTTGGCTTAAAGAGGTTGATTTTCGTGCTTCCCTGGTGGCGCAGTGGTTGGGAGTTCGCCAGCCGATGCAGGGGACACGGGTTCGTGCCCCGGTCCGGGAGGATCCCACATGCCGCGGAGCGGCTGGGCCCGTGAGCCATGGCCGCTGAGCCTGCGCGTCCGGAGCCTGTGCTCCGCAATGGGAGAGGCCACAACAGTGAGAGGCCCGCGTGCAGCAAAAAAAAAAAAAAAAGAGGTTGATTTTCAAAGAATCTGTGTTTTCTTACGAGAATGCTTTTTGAGCATATATTTCTAACTCTACTGTGTAAACAGTTTTCAGGATTGAAAACTTTCCGAAGTTTGGTTTGTTTTAGAACGTTACTTTGATATCATTATATGTTACAGCCCTCTGTGTTTTCTCATAGATACACAATTATGTTTTTATGAAATATGCTCAGTTTTGTCAGGTATTGGGTCTGAGGGCCGTGTCGTATCCTATCACGTCTCATTGTGTCTAGAATGCCCTTCTTCCCATCTTCTTATGAAGAAGAACAGATTTCATCTGTTCTTCAAAATATATTTTAAATGCCCCCTTTCCCCCATGAAACTCTCGTTGACCTCTTTGGTCACTTGGCAGTGCATTGACCACAGGCTAAGGAGTCGGTCACACTAGTTCTGTTTGTGACTCTGCCACTTCTTGGGTGAGTGATGCTGGATGATTCATTTAACTTTTGTCCCTGGTTCTCAGCCTTCTCATTTGATAAGTGGAATTGTTTTCCTTTCCTTCTCACTCCATCCATCTCCATTTCTCCTGAAGAGATCATCAGCTTGTTTTTCGCTTTTAAAGAGTGAAGCAAAAGCCATTTATTACTTATTTACTTAATATTTTGAAGATGTCCTAAACATTTATTTTTGTTTACTTATATTTGTTTACTTCTAATAGAAATGACTCAAATTAAAAAAAATAATAGCTGAGTTTTTAAAGCTATATAGTCATCCCTTGGTGAAAGTCTATTTTAAATGCAGTTTTTAGCGTTAATCACTTCAAAATATAAATGCGATAAACTTACAGAAAGATCATTTGAAATATTAATTATCTGAACTTCTCATACATTTAGGTAGTTTTGACAGTTTTGAAAAGCATGTTTTTAATTTTAAGGTTTTCCTCAGGTCTTCTGAGAATGTCAGACCAACAACATTTTTTAAAAATTTAAAAATTAAAAAAAATTTTTTTGAATTGAATTTTATTGTTTAAAAACAAAAGGAGCTTTTTGTTTCTGGTAGGATTAGTTTAACAAGTGACTGATTGATTGATTGGGATATAGTTGATGTACACTATTGTGTTAGAGGATGTCAGATTTCGAAACAGATTCAGGAGTTTAAGCACTTGGCTTGAGAGCAGTCTGTCTCATCTCTGTTTCTTTCTCTACCTGCTTATAATATTTTACAGATTATTACAAATATTTATATGTTTCCATATGACATTTTGATGCGTATTGTTTGAATAAATGAATTGGTGATGTTCAGAGAGCACAGACTGGGGGTGAGAAAACAAGGGAGGAAAATGACATGACTGTGCCCTAGTGGGAGATGTGTCTTGGGGTTGATTCACGTCGAGTACCCACATAGAGTACCCAGAAAAAGAAGTGGGAGTATGGTCTGTGATACTTTCATTGCTTCTGAAATAATCTCTTTTGTTAATGAGAAACTGGCTTTCTAGGGTGTGTTAAATTGTGTGAGAGAGGCTTCAAATAAGGTCAGTCTAAGTTTGAAACCGTCCAACAAGATATTTCTCTTTTGGCCTAAAGTCTAAGGATTTCTTTTCCGAATAGTTGCATTTTTTTTTGAACTCAGGTTATCACCAGACAGTTAGACACTCTTCAGTTGCTTTAAAAGATGTGCTTCAAGGATCCTTCTTTCTCTCTACTTGTAGTAGAGTTTTAATGGTGGTATACATGTTCCTCAGACTTGTGTGTTTCCATAGGGGAAACAACTCCTAATTTCCCTGCCACATTTCCAGATTAAGATTTAAATTGACATTTGTTGCTAGGTTCTGCTAAAAGAATTTTTGATGTGCATTTGAGCTGGTGAAGTGAAAAAACAATTTAAACTAGTTTCCTTGAAGATTTTATCTGGCAGTTTTGTTGATGTTTCTTGCTTCACTTCTCTTACCCATCACAGAAATAAAATTCCAAGCTGGGCAGCGGCCCTTGGATCTGTGTGAGCTTGTCAGAAGCGTTTTAAGAAGAGCAAAATATTTAGAGGAAGAATTTGGAAAATCAGCCTTAAGGGATTTAACACATTTTTCTTCTCCTAATTCAGTCCCGTGTTTGTCCCCCTAATGGAGAAAGGTCTTTAATGGGTAAGATTTACTAAGCCAAGAAAGTCTTTTAGAAACAAAATGGTTTTTAAAAAAATCCAAATCTAGGGCTTCCCTGGTGGCGCAGTGGTTGGGGGTCCTCCTGCCGATGCAGGGGACACGGGTTCGTGCCCGGGTCTGGGAGGAACCCACACGCCGCGGAGCGGCTGGGCCCGTGAGCCATGGCCGCTGAGCCTGCGCGTCCGGAGCCTGTGCTCCGTACGCAATGGGAGAGGCCACAGCAGTGAGAGGCCCGCGTACCGGAAAAAGAAAAAGAAAAAGAAAAAAAATCCAAATCTAAAGAAAACACTCGTTTGGAATCCTGAAAGAATATATTTAGCATGTAAATTATAGTTACTTAATATATATATAAGTAATCCAATTATATATAAATTTGTGTTGTCTGCTTACACATTTTTATTTTGGAAGCATCAAAATAACCAACTGATTTGATACTGGAGAGTTGAACAAATTTGAGACTTGAAATTTGGTATAAATTTCTAGGAGGGCAAAATGATTGATCAGAATAGCGCGATTTAGGATTTTAGTTGTCCTGCTATCACTTTGCTAGCAAAGTTTGCCTCCCTGAAACAGAGACCTGGGCCAAGGTTGGCATAATTTTTTGTGGTGTGGAGGGCAGTTCTGTAACAGTAAGTGTTCAGATTTGTTACATTTTAAAAATCTCATAATTGAAAAGCTGCAGGCTAATTCCTGTCTTTTACTGAATTCCTGTCTGGTAGAAGATAGGAGGGGTGTGTGTGTGTGTGTCTGAAAAAAGGGAAATGTGAACTAAAGGCTTATTGAGATATAAATCCCTTTTTCCCCCTTTAACTGTACCAGGAAAATGAATAAAGCGGAGTGTTTATATATTTTGGAGTACTTTTGAAAAGTTTGAATGCCAGACAATTTATCTTTTACAAGCCAACACTTTATTTCATATCATTTACTTAGACTCATATTCAGACTTTGACCCTAAGATAAAGACTATCATAGAAACATTACCTTTTAATTTTTATAAACATTTCTGTATGATGGGAACCTATTTTTAAAATTTGATCTCATTCTATATGTGATAAAATTGAAGGTTCTTAGTTATCATTTGCTAAGGTGACAGGTACTCATTTCTTGGTTCACACTATCTCTAGAGAGGAACCCAGTATTAGATATTTTCCCATGTTTTTGAAAATAAGGTTAAATGCTTGGAAAAGAGGTTAAGAAAAAATAAAATGCAGAAATGTAGAAAAATAAATATGAAATGTAAAATAAAATTTATTTTTCAACATTTCCCCCATTTTATGGTAAAAATTATTAAATTATATGAATTTTACAGAATTAAGAGAATTTAATATTTATGACCTTTATATATATTTTCGTTCATAGCAAAACTATTGGATTTTCCAAGTGCTCTGAACACTGATATTTAATATTAAATTCATATTGGTGGGGCTACTATAGCACTCTGCAGGTTGGTGTGTCTTCCTGCTTTATATACTGCATATATTCTCAGCTCTGTCACTCTCGGGTGTGATGGTCAAGGCTGAGACATTCAGAGTGTGTCAGCAAATCCTCTTGGTTAATAAATGGCTTATATGTGGCATTGATCAGATGGTAGAAAGCCTGAAATCGAGGCTGATGCTGACTGTCTTGTCCTTTCTGGGAGGAAGGCCACCTCTTAAGCACAATTAGCAACATGAATTTTCTTAGCTGAGCCGTTTTGTTTTTCATCCACTTGCCCCCTTTGTGTCTCAGAGTCAGTCTCCAGTTACCTTTATGGATCTGTAGACGTGCACTCTTTTCTGATGCCGCTGCTATATTTATTCCAGGAGTGACCTTTTAATTACAAACTCTCCTTCCAGAACAGAGTAAGGCCTAAAGATACCACTAACTTAGAGAAGTAGTGGGTGAACGTCTAATTATGCTATTAGGGATGAGTGAGGAGGTCTGGGTTGAAGGCAGCCCTTTGAAACTGATGCCTTGAGGGCAGAGCACACTTGAGCCTTCTCTCTTATTATTTTGCTTTTATCACATGGGAAGCAGCTTGGCAGTGTGCAGGGTAGTGGAACAAGCAGTGTGTATATATACAGACAGAACCACAGCTTTCTGCGCCATTCCAAATATTCCTTACGCAGCTTTCAGAACTACTCAGGGACTGTTAACATGCTGCTTTGTAGGATTTAAGCCAACAATGACTCTGCTAGTTTTAACAGAGAATTGGGGAGCAGTTGAAGAGTATATGATTAGAAGTAACAGAAAGGGTAATATGGATATTTTATCTGCCTTGTTCACATATATACTATAATAATAATTATAACTAGAACAACAACAAAGAGCTCAATGCCAGCTCTTTCCCAAGTGTTTTCCACTTATATCTCAAGTCCTCGCAATGCCCTTGTGTTACTTATTCCCATTTTCTATGGCTTCCTTATACCTAACTAAGTCACTCTTCCCATCTCCAAGAAGTTCAGGATGCTTTAGTTTTTTAAGGTCAGTTTTTATTCGTGTGGCCTGGAAAATGAATTTGTAATCCAAACCAAAGTGGGTCATTTTTTAAAAAACTACTCTGATTTCTCTGCTTGTAAAATGTGTAGATTGCTTTTATGGATCGTTAAAACTTTGTGGGCTTCTCTGGTGGCGCAGTGGTTGGGAGTCCGCCTGCCGATGCAGGGCACGCGGGTTCGTGCCCCGGTCCGGGAAGATCCCACATGCTGCGGAGCGGCTGGGCCCGTGAGCCATGGCCGCTGAGCCTTCGCGTCCGGAGCCTGTGCTCCGCGACGGGAGAGGCCACAACAGTGAGAGGCCCACGTACTGCAAAAAAAAAAAACCACAAAAAACCTTTGTCCTGTCAGTCTTACTACAGGAAAACGGGTTATGGAATTGGCTATAAACCTTATAGTAGTGTTTGTTTTGGGGGGTGTAGGACTTGTATGAAAAGGAGGGAAATCATGAGTTTCTTAGGTTTTAAAGGATAGCTTTGATTTTTGTGTTGAATGTTCTACAACATTTTTATCATGCTGAACTGCACTTAAAATGCAACAGAAAGTGTCGCGTATAATACTTTGAAACTAAAGTCCTGATTCTTTCCTCGCGAATGCGGGTTTAATGGCCGGTGGTAATATGCCGAGGTGTGGAGTGAGAAGGCCAGCTTCCTGGGAAGGTGCCCGGGTTTCCGTCTGCTACAGGCGTTCGTTTGCAGGCTCCATACATGCTGAACTCGTCAGCCACCCCTTCTTCATTAGCTGTGGATCACTGTGCCTCGTGAACTCTACTAATAGACAATTTAAAACTCTCCGGGATGGAGATAATCTTATTTAGCACCCTGAGTAAAGGTACAAACTCTCATACGTTTCCCTCTCTCTTCTTTTCCCTCCCACAGATGAACACAATGACGTGCAGAAGAAAACCTTTACCAAATGGATAAATGCTCGATTTTCAAAGGTAACAGAGTCTTTCAAAAACTTTGACGATTCAGGTGTCTCATTCTGGTTGATGGAGTTTGGTTGGAGGTGCAGTGAATGTTCCCCATGAAATGTGACCTAACAGAAATCTTCTGAGTATGCAGATACATTTATTTTTCCTTTATTCTCTCTATAATATGTTTAAATGGAAATTCTGGTGTAAACAGTTCATGGTACAGACATTCATGGTGTAAACGGCTCTTTATTTTTACCTACCATTCTCTAGATACCAAGGTGACAGTGTGCTGCTTTGGACTCTGTGAATTCTTGGTACGTTTAGGAAATAATATCTCATCGGGGAAATTTTGTGTTAACTTAGCAAAAAAGATGATGATTTCATTTTTGCCTGGTTAAAAGCAAGTTGGTATCATTCAGGTGGCCTTTCTACCTCATGTAGAAATGTTTAGGGATTGTCATACTCATGGTTATGGCTCATAATGTTTATATGCCCTGTGTTTCTTTTTTTGTGAACTTCCTCACTTATTTCCCCCAAATCTGTTCTATCTCAGCATTTCTAACCCACCTGGAACATAATCAGTGTTTTGATCAATATTTTTTTAGGGACAGAGAATTCTGAAGAGAGAAATTGATAGTGCTATTTTAAAACTTGTTCTAATATAATTATCTACTGGTTATTGGAGTTGGAATTTTGTCCTCTAAATCTGAGATGGGAGGAGAATTTTCAGGTTAATGGATTATAGGACTACACCTTAGCAAGATAAAATAAAGAGAGACCCGTTATGGGGCTTTAAATTCAAAAATTTCATATTTTTCTGTTTGAGAAGGTTGCAAAGGCCAGGAAAATAAACATTGGTATTTCTTTGAGGCAAAATGAGAATGTTTTAGGATTGCTTTGAGTAACAGTGCAGTTTAAAAATTGTTCCACACCACATCCCACTATTTACAATTGCTTATCTGATTGCAATGTATTTTTAGGTTTTGCAAGTTTTTGTTGAGGGCTATTTTATCTTGCTTCTGAGAATGTAAGGAATGTGAAAACTGCCTGACTTTGACAGAGGGTCAAGAAGAAGAATTACTCTCTTAATTGGCGGTTTTATGTGTAGGATTATTCCAAAGCAGACATAGGTGTTTTTTGGTAAATTTTTATTTGTTTTGTTCAAGAGGCACAGGTAACATCTGGGTGCTTTAGATTCAACATTATTCAAAACTTTTGAAATATCTATCTTCATGCGAACAGATTCTGGGCAACATAATTTTAGGAACTAAAAGGATCTGGATATGAGATATTTTATCCCAAGGGTTTCATGAGTGCTCAGTTGTGTAAGATTATCCATCCTGACTATTACTGAGGATAATATGGTCATTTTCTAGATAGAGCAAGTTAAGTAGACCTAGTTTTTAGAGCTTATTGAGTCATTGGGGAAGAATTACCTTAGAACTGATTTTGAAGACCAATTTGAAAGCTTCATAGTCTTGGTAGGCCTACATTTAGGGAACATTTGAAACTAGGTGAATTACTTTTGTTCCTGTTCTATGAGACTAGAGAGAGGTAGACAGTACGATAGGACACAAAAAGGGGGAAAGTAGGAGAATAGAGATTTTTAGACAGTTGAGATTTTAGACAGTTGAGAAAGAAGATTTAAAAATGTTTAACCTTATCATTATTGCCATGAATTTGGCTCAGACAAGACATTACTGTGACAGCACGTGATAGACTTCTGGACTGGAGCATCGCGCAGCAGATCCACGTCATTTCCAGGTCCACATGCAAAGTTAGAACCTTGAACTCCGTGCTGCCCAAGAACTCCTTCACTCTGAGCTTTAAAAATATCCTCACTGCAGTTATTGTCCTGTGACTTCTTTTCCACTGAACGGTTTTCAGTATCTGTTGACCATTTGGGTCATGTACCCAACTGAATTCTCTCAAGAAGTATCTCAATATTTGTCACGGGTCATTGATATCTTTAAAAAGACCTGAACACAAAGTCCAGTAGTACTAGAATAGTTTATTTAGTGAACTTGATATTTAAATTTATACATTTATAATGTATATGTTATTTTGTAATATTAAATGAGGTCGTTAAGTCCCATGTAAATTCTTTGCCCCAGGAAGCTTGTAATTATTACCAAGACAATGAAAAGACCAGGTAATGTTACCATTTTTTGTAACAGGTCCAGTTATGTAAACTGACATGGAAGCTAAAAGCTTGTTGTTGTTTTTCAAGAACAATTTTTATTATGGCCACTATTAGATTTTTTATCAAGAACAATTTTTTATTAAGGCCACTATTAAAAGCTTGTTTTGTTTGGAGAAAAATGTCAAAGTAGAGCTGACCCTGGAAATATTTCCTTTCAGATTACTTCTAGTAAGAAATCAAAGTCTAGAAGGAAACAAGGATGGGTCTAGAACACATTTCTCAAAGGAATTATGACTATTTGGATATATAAAAAAAGGAGAGCTCATAGCAGTCACACGAAACTTCAGCCACATTTTTTCCTTTCCTCTGGCTGTTTTAATTCCGTAAGTCAGGCTGTTTCCACGCTGGTGATTGGGAAAGGGAATAATAGTTCTAAACTGGGAGATTTCTGTAAACTCCCCACAGACTCTTGATGAGTTGGGATAAGGTTATATTTGGGCATGGTGTCGCTAAGTAATCCAGAGGCTAGCAAGAGAAAAAAATATCCTATTGAGGGGAACAGATTTTATTTCATTTCTTTTTTATCCATGTCCTTTGGTTTATTGTGGTGGACTTTAAAATATAATTATTGACTGAGTCCGCTTCTTCTGTGCAGTATGAGTCCCTCTACAGAGCAATAGTGCCCCTGTGCTGAGAAATCCAAACAGCCCCTGGTGGCATCTTCTGCCATTTAGGAATTTGTTTTAAATTGTTCCCCAGGACATATCCTTCTTGAGGCACCCCCCCACGCCCCGCCCCCAGCCAAACTCTCAAATGCCAAATCTTGTTGATTCTAGAACCATATACATTCAACATTAACATTGTCCATTTTTCTCCATCTTTTCTGACACCCCCCCTTTGCCAAGTCATTATTATCTGAGTTAGGAATAATTGTGAAAGACTTTACAATGAGCAGAAAAATTAGTGGGAGTCCTGTCAGCTCAGCCATCTGGGTTATCTGCTTTCCATCATCTTTGAGCTACTGTACAACTCAGTGAGTTGTAGAAAACAGATAGTAGTGCAAATGATTCTTATCCATAAAAATGCAAAGTAGCTGGAATGCAATTGATTATTTCCCCTTGGATAGACTTCTTTTTGCATCTGTTGTAAATTTATTTCAACTTTCCTTTATTGCATACAAACGTGCAATATTGCATACAAACGTGGTTTTATTGCATACAAACGTGGTTTTTTGAATTTTTCTTTGAACCGGTTGTAACACCCTACTGGTTCCCTGATTACTTAATGAGTTAAAGTCTTTAACATACTTTAATATTACATTTGTATGAGAATCATGACTTTATCATTTTTTGAAAATTATTCCCGAACAAGGGGGCCACTGTCATAATCTAATACTGGTTCTTCCTTTGCATGGTTCACCTGAACCTTGGAACCTTCCTTCCATTTTCGACAGAACAGCTGGAGTGTACCTTAAAGTGTAAGTCTAAACGCCTCTTTTCTCTTCAGTAAAATCTTTCAATGGCTGCCCCTTGTTCTTATTTGGCTTTTAAGACCCTAAGTAGTTGCCCCCTCCAATCTACTCCTAATTTCACTTTACTTTAGCTCCTCATTATACTCCGGCCACTGCAATGGGCCTTCTCATGGCTTTATTATTATTATTATTATTTTGTGGTACGCGGGCCTCTCACTGCTGTGGCCTCTCCCGTTGCGGAGCACAGGCTCCAGATGCGCAGGCCCAGCGGCCACGGCTCACGGGCCCAGCCACTCCGCGGCATGTGGGATCTTCCCGGACCGGGGCACGAACCCGCGTCCCTGCATCGGCAGGCGGACTCTCAACCACTACGCCACCAGGGAAGCCCCTTCTCATGGCTTTTACACATGCTTCTTCCTCCATCTTTTTGGGGCAACTCCTACTCCTCCTTCATGCCTGAGCTTAAATGTCACTTTCCCGAGCACACTTTTTCTGAGCTCCCAGACTAGGGAAATATGCTCTATATTCTTAAAATGTTAGCTTTTGAAGCAGTTATTATAATTGTCCTTTAAATAATTGCATCTCAAAATATTTGTCTCTCCTTTCCTAGACAGTGGTATGCTCCATGGGTGCAGGGCTTCTGACATTTAGTAAGCACCCAGTGAGTGTTTGTAGGCTTAATAAATAAATGAATGGCAGTGACAGAAACATCCATTTAAATACCTAATACTGTATATATCCATAGACCGGTTGGAAGTGGTTGTATTGGAATTAGATGGGAGTAGAGTGTGGAATTGAGTGCAAAATGGCATAAATTGTGTTATTTCATGGAAAGGAATGCATCGGGGCCTTTGCTCCATTTATTCACAAAAACAAATCCAGCTCTGCAAAGTTTCTACGTTTACCTGGTGTCTTGGAGATGTGCTGGAGAGATTGTTAAATCTTCATTTGGATTTAATACATATGATTCTCTTATTTATGGGATAGGATTTTTCGAATAGGATCCATCTACTAAATTCATGGTGATGAAAAATGAGATTTAAAACTTAAAATCAGCTCTGTTCATTCCTCGATAAGGGATTTGGTAAACAGCTTGAGAATACTGAATAATATTTTGATAGCTAAGATAGCATTCACTATAAATATATATTCTTTTTGCTGCAAGTCCTTGTTACTATGTCACAGAATACACACCACTTTGGAGTCTGGGTATCCTGAGAATTAACACCGTGTAGAATAACTTATGATTGTTGGGTTTTGAGAAGTTATGAAGAGCTCGGGAGAAAATGATTATCTAAAGGAGATCAGAATTAGGAAATTAAATACTTACTCCTGGATATGCTGCTCATTTATTTGTGACCTTGGGCAAATTACTAGCCAATTTTTTTCAGGTCACTTGATTTTTATTCCTTTAGCTGTAAAACACACTTGAGCGTAATAGCTTGCCTCATGTTGCTAAGAAATATTGAGGCATTATTGTGAAACACTATAGGAGATTATAATTACTTAGGAATGCTAAATTAAAACTCTATCAGGGACCACCCCCTCCCAAACTTGTGGTATCCCTGATCTGTGCTATTCATATGTTTTAAACCAGAAGCAGAAAAAAGCATTGGCTCATTAAGCCCACTTTATTCCACTGTCTGGTGGATAAATGTTGAGGGTTCTGTCCACTCTGATTCTAAGAGCCTCATTTGTTAGTGAGCTGTTTTCCCGAGGGAGGCAGCGAAGGCCTCACCGTCCCAGTGTTGGGAAATGTGTTCTGACTTTGAGCCTGCATTTTCTCTGGCTGACTTGCTGCTCATCTGTCAGAGCAGAGACGTAGAAATTGCAGAAGCGCTTTTATCAGTTTGCTGAGGCGGTTCTCAAAGGAAGTTTGAAAAATAAAAGTTAGGTAGAGAACAGGCCAACTTAAAAATGCTGAACTTCAGTTTGGGCAGATTTCTGCTTTTTCTTTTTCGAAGACAAAGATGAGCCAAGTTTTCATTTAGTTACTATTCCACACTTGAACTTTAAATTGATAGGACTTAAGAGAGGAAATCTGTGAAGCATTTTTTACACGTTTCAGTGTGAAGAGCGATTCCAGTGTGTTCCATTTGAGACAGTGGGACATTGCTTTTCAGTGTCCGATTGTTTGCAACTTTGTTCACGTGGGAAGCGGTTGGCCACAAAAATAGATGTGGGAAAGGATGTGTAGGTGGGTGCAACAAAAGTAGTCTGTAGATGTTTAGTTCTCTTTTTAGTATCGTGAAGGAGACTGTACAGGCTTCCTTGTGTGATGATAAATAACATCTATAGTAGAGATTTGAGCTGGAGTTACACACTGGGTCTACTATTGATTTATTTTCATGAATATGTGTTTTAGGGGGCCATAAATATTCAAGTGGTTCCTTAAGTTTCAATTTATGTCTGTTCACCAATACCCCTAAAGCAAACAGTAAAATGCATTTCATATTCCTAAACAGCTTCCAGACATGTTTTAGCTATATTATGTAAATATGTTTGGGTTTTTTTTTTAGCTCTTGTTTGTTTTCATTCAGTTTGATTGTTTTGGTTCCAAACATTATACTTGTAGAGTGACTTTCACCTAGTTACTGTGGTTAAATTAAAGAAACTATACATAAATATTATTTAACATGCTGTGTTTGTACATATTGAGGACTTAATAAATGATTTTGATTGAGCCTATTAGTATTTGTAATCGTTAAAACAAATTTGGAAATTGGTAGTATATGCTATGTCTTTGTAGTTGATGATCAATTTTGGTATTGATCTGCTGAGAAGAAATTCCTTTTCACCCTTCACCTAGAGAGGGGAGAGCAGAGCCACCTACCTTGTGCTTTTGCATTCAGCCCATGTGACCCCACTATCTCCACCTTCAAAGGTGGGCTCTGATTGGTGCGTGGATGAGTAGGTCTAGGTCACTGTGGGCCAGTGAGTTATAAAGAGAGGATTGTTGAAGAGGTGGTGGTTTTGGGGGAAAGAAGCTCTTTCTGTTAAAGAGGCCTAGGAGATCCTGGGACCATTTTCAACTGTACTTGCCTTTGGAAGCTTTTATCTCCAAGGGCGACTGGTAGGCACCCTCCAAGCATGGCTAATCATGTGGGGAGCCAGACTGGGTGGGAAGTGGAGGTATCTGACACTGTTATTTTTATTTTTATAATCTGTTGGGAAAATAAAAAAATCATCTCACAAAAGATCTTTATTCAACGTAGAATACAGAGAGAACACTTTGTTATTGAATACTCATATCAGATGAGGTGCATGCAGGCAGTTGGTAGAAGACCAGAAAGTCTGGACAGAATTTCACACAAACATACAGTAAAGTAGAATAAAGAACAACGAGTGTGTACCTCCTGGAGAGATATATTATACACAGTTAATAACTTCATTATTTATAATGGGATTAGGTAAATCACAGGATAGACTCCTGTCAACCTCCAGAGAGACTTTTGAGTTAATTTTGAGGTCTTTGTTATTTTTGCATTGGAAAGTTGGAGATGGGTTTATCTACTTCCTGACCAAAAAATTGGGCCTATTATGCTTTTAAGGAGATACCCTAAGGAGAAGGAAGGGGCAAGGCAGCTGCCTCTCCTTTATTAAACAAAGGAAATGTTCTCTTTTCCTATACATTATCATTATCAATGCCCTAACTAATGCCTCACCCTGCCCATGGAAGCCTATCTTTTGAGGAACTGCATTCTTCAAACATTTCCAGTGCTTTGCCAGTTGTACATATATGGAACGAGCTGTATTGTTTATTGAGCCGGCCTGCAGACCTCTCCTGGTTATTTGCCCATGGAGTGTGCAAGTGGCCCTGCCCCTGGCCTCCAGGCGTGGGAGCCCACACGTGGTTCCTTATCATCCCGGTTTTCTCAGCACTATCTCGGTTACTTTGCTTACCAAAATCAAGGTAAAAATTCTGTTACATGCTGTTTGACTTTTGATTCTCTGCGAGGTATTTGATTTAGCTTGTGTTTTATAGTTTTTTGTAATTTCTAAGGTAAATGCGCCTTCATTGCTTTGAGTCCATTGTAAGCACTGCTTAAATCACTGCTGTGTAGTTGCTATGACACGAGTAGGATTACCTGAGCCATCTGTTTCTCCAGTCTCTCTTTCCCTTTTCTTCTTTACCCCCCTCTTTCCAAACAAGCTTCTAAGTGGAATCTTGTTCGGTTCTTAAGAACCTGTGCTGACCACCATGAATTCATCAAGAGAATGGCTGAGAGCCATGCACTCACGAATTCTTTAAGCGACTGTGGCACATTTTGCTGGTTTTCGTTTGTCAGGGTGCTTAACGACCTCCTTGGGCATTTTATTGCACTCATTTTGCTTTTCAGTCGAAAGCAATGCTGCTTTCACTCTTTCACCATGGGGCTGAATCATAAAGTAGACATTGAAGGCTATGCACTCTTCATTTCATCCATTAAGCTATAGGCATCATAACTGTGATGAACCTAGTTTCGTCAGTTTGCTTAATTTTAACTAGAGATACCACTTTTTCAACAATCTATATTTATTTTATACAATAATACACATTACAAAAAATTAGATAATAGAAGAAATCCAAAGAGACTTTTTAAAACCACTTTTAATCCCATCATCAAGAGAAAAAGTACATTTCTGTTGTAAAATACTTAAAAGAAATCCATTTACACATAAACAGAACCGAAATGACATTGTACTTCGTGCTCACTGATACATTATTGGTTTTTAAGAAAATGAAGAATTACAAGAGCTATATTTTTATTAGTGCTGAGATTTGGGATTCATAAATTAAAGATTCTGGTTTTTAAAATATTAAAAGAAATATTAAATTAAATCATTCACTTCTTTTTGAGTTTTTAAAATAACCAACTCCTTGCCAAAAAAATCACTCAAAAAAAAAAGGAGAGAGACTATAAAACTTACAATATGTTATCACATGCTGGAGCATCATTTTAAAATTGATTGGGGTGTCAGATTGACTTGAGAAGAATGCAAAACCATTATGGTATAAACACTATATATGTGTATGTGTATATATATATATATATATATATATATATATATGCCATATAAATCCATGTGTATGATACAGAATTAGACACACACACAGACACATACATACGCACACATGCTGTAAACAGTGGGGATATTAACTGAATCGAATAGACTGCCTCAAATCCTGTTTTGAAAATAGGAAGAGTATAAATAAATGACAGAGTCATCAAACAGTGTGAAAGGGCTCAAATTTATTAGTTGTTTGTAAGATACCATCATCAGACATGTTAGTGGTGAAAGCGTTTAAAAACTGTTATCTTTTCACTCTTCTCCATATTATACACAGCTAAAAACTCCATTATTTATAATGGGATTAGGTAAATCACAGGATAGACTCTGTACTGTATTTCTTACTTGGCACACATTTGGCAGAATCAAGCTAGCTCATAAATCCCTTTTGCTGTGCTCCCCGTGCTTTTGTTGGTACAGATTTTGTTTACTCTGTTTAAATTCTGAGTGCCACAAAGGCACAGACTGCGTTTGTCATCCCAGCAGGGCACACCACGTAAAGGAGGCCGTCTTCTGAACCCAAAATCCAAGTCCCAGTTCAACTTCTGGTTTGTTTGTTGTCTCTACAAAGCATTAACATTTCACCCTTTTAAGAGCTCCAAACTGCACTTCCTAAATTTTGCTTTCTTATTCAATCTCTTATAGATTTTTTTTTCCATTACTACTACTACTGCTGCTGAAAAACTTGACCTACAATGGAAATAATTATGATTTGCGAGTACTGAAGAAAGGGGAGAATAATAACAGTATCAGATTATTAGATTAGAGAGAGGGTGGAGAGCAGACCACATGGGATCTCTTATTTGGAGTTTGAATTGTATTTCCCCATGATGGGAGTCCATTAGGTTAAAGCAGAGACATGACATGGTGTGATCTGCACCTTAAAATTAGAGTTATTCTGACTCTTATGCAGAAGTAAAGAGGTTGGTGGGCCTGGTATTGGAGACGTGGATGAGAGTGGGGCCACTAAGGAGTAGTGGTCACCTTTGGAATGTGTTTTCGGAGGTAGAAATGACAGGGTTGTTATGGATTAGAGATGAGGAATGAGTGAAAGGAGAAGAATCTGGTGTGACTCCTTTGTTTTTTTGGTCTGTGCAAGTATAATGACTCTGCTGGTATTTTGCAATCAATCATATTCCCTAGTCTGGGGATGGTGGTGTGTGTGTGTGTGTGTGTGTGTGTGTGTGTGTGTGTGTGTGTGTGTGTGTGTGTGTGTGTGTGTGTGTGTGTGTATGTGTGTGTCCTTTCCACAGAGTTTCTCAGTTCCTCAGAGGACCCACTGTTGACTGATCTTGTATTTCCCCTGTATGTGGTTATGCCCTATGAGAGAGATTACCAGTCATCCTAGGATCCAATATGCCTGTAGACAAGATTTGTTGATCCGTCACGATGTTTTAGGACATTACAAGTATCAGGAGATTATACACATAAATTCAGATTTCCAGCTCTTTTGAGAAACCAGAAGTCCTACCAATAGTGGGCTGGGCTTCTCAAATGGCCACTGCTTGCTGCGACTGAGCACTGGCTCTTTCAGCCTTTAGGGCTGGCTGATTCACCAGGTGTGACGGGCCCATCAGGTTGGCCGCATTCAATTGAACCGTCACGTATCCATGACTGTATTTGTGGCCCTTGCCCTCCCTCAGACCCCGGCTTATCCCTCCTGCATTGGGATGACAGTTTGCCTCTGCCCTCTGACATCTTCGATTCAGGAGCTTCAGTGTCTCAGCTGTAGGTATTAATGCTGGTCCCTCTTGGAATCACAATGGTGTTAGAACTGGTGTTAAGAGAGTTCAAAGAAGTACAGGGGACCAGGGGATGAGAGGAGGCAACCAAAGCAAGTCACCTGTGACGTCTGTCATTTGGATTCCTATCATGTGGACTTTTAAATTTTGTTTTAAGGTTAAATGCGACGCAAGGCTTGTCTCCCAAGTTCAAGATTATTCATTTGTACTATTTTGTGTTTATTGGAAAACTGTGGAAACCCTTGCTTGTAAATGGGGAGGGTGCCCTGACCTTGGCATTTCTGCAGGGCCAGGCACAAAGGAGGTATTCACCAAATATTTGTCCAATTGAATTATTAAACTGCATTCTGTCTGTCAGAGAAGTTTGTGCAAACAAGTCTTTGCAAAGAATTAAAAAATCTACATAAGAGTTTAACCGTCAGGCTGAATCAGGTTTTATTTTTATTAAACGATGACTTCTGACATTTCCTAACTGTTTCCCAGGGCGGATCCTATGTTTAGAGCCTGTGATTCAGAAGTACCAGAGATGCTTTAAAGCCATGAGCTTGGAAAAAAATTTCATTTTGAGTTCATTTAAATGTGGTATATATCTTGTTGCCCTCTTCGGGAAGTCATTAAATATACCTCCTCCGCCACACCACTGATTCACTGTTTCCTTCCCTATATGTATGTCATGACCCTGTGCCCTCATACTTTTAGTAGCAGTTTAGTGTGGACTTTGAGAACCAGGATTTGGAGTCAGATCTTGTGGTGTCACATCCTCTTGTGCCTGTCACTCATCATGTCACCTCTATGTCTCAGTTTTCTTACCTTAAAGTTCTATTATAAAGAAACAAAGAATGCATCTAAATCTCTGTAAATCTCTTAGAGCATATCTGATACATAATAAGTCATGCTATTATTAGGTCTAGGGACGTTTCATGTTTCCGTTGTCTGTTTTTGTATGGCCCACGAGCTAAGAATGGTTTTCACATTTTTAGGTGGTTGCAAAAAGTCAAAAAAAGAAGAATATTTCGTGACGTGGACATTATATGAAATTCAGATTTCCACGTCTACAAATCAGGTTTTGTTGGAACACCGTCACCATTCCCATCGGCTCATCCGTTTACACATTGTGCTGCTTTCACACCTTGACAACAGGGTTGAGAAGTTTCGATAGAGACCACCTGGCCAGCAAAGCCTAAACTAAGTAGTATCTGGACCTTTACAAAAGACATTTTCTGACCTCCTTTGTAAGACACAAAGCACTGAATCACCATACTTATAGGTGTTACTCTCCTAGGTGGTCGGTGGAACGGGCTCTTTGGTATAGTTTGGTTCTTTCCATCTGCCTATGGGACGTTCCTAAATTGCATTTGTCAGGAATAGGTAGTATTTTGTAGTGATTGGCTATGTATGTGGGGAGTGTGGGTGTGTGTTTTATATGTAAGTTTTGAACCACAGTTTTGGATTTGTAAGAGCCCTGGTACCTTTCTTCATTGTCCAGTGAAGAGATCCATGGGCTGTATATTCCCTCCTGCAGGTGTACGTGGCTCTTCTGAAGGTACCAGATGGGAGTACACACCAACCATGCCATCCCTGGGGTGGGGTGGCGGAGTGTTAGGAGAATAGGCACAGAGCACAAAACTTATTTCTTACTGATCGCCATCAATATTTATCTGAAATTTGGAAAAAGAATAAAGGAATTGCATTGCTGTTAACTGTCGGGGTTTTTTTTTTTTTTTTTTTTTTTTAAGGAATATAAAGGTATTGGTTTCCCTAGTATAAGTGATTGACTTCTAGAAGGACAGAACTGTGTTTCAGTTACCTTTGTTTCAAGAGAATGCTTCACAAGGAGTCTTTCTCAAGATTTGTTCCTCAGTAAACAAATGAATGACCCGGACAAGAGAGAGGAAAAGAGTGTCTCATGTGGAAAACTTAATGCTGCCTCTTAATGAACGCTTCCCACTTTACCACGGAGCAGCAGTGCAGCCTAGGGAAGAATCCATTGGGTTTACCTGCTGAGTTATGCTTGTCTCACAGTGCATACCTAAAGCACAGGTGTGCTCTTGTATCATCATGTTCATTAGTTTCGAACGGGATATAGCCCTACAGGTCATCGTATTAGTGAATTCGGGACTTGGAAGATCTTCCTCTATGAAGTGACGCTTACACGTACTCAGGTTCAGAATCTGCTTTTACATTCCTGCCTAAGATGAAGTTCTTACTTGTTTTATCCGTTCTTTCATCTACTGTTGAAATTTTATGGCACTTTTATGACAGTAGGAAACATTTCTACTGTAATGATATGATAATGTACTGAATGATAATATGATAATATCAACGATTTACTGAACATCTGTCATCTTAGTGTTTAACAGATGAGCCAATACATGTAGAAAGGCCACTTTTCCAAAGTTACACGGCTGGTAGGAGGCTTGTCTACAATGAGGTCATCAGTGGGTGTTCATAACTATTTGTAATATGGACTAATATTTATATTTACTTTATTTTAGTCTAGGCTGATTTGGGTTACTTTGTTTCTGTTTTGGAAAATGGATACTGTAGTGGATTTGAGAAGGGTTCAATGCTGCCCAGACATTATTTAGCTGCCCTTGTCATCAGTAAATTCCTAAGGTCCTTTCTGTGCCTAGATATCCCTATTTGGTTCTCCCATGAACTTTACCTAAGTTGTTGTCTCTTTGCTCTGAGACCAGAGTTGTTCATGTCTTCCTGAAAGAGAATCTGGGTATTTGGTGGCTAGTTCGCTGAAGTGTACTTGGGTGGGTTTTGAGAGGAGGAAGGTAAGAGGTAGCAGATGACCAGGGCTACCTCTGCCCTTTGCTTTTACTGAGAGCAGGTAGGAAGTCTTTAATGTGCAAACAACTCTGACCCTGCTCAGTATTGCCTCTGGATCGGATCTCCTGCATCACTCAAATCTGTTTATCGTTGTGATCGATGGAGATAATCCATGTATTTCTGACATCGTCGCTGCTCACATAGTGGCAGCTGGAAATAGAAAAGCAGCTTTGTTTCAGATATAGATAAGTCATAGTTTATTCTTTACTGATTCTAAGGTGAAGACTTTACCATACTTCCTCTCATTTAGAGTATAGGAACTATGGAAAAGCCACATGATAGAAATCACTAGTTTACTATACAGTACACGTAATTAAAAATGTGAGAAATCAGGAAGAGAGGAAAAAAGGGAAAATGGCAAGTTTTAGGAAACTAGGATGGCTTCCTTCCTCCCCCTCACCCATTTCAGGCTCAGAGTAAAATTTTGTTTCGTACGACTTTATATATATGTTTTAAAGTGAAGAACAAAGAATATACAATAATTATTGGTTATAAAATATCTTTTATTATTGACAGGAAGTAAAACTATTAATCTCTGGGGATTTCATATTAGAAGGGAATAATTTTTTTTTTTTTTTTTTTTTTTTTTTTTTTTTGCGGTATGCGGGCCTCTCACTGTTGTGGCCTCTCCCATTGCGGAGCACAGGCTCCGGACGCGCAGGCCCAGCGGCCATGGCTCATGGGCTTAGTTGCTCCGCGGCATGTGGGATCTTCCCGGACCAGGGCACGAACCCGTGTCTCCTGCATCGGCAGGCGGATTCTCAACCACTGCGCCACCAGGGAAGCCCAGAAGGGAATAATTTGATTCAACATAATCATACAGCATTTATTACACTGTGCTTTATAGCTATCTGGACATTTTCACATAATATTCTTTATTTGATCTTTACAATCCCTGTGATTTAGAAAAAGGTAAATAGTAGTAAGTAGCTGATTTAGGTTCACCAGTTAGTTAACGGTCAGACAGATTAAAACTGAGGCGTCCTGATTTTCTGTGCAGTAATTGTCCTTTGCATACAACCATGATACCACACACAGACAGGCAAGGTCTACCTGTGAATGGGGTAGGATTTTCTGGCATGGATGCTAGAATATGTTTATCAGGGGAAGTTGATGCTGTTTATTAGTCAGAAACAAGAGTTTAGAAATTCTGTAAGTTTTGTCATTCAAAATACAGGATGGATACTGGATTTAGACACAGAGCCAAAAGTGTCCTAATCATTCAGAAACTGGGACCTAGAAATACAGACCTAGTGCCTGAGAGCTGAAATTGAAGTGGAGAGCTGAAATTGATGACGACGTGACCTGCTTCCCTATGGAAATACCGAAAGCCATGCTTATACTGTGAATGTAAAGTGCAGAGCTGGAATAAGAATCTGCACACTTTTCTTTGGCCTCTGGAGGCCTCTTTGGCCTCCAGGTGCTGTATGCTCATGTATATTTTTAACACATCTTCTCTCTCAGGAATACAATGGACCCTCGAACAACACGGAGGATTAGGGCTGCTGACTCTTTAGAACTGAAAAAAAAAATCCATGAATAATTAATCAGCTCCCTCCTATCCCAGTTCCACCTCAGCGGCTTCAGCCAACCACGGACCATGTAATACTCATGTAATACTCTAGTATTTACTACTGAAAAAAATCCATCTGTAAGTGGACCTGCACAGTTCAAACCCATGTTGTTCAAGGGTCAACTGTACATACAAGGCATATTGACATTAATCACAGTTTTATTTGCTCCCTTTCTAAGAAATAATGCAATTTATATCTTTCAGCTCAAAACATTTGTTATAGATTTCAAAGTTCTTTGTACTTCTTTCCATACAAGGCAAACCTGTATAGTCTGCTGATCATCCAGACGTTTAATTGGAAGAAATGAAACTATTCATTTATTTGCCACTTATGTATGAAATTTCTGCTGCTGAAATTGTACTTTTTCTTTTATAGAGTGGAAAACCACCCATCAGTGATATGTTCACAGACCTCAGAGATGGAAGGAAGCTACTGGATCTTCTAGAAGGCCTCATAGGAACTTCACTGGTGAGGGATGCCATGTTCAAGAACCAGGCTAACGGCATATCTCTCATCATTACTGTTACTTGAAGACCCTCTTGGGGGTCCTTACAATGTAAAGGCTGAAATAGGAACGTTAAAAAGGGGTTTTAATGAATTTTTTGATTGAGCGATATTTAGGCTTTATTGAGGGCTCTATTTTTATCAAAAAAATACTTTATGTGTTTATTGCTCTCAGACAGTAGAGAATTACAAAGAAGAGTGGGTATGTAAAGAGGGCATAATGTTTTGAATAGTAGAAAGTAGAGACAAATACATTTAAATGTTACTTAACAAATAGTAAAAAAAAGTTATGAAAACTGATGGCATTTATTTTTATTCAGATTTTCAGTATTACCTTCATGTTCGTTCCATCATCAAATCCAACTCTATTGCTTTATGTGTGAGGTACCCAAAACTCACACAGAAATAACTCTGCCAATGAAGAGGATGTATTTTATGGGTACAACCTTTAACACTAGAGGTAGAATTACTATTAAAGATATAGAGAGATGCACTTCTGAAGATGAATTTCTTTCTTGCCGAAGTGTGCAGTGTTACACTCTACCTTTTGCCTTCCAGATGGTGGGTAGGCACCTATTGGAGAGATTGATCCCTTTGTCAGATAAGATTCCCTGGCCAATGAGGCAGAAAGAAGCCTCCCAGATCACCTTTCCCTGGGCGGCAATTCCAGTCTTCCCAGTGGGCCCTTGTAATCCTACCTGGAACCTGGGATGGCACCTCTGAATCCTCTCTGCTCTGTCTACACTAGTGCAGGGTGGAGGGGACATAACTTCTAAATCTTCCTTCATCCTGCCCTACTAAGGTAGAAGAAGCTCTGTCCCTGGTGGAGCATTGGTTCCCAAACTCGTTTGCACCTTAGAATCACCAGGGAATCTTTTATAAATTCTGAACCCAGACTATACTCCAGACTCATTAAGTCACAGTCTTTGTTGAACACAGGCACTGGTATTCTTGGAAGCTCCCTAGGAGATCCCAGTGTTCAGGCAAAGCTAAGGAACTACTATCTTAAGGTGCCGTTAGTGGGAGAATTTGCATTCTGTCAACACCAGCCTTCATGGTGGCTTGAGGACCCAGCCAGAGCTCCTGGTACAGAGGGGCTCTTGTGTGCAGAGCTGCTGTTCCACGTGCATCTCAATGTCAGTGTCTGACAGCAACATGGAGGGACTCTCTGTCTCATTTGATCTTGTCTTCTGTTTTCCAGCCGAAGGAACGTGGCTCCACAAGGGTACACGCTTTAAATAATGTTAACAGAGTGCTGCAGGTTTTACATCAGAACAATGTAAGTTTGTAATATGACTTTTGGTGGGGGTCCTTTGATGCCATCGGGATGATTAATTTTGAAACCAACCGCCTGCTCTGGACATTGGCATCAACTGATTTTTGGAAATATTTTTCTCATGAGACGTATTGAACCTGTTCTATGAGTGAAGGAATAGTTGTGCTTTTTGTGATTACTTTATTGATCTATTGTATAAGTAATACATTTTTGAGATTTAGGTTCACCTGATTCTCTAAAGTGAAATTTTTCTTGTCATTTACTTATATTGCTGTCCTAACGAGCTAAAACAAAAATCTGGGTTTCCATAGAAAAATTGTCTTACAAGTTATATTTTTCATTTTACTAGGTGGATTTAGTGAATATAGGAGGAACGGATATTGTAGACGGAAATCACAAGCTGACTTTAGGATTACTTTGGAGCATCATTTTGCACTGGCAGGTGGGAAAATTTTCAATCACTTCTTAATAGGAATTGGAAATGTATCATTTGTGTATTAGTTTCTTAGAGCTGCCACAGAGTACCACAAACTGGGCTGCTTCAACAACAGAACTGTATTTTCTAACAATTTTGGAGGCTGGAAATCTGAGATCGAGGTGTCAGCAAGGTTGGTTTCTTCTCCTTTGTAGATGGCTGCCTTCTTCCTGTGTCCTCACGTGGTCGTGTGTGTGTGTGTGTGTGTGTGTGTGTGTGTGTGTGTGTGTTTGTGTCCTAATCTCCTTTGCTTATTCCAAGACACCAGTCATATTGGATTAGGGCCAACCCATATGATCTCATTTTACCTAAACTACTTCTTTAAGGACCCTATTTCTAAATATATTCATATTATGAGGTGCTGGGGGTTAGCACTTCAACAAGTGAATTTGGAGAGGGGACACGATTCAACTTATAATAATTTGGAGTGAAAGAACCTGACAAACTGCTCTATTTTCCTGGCATAGAAAAAAAAGTATCTGTTTTTAAAACATTAGATTTAAAAAATATCATACTTATAAAAAAATTGTAAAAATAGCCCAAAGAATTCCTGGATACCTTTCCCTCAGATTCTTCAAATGTTAACAGCTGTCTGTATTTCTGTGTTTTCTCTCTCTCTCTCTCCCCCTCTTTCTCTTTGACTAAATAGATCTGTGAGTATTTTGTAAAAACAAATCATTTTTCTAAAAACCGGAGTTCTCTTGCATGACTACAATATTATTATTATGTTAATATAATATAAAATGTCTAATACATATTCACAATACTAGTATTATTTATACATATGGTAATTATTATATCATGCACTAGCAATTAGCATGTAATTATTAAAATCAGGAAAATAATATCGAAACAATACAATTATGTAATCTATAGCTCTTATGGAGATTTTGTCAATTGCCCCAATAATATTCTTTATAGAAAAAGGGAACACAAGATCATTTATTACATTCATTTGTCCTGTTTTTTGTCATCTTTTAATCTGGCATAATTTCTGAGTCTTTCTTTGTATTTCATGATATTGTCATTTTTGAAGAGTACTGAACAGTTATTTCGTAGAATGTTCTTCCATGTGGGTTTGGCTAATATTTTCTCATGATTGGATTCAGGTTATTCATTTTTGGGAGGAATGCCACAAAAATGTTGAGTTTTTCTTTTTTTAAAAAAATATTTATTTGGTTGCGCTGGGTCTTGGTTGCAGCAGGTGTGCTCCATAGTTGCAGCTCAAGGGCTCCTTAGTTGTGTCATGCAGGTGGGATTTAGTTCTCTGACCAGGGATGGAACCCGGGTCCCCTGCATTGGGAGTGCAGAGTCTTAACCACTGCGCCACCAGGGAAGTCCCAATATTGACTTTTTCTTAATGTACCATATCAGGAAGCATATGCTGTCCATTAGTTTTTTTCTGGCAGTATTAACACTCATCATTTGGGTGAGGTGGAATCTGCAGGTGTCTCCACTGTAATGTGACTGCCCTTTGTTATTAAAAAGTATCTTGTGGAGATATACCTTTTTTTTTTTTTTTTTTTTTTTTTTTTGCGGTATGCGGGCCTCACTGTTGTGGCCTCTCCCGTTGCGGAGCACAGGCTCCGGACGCGCAGGCTCAGCGGCCATGGCTCACGGGCCCAGCCGCTCTGCGGCATGTGGGATCTTCCCGGACCGGGGCACGAACCCGTGTCCCCTGCATCGGCAGGTGGATTCTCAACCACTGCGCCACCAGGGAAGCCCGTGGAGATATACTTTGAGACTGTATAAATATTCAGCTACTTATTAAACTTTTGTTTGTTAATTTTAAGATCCCTTCATAGTTCTTACCTGATCAGTTATTAATATAATGCTTGGCAAAGTGATTTTCTAATTTCATCATTTCTTCTACATTTGTTAATTGTCTTTCCACTTATGAGGAAGAGCTTTTCCTTGTCTCTTGTTTCTCTGTATCTATCTATCCATTCATGTATATATCTGTGGATTTTTACTTACTTTATGGATTTTTACTTATTTAATAGGTTCTGATCTTTCACTATTGTTAATTATTTCTCAAGCCCCCTTAAGTTGGCTCTTCTGGGGATTTTTGATATGTCCACATCATTCTTTGAACACTTCCTTAAAATATATGTACTAATTTAGAATAATAATATAAAATATTAGTTGTAGATTATAATTGTTATTGCCATCAGGAAATGCACTTCATTCTTGGATTTTATAGTCAGCCAAAAGTTCTTACCTTCTTCCACATTTCTGTAGAAAATAAAAATTGAGTTTTCTTCCTATTAAAAGATGTTTGTAAAGTATGGTTTTAAAATATTACTTTTTTGTGGCTATGAAAGTAATGTTCACTGTAGCCAAGTGTAATATAACTATTGCTAAGATATAGAAAATGCCATAATATATAAAGGTGAGGTTAAAATCACCTCTAAATCAAAATCATTACTGTTAAAATGTATTTATCTTTCCAGTGTTTAAAGGAAAGTTTTGAAATAAAATGAATACCAGTGACCTGATCCAATGGTTCATGAATATAATATTCCTTATTCAAGGACTGGATTCCAATGACTACTTGAGCTTATTGGCAGCCATGGTTTCTTTTGAACAGGTGAAAGATGTCATGAAGGATATCATGTCAGACCTGCAGCAGACCAACAGTGAGAAGATCCTGCTGAGCTGGGTGCGCCAGTCCACCAGGCCGTACAGCCAGGTCAACGTCCTCAACTTCACCACCAGCTGGACAGATGGGCTTGCCTTCAATGCGGTGCTCCACCGACATAAGTGAGATGTGACTCTTCTTGGATGGGCAGATTTGTACAGATTTGTACCTCCTCTCTGTCCCTCCCTTACTTCCTACTCCCTAAATGCCTTTCCCACCACTGCCTGTCTCCTCTGTACACGCTCTAAGAAAACATAAAGAGTAGAAATATCGTGGAAAAAACCCTACCCATTACGTCTTTGTTTCCATAGGACTTAAATGCCACAGTGCAGTGTCCATGGTTTCTTCTACATATTTGTAAGTTAAAAAATGTAAAATAATTCACATAGTTCAATGTGAACTAACTCATTCAGCACTAACCAGTAATATACACAAAGAATTGTGACAATTTTCAGCCTCCTGCTTTAGTTTTATAGGAAAACTATAAAACTCCCAATTAAAAAGAAATGATTCTTTTTATGAAACTTGTGAATAGATTCTAATTATATAATAAAATGCCAAAGGACCAAAAAGAGCCACTACTCTTCTGAAGAAGAAGAGACAGGCTGAAGTACTTCCTAAACAGAAACCAAAATTAATTATGAAGCTATATTAATTAAGACTGTATAGTACTATAGATAAAACACTAATATAATAATAGGCTGAAGCATATGAAATTGCCAATATTTGACTGTTTTTGATATAAATAGCAGTTGCATATAGTTCAACCTAATGGAATAAAGAGCTCAGAAATAGCTCCATCCTGATCTACAACTGAGCCGATGTTGCAGATTAATAGATGGTATGGAACAAATGGAAATGAGTGAATTGGATCCCTGCCTCACTATACCCTGGATAAACTCCAGATGCATCAAAGGTTTAACTGTGAAAGGCAAAACTTGTTATGTGTTTTATTCTTCTTGTAAATTATTTATTGTCTCAAGTTTTATTTCCTGTATGTTCTTTGCTGATATATGAAAATGCAGTTGACTTTTCTACATCTTATATCTGGAAACTTGTTAAATTCTTACCAAAATTTGTTACTGTAAGTTTTTTTTTTTTGGTAGATGACCATGAATTATAATAGTTTTTTCCTCCCCTCCCCTCCCCTCCCTTTCCCTCCTCTACTCTCCTCTCCCCTTTCCCCTTCATTTGTGCCTTGTCCTTCAATTCAATATCAGTTTGTATTGGTGGTAGTGAGCAGAGTGTTTTGTTCTTGATAACAAAAGGAGTGGTTTTAATGTTTTACCATAAGACTGCTATTTGCTTTAGCTTTTTTTTCATATACCTTTTATCTGGTTAAAAAAGAAACCCACACCCCATCTTCTACTTCTCCTTTATCAGTTTAAGCGGGTTGCCCACTGTTTCTAGTTGGTTAAGAGACACTATCATAAAACTTGAATTTTAGCTTAAACATTTTTCCATCTGTTACTTAATTGATTTAACAAGTATGTGTGGGGTGCCTCCTATGTGCTGGACACAGGATGCAGAGAACAAAACAAGCAAAAATCCCAGTCCTCCTTCTTGGAATTAATGTTCAAATAGAGGGAGGCAGACAGTTTTTTAAAAATGAAAATGTTAGTTGTATAGCATATAGAAATGGTAAATATTGCTGAAGAAAAATATGTCAGGCAAGAGGGGAGGAGGTACCTGGCATGTGGGAGGCCACTGGGTGCAGTGGTGTGAATAAGGGGAATAATAGGAGGTGGAGTCAGAGAGGAAACTGGGCGGGTGGGGATGAGGGAGGCAACTCCCAGAAGTGTAGGTGGGTCCGAGATGCAAGAGCAGATAGAGCGCAGAGAAAATGATCAACTTTTGAGTAAGTCAGAGCAACAATAATGTCCAGTTTGCAGGATTAAAAGAAAATCAAGATAGAAATGAAATACTAGACAGTAGCTCTATGGAGGGGGTGGACGGAAATTCTCTCAGGGTCCTTTCTTTAGGAGTATCCTGTGAAGAGATTAGAGCTGGATTTTCTATTCTGCTAAACTTGGTCTTTAATCGGAGAATTTAGTCCATTAACATTATTGTGATAATTGATGTATTTAAGTTCATTCTTACCGCTTGTTTTGAGCTTTTCATTTTCTTACTTTTTTCTATATCTTCTTTTCTTTCTTATTCTATACTGGTAGGTTCTTCTTCCCTTTTTTTTCTTCCACTATTTGGGAAATATACCATTTCTAGTCTTTCGGTGGCTACTCCAGAATTTTAACAGGCATGTTTAACCAATACAAAAACCTTAGAATGTTTTACCTGTTGTTTTCATATTTATAGATTACTTTAAAATATTATATATTTGACAAGACTTTGGGATATAAAAGATAAACATTTAAATTTATATTCACAGATAAAAAAATCTAAAACTGAAATGTATTCGATTATTACAATAACAACTTTGTTTCCACATATTTCATCTTCACTGAATTTTATTTGCATCCTGATTTCAGACCCGATCTCTTCAGCTGGGATAGAGTTGTCAAAATGTCCCCAATTGAGAGACTTGAACATGCCTTCAGCAAGGCTCAAACTTACTTAGGAATTGAAAAGCTGTTAGATCCTGAAGGTATTGTTCAGTGTTTAATTACAACCTTGATTTTTCTTTACAGTTTTGAATACTTGAAAAGCAGTGCTTTTCCCTCCCCCCTTTTTGAAAGAATTGTGAGAATTGAGGAGGTGTTTTTCCTTTTGAAATGTGGTACAAGCCATTTTATTACAGGCGTGATACTTTTGTGCTTAACAATGTCTAGGATCCTTCAGGAGGAAATTTAATTACATCACTGGAGAATAGTTAATCGATATGAGCATAAGATTTAAAGTTTTAGGAAAACAGAATTATTAGATAAACAATTTAGTATTTGATTTATTTCATTAAAATGTGTTTTTATATGAGCTTCTTGTATATGATGTGAAAACTTCAGTTACAAATGTTGCAGGATTGAATTCTAGACTTATTTTCATACTATGAATGAAATCTGTGATGTTATCTTAGATGATAGCTTATCTTTGAGCCTTATGGGGGAAGTTTTAAGGAAGATTTTTAAGAAATGGGATATTGAACAAAAAAAGTAGGTAATCATCTTTACCTTTGACTCATATATTATATGAAATAGAAATTTACTGAGCTATGGTATTGCAAAGATAATATACTAGCATTGTTTATGGGTACTAGGACAGTTATTTTATATCCAATATTGAGCAATTCACATACTTCGGACATCTAATTTAAGCTGGTTCTTATTTTCTTCCACTTTTAGATGTTGCTGTTCAGCTTCCTGACAAGAAGTCCATAATTATGTATTTAACATCTTTGTTTGAGGTGCTACCTCAGCAAGTCACTATAGATGCCATCCGTGAGGTAGAGACACTTCCAAGGAAATATAAGAAAGAATGTGAAGAAGGAGAAATTAACGTGCAGGTACAGGTAAATTTTTATTAATGTGTTTGACTTGCCGTATTTGTTTTCTCTTAGGTACTAGATAAAAACACTTTCAGAGCATTTTTTTTTCTTGACTGAGAACATCTTGGTTCCTCAGCGTCAGAAATTCAGTTTATCAGTTGGCATGCTGTCACACGTCACATGCGTGTAATGGAGAACCATAACTTTACTGACTTGACTTTTTAAGGAGGAAGATATATTCTTTCATATAGCAAGGCGAGAGTTAGAATCTAGGATTGTGATCATGCTTTTGCATAACATGCTTAAGGACCTATGTTGTTCTATTCACTCTTGGCCTGTACTGAAGGTGGTTCTTCTCATGTCAGCTTAGTTCTGTTCTAAGTACTAATTTTTTTTCTTTTTTTGCCATTAAAAAATGGATTTGTACCATTATATTCTCACAAGGGCCATCAAAATGTAAGCTTTTCCCTTTCTTTTACGAGGAATAATTGATAATATGTTACTTGGTGAGTTTTTCACTTAAGGGCTGACAGTGGTTTTATCCATCAGGATATAAATGAGGATCTTTATTTTTCAGGAGATGTAAGTAAAGTCATGAAATTTTCTCCCTGAATGATCCTGCCTTGAATCAATCCATATATATATATATTTTTTTGCGGTACGCGGGCCTCTCACTGTTGTGGTCTCTCCCGTTGCGGAGCACAGGCTCCGGGCGCGCAGGCTCAGCGGCCACGGCTCACGGGCCCAGCCGCTCCGCGGCACGTGGGATCTTCTCGGACCGGGGCACGAACCCCTATTCGCTGCATCGGCAGGCGGACTCCCAACCACTGCGCCACCAGGGAAGCCTGATCAATCCATATTTTACCTTATTCTGTTTTAGTCTAACCAGTTCTCATAATTCATAAAATGAGAGAATCTTAACAGTGGGATGAGACCTTAAAAGTCATTTGGTCTAACATTTATCAACAAAACAATCAAAAGATACACATGGATTTCAAAGTGATAAGAAATACATTTTAGAGAGGCAGAAAGCAGGGGCTTTGAAGCTTAAATTTCATCCCTGTTTTGGATGTTTTGGATTGGTTACTTACCGTCTCATCCTCAGTTTTATTGCAAAATCTGGGTGGAACCACCCACTTTATAAAGTTAATAAGTTTGAAGTATCTAAAATGATGTTAAGAAGAACTCAACAAGCAGCAGATATTATTATTATTTTTTTTCCATCTCATTTTGTTTAGTTATTATTCTTTTTTTTTTTTTTTGTGGTATGCGGGCCTCTCACTGCTGTGGCCTCTCCCGTTGCGGAGCACAGGCTCCGGACGCGCAGGCTCAGCGGCCACGGCTCACGGGCCCAGCCGCTCGGCGGCATGTGGGATCTTCCCGGACCGGGGCACGAACCCGTGTCCCCTGCATCGGCAGGCGGACTCTTAACCACTGCGCTATCAGGGAAGCCCTATCATTCATTTTTATTCAACCAGATTTTTTTTTCAAATGTTAGTGATAATGATAATGGTCTTGAATTGGCATAGCATTTTTTTTTCTTCTCCAAGGTTCAAAGGACTTATTATTTCAGGTTTTCTTTGGGTAGTAGGTACCACTTCTTTTATTTTCTCCATTTCAAAAAAACTATGATTTACAGAAAAAGAAAAAAACTTAGAGGAAAAGAAGGCAAGAGATGGGGCCAGATTGTGAAGCAAGGGCTCTTTTTAGTAGTTTTGAGGATCAAGTGATATTGAGGAAAAGCCCTAATGTTTTATCGTTGAATGTCTGCTGAGAAGCATTTGTCTCTAGTAGTGTAGTTATTATGCTGTGTTAATGACGCATCCTTTTCAGTGGCTCTAATAATCTTAGGAGTTTGCCTTTTGGTTTTAGAATCACTTCTTCATTGGATCAGGGTTCCTTTTGTTAGAAAGATGGAATATTCTACTTCTTATAGTGAAGGCTATTCTCTTTTAAAAAGGAGGAAGATTTCATTTGCCTTTCATGGTGTGTAGATAAAATAATCACTTCTGTTTAGGGCTCAGGTTGACATGATAAGAATTGCAGAAGCCATTTGCTGTTTGATTAAAAGCAAGTGTATTGGGACTTCCCTGGTGCCGCAGTGGGTGGGAATCTGCCAGCCAATGCAGGGGATGTGGGTTTGAGCCCTGGTCTGGGAAGATCCCACATGCCGCAGAGCAACTAAGCCCGGTGTGCCACCACTACTGAGCCTGCACTTTGGAGCCCACGAGCCACAACTACTGAGCCCACAGGCCACAACTACTGAGGCCTGTGCACCTGGGGCCTGTGCTCTGCACCAAGAGAGGCCACCGTAATGAGAAGCCTGCGCACTGCAACTAAAGAAGGCCCGCATGCAGCAACGAAGACCCAACACAGCCAAAAATAAATAAATAAATAAATAAATAAGAGCAGGTGTGTTAATATTGACTTTTTCATTAATGCTTTCATTAATGCCTTAGAGGTTGAATTAAGTTAATTGGAGAGATAAAACGTGGTCAAGTTGTAATCATCTACTGTTTGACATATCTTGCCATCCTCTACTTTCCTGAGAACACTAATAGCCAGACTTCCTCTCTTGCTGTTTCTACAAACATGTACTGTAGAGCATTAGGTGGTCAGCAAATAATTCCTTTTAATTTCTCTTTGGATTAATCTCTCAGTTGAAAGTCTCTTCTTGTATGTGAATGAATACCTTCTGAACACCTGCATTTAGGTAACGCCTTCCACTTCACACCTCATAGATTGTAGTGCCTGTCTGAATGACCTCTGGCTGGTCTCTAACTTTCCTAGTTCTCAGATATCCTCATTCAGATATCTAGGTTTGATACTAAGTGACCTCCAGGATTATTGTGGCTTTCCAGTTTTGGGGTTTTAGGTCCAGAACTTAACTCATTTTCCCTTCTCTGTCGTTGGCACCATCTCTCTCCTAATCATCCATCATTTCATCTGTGGGCTCACTGATTCATTGTTTTTAACTCCTGCATGTTGTTTACCGGGTCCATTTGGATTCTTCCTCCAGAATATCTTTGGTGTGTGTTTTCTTTCTGTTCCAGCCCTCATACTAATTAAACGCCTCATCTCCTCTTGTGGTTTACAAGGCCCAGCCCACCCTCCCAACTCATCTCAGGCCACTGCACGCCAGTCATGGTGGACTTCTTCCTTTCCTTCCCCAAGATTCTTGTACGTGTGGGTTGCTCTCTGTGAAACGCTCCTCCACCCACTGTTTGCATGGCAAGCTTCCCATCTTTCCTCAATGTCAATGGTACTTTTTCAGAGAAGACTTCTCTGATTAACCTAATTGAAATCCAACCCTACACACACACACACACACACACACACACACACACACACACACACACACACACACACACAAACATACACACACACTCTCTCTCTCTCTCTCACACACACACTCACTGTTTCTTGTTGTCACAGTATTTTTGTAAACTATGTTAAGAATTTTAAATTGTATCTTAAGAGCATTGAGAAAGCAGTGAAAGATTTTAAGCAGGGAAGTCTTATGATGTGATTACATTTTCCAAACATCATTCCGGCTGCTCTGCGAGAAGTGGGTGGTGGACGTAGCAGTCTGGGTAGCAGCGGGGAAGCAAAGACACTGGTAGGTAAGCAGGCTGTTGCAGTGCTGAGGACAAACAGTTGTTGTGAAGATGGAAAGGCCTGGATGGATTTGAGATGAATTTTGAAGGTAGGAATTACTTATACGTACGTATTAAATGTGGGCGGTAAAAGCTAGAGACCAAGGCTGGCTCCCTGATTTTTAGCTGGAGGGGTTAAGTGCATGGAGGAGGCATTTACTGAAATGGGAAGCGTGAAGAGGTTTGGGGGAAAAAAGTAGGGTTTAAATACTGACAAAGTTTGATATGCCTGTGAGACACTGAAGTGGAGATGTTAAGGAAGTAGGATATAGGAGTTTGGGGTTTGGGGCCAGAAATATAAAGGTAAATGTTTGCAGGATGTAGATGGTTTTTTAAAATCCAATGGGAATGGATGAAATCATGCAGGCAGAGAGAAGAAAAAAGGACCCTGGACTTAATTTTGAGGAGCTTCATTACTTATATGTTGGCAAATGCTGTTGAACTAGCAGGAAAACCGAGATAGTATTATTGAAGCAGGGAAAGGAGAGCTTCAAGAGGATGGGGACTGGTTAGACATAGGGAATGCCACTGAAAGCTTAAGGGACCTAAGGTGACCCGACCTCCAGGTTTGCTTGGAACAGTTCTGGTTTATGTGTGTTGTTCTAGTACTGTTGATTATCAGAAGTGTTCTGTTTTTTTCTTAATTACATGGTCATCCGAAAGATGATGCTAGAAAAGTGGATTTGTCAATGAGAAGGTTATTGGTAACACTGGCAAAAGCTTTTCCAGGTGTGTGGTGGGGACCAGTGCCTAACCAGCAGGAAAGGGAGTGTTAACAAATGTAGCTGTTAAACACATGAGCATTTCTTATATTGTTTTCTATATGTCTGTGTATGTTTGAGATAGTACATAAAAACTGTGGATGAGAGGTGATAAAGTGGAGACAGGCTATAGGCAACTTTTAAAGAATTTTTGCTCTGGAAGGGAACAAATGAATGAGAGAGGTGATAGGTTTGGTTATATGACTCTAAAGTATATAAGAAAATACTCCACTGCCTAGAAGGAGCTCGGGATAACTTATTCCGCGGGCTCTTCAAAAAGAAGACCAGCTAGTAAACTAGAGGGCAGCTGCCTCAAAAAAATATCATCAGTACGACAGCCTGTATGTGTGGCTGTCTTTCGGTGTCGAAAATGCGATGCTAAAATGCAATTCGGTAGAAGCAATTTAACTAGGATCAAAGCAGGATTCTAATCTCTGTCTCTTTAAATGACATCCATCCTTCAAGGCCCAGCAGGTTCCAGATCCTCTATGAAACTTGCCTATTTTAGCCCTTGGCGAATTCAAATAGCATTCCTTGTTGCACCCATGGAATTTATAACTTTGTTAATAGCCTTTTTATTTTTGTTCAGAAGTGATTCATGTGGGTTATTTGTCTCTTCCCAGCTATATTAGAATGTCCCTGAGTACAGAATCCATGAGTGATGCAGCTTTTGTACTCTTTGCCATGCTGGCGTTAATAAATGCATTCTGTTTCACGGCGTTGCTCACCTAGCTCCTGAGAATCAGGTGGATGCCTAAGACACAGTGGTGCCTACCTTAGTTTCTCCATCCAGTGTGTCTTTGTTGAACACCTTCCAGTCTTCACAGCGCCTGTGAGTGTTCTTGGCTTTGTTTTTATAGAGCTCAGCGCCAGAGGAGGAGCAAGAGGGTCCCCGAGCTGAAACCCCCAGCACTGTCACTGAGGTTGACATGGATCTGGACAGCTATCAGATAGCACTGGAGGAAGTGCTGACCTGGTTGCTCTCTGCCGAGGACACTTTCCAGGAGCAGGATGACATTTCCGATGATGTGGAAGAAGTCAAAGACCAGTTTGCAACCCACGAAGTAAATAATGTATAGCTGATGAGCAGGATGTATGTGCCGTGGTGCCTGTGCCTTAATCAGGGGCTGTACCCTGATGTTTGTTGTTTACTGAATTCTGCTCCACAGAAAGGTCATGGCATATTTTAAGACTTGTGATATTTAAATAGGGCTTTGTTACAGAATTGGTGTGGGTGATTTAACTGTGCACTGGAATTAGATTCCGGATTTTAAATCTTACTGTAGTTTGTAGATTCTGTGAAGCCACTGACAAAAAATCAGTGCATAGTACTTACTGCTCATTTCTGAAGTGTATTGTTATAGTTAAAACACAAAATGGCTAATTAATACACCAAATCTTTAGATTTGAATGTTCCCCAGGAAGTGATTATTTTTATTTATTGTGTGATTAAGAAAACTCATATCCACTATTCTTGTGTAATTTTATATATTGAAGATTTCCTACTATTTCAGGGATATATTGCAGTGTAGTCATTGGATTATGTGAAGAATTCTTTTGATTGAGTAGTTTCTTGGTTTTTTTTTTTTTTTTTTTTTTGCGGTACGCTGGCCTCTCACTGTTGTGGCCTCTCCCGTTGCGGAGCACAGGCTCCGGACGCGCAGGCTCAGCGGCCATGGCTCACGGACCCAGCCGCTCCGCGGCATGTGGGATCCTCCCGGACCGGGGCACGAACCCACGTCCCCTGCATCGGCAGGCGGATTCTCAACCACTGCGCCACCAGGGAAGCCCAGTTTCTTGGTTTTGATATATTAATTGGCAGGTCTGATTTGCTGTTTTGGTTTGAAAATAATAGAAATGGTCATTTTCTTTAAGCAGTTTCTCTTGGGTGAGCATGGTGGTTGATTTATTATATCTTCTCATAATTCCATGTTCACGACCTAACAGTAGCATAATCAGCATTTACTTAAAAATAGCTGGTGTTATCAGATGTAACATTGTCCTCTTTGATCTGTTCTTTTTCCTTCAGGCAGCTGCTTATTCCCTATATTCAGAGCTTAAAAAATTGGATCAAAGTCTTGCACTCTACATGGTTACTTTTTCTCCCAGCGTTAATATTTAGACATTAACAATTTATTAAGATGTTTCTTCCTCACTGAGCAGCTCACAAATCATAATGATGTACCTCCTCAGGCTTTTATGATGGAGCTGACAGCGCACCAGGGCAGTGTGGGTAACGTCCTGCAGGCAGGGAACCAGCTGGTAACACAAGGAACTCTGTCAGACGAAGAGGAGTTTGAGATTCAGGAACAAATGACCCTGCTGAATGCCAGATGGGAGGCACTCAGGGTGGCAAGTATGGACAGACAGTCCCGGTGAGTGGAAGCTCAGAAAGGAACACTATTTCATAGACTGCGTTGCCCCGTTTAGCACAAGGAAAAGTCTGCATGTCTGTGAGAACAAGATAACCAGAGAACTTGCCTTGTAAAATTTTGACTCTTTTCTTTATGTAGTGTTGGTGGAATTTTGTATGATCTTTATGTCCCCTTTGATATGTTAACCAAATGAAAAGGTAAAAGTTGCAATACAGAAATTAGCAAAGGCATTTAATATGGACTTTGCAGTATTAAAATTGGCTAACCATTAATTCTGATATGAAGACAGGACTATGTTATATTTATTCCCAATTCTATTTTGTAACAGTTTTTTTAACATCTTTATTGGAGTATAATTGCTTTACAATGGTGTGTTCATTTCTGCTTTATAACAAAATGAATCAGCTATACATATACATATATCCCCATATCTCCTCCCTCTTGGGTCTCCCTCCCTCCCTCCCTATCCCACCCCTCTAGGTGGTCACACAGCACTGAGCTGATCTCCCTGTGCTATGTGGCTGCTTCCCACTAGCTAGCTCTTTTACATTTGGTAGTATATATAAGTCCATGCCACTCTCTCACTTTGTCCCATGTAACATTTTTTTCAGTATTTTTTTTCCCCATGGTTCGTTTTGTTTCGCGTATTGTGCGTTAAGGAGCAAAGTGCATTCCATGGCAATTTCCACCTATTTAATAGGCAGGAATTCCTGATTGAAGAAACAATGATTCTGATACCAATAGAGGGTGCTGTTATTTGCATTCTTTGACTGCATTTAATTGAATCCATTTAGGAAGAAAAAAAATTTTTTTTTTTTTTTTTTTTTTTTTTGCTGGTTTCTGTATTTAAAGACCAAATGCTACTTTAAATGGTTAGACAAGAAAGTGTTCCCTGCCCTATTTCTTTGCTGCCTGGGGTGTGTATTTGCTGTTGCAAAGGGAAGAAGGAGTGGGAATAATGCTCTGTTCCCCTCGGACAGGCTGCACGATGTGCTCATGGAACTGCAGAGGAAGCAACTACAGCAGCTCTCTGCCTGGTTAACACTCACAGAAGAACGCATTCAGAAGATGGAGACTTGCCCCCTAGATGATGACTTAAAATCCCTACAAAAGCTGCTAGAAGATCATAAAGTAAATCTGGCTCATATTTCTTTTATACCTTATCAAATATGAAAAAGCACTTAGCATTCTCAGGAGCCAAAGGCTTCTATCATTAGTGCAGAGATGGACACTTCTTCAGCGTGCTGTTTTATTCAGCAGCCTGTGGGGTAGAGTGCATGGGGATGTGACTTTTCTGAGCCAGGGATGAAAGCACAGGTAAAGTTTTATGTGGGTATGTGTAGTTTTCTTATGGAAGTACATAGTGTTCATAAGATTCTCAGGGGTTTTTTTTTTTGGACCTATGAGTGGTTAAGAACCCTAGGGTGCTGCATGAATGCTGTGTGTGGGGAAATAAGGAAACCCTCAGATTGATCTGTACCTAATCCTTTCAGAAAGGCTATTTCTTCTCCTAGGTGAAGATTCAAAATTTGGTGGGAGATTTAATTTGGTCACAAATTTAAGAGATAACTTTTCATAGTCAAGGAAAGGTAGAGTAAAATAGTCTCTCTGTGAACTGAAGAATTTTATTTTTCAATGAAATATCTAGATAACTGATAAATAAAGCTTTAGGGATACATTAAACACAAAAACTCAAGGCATCTGACGGCACTATTGGTAGTGTTTGAATGAATTACCTATATACATATGTATTGTGACCTGCAATGCTCTTCCCATGGAAGAAGTGGTAAGAGAAATTGTCTGTATACCCCTAATTGCTTTCCTGGATAACATATCAGAACAGCTTCTGACTATCAAATAGCATTCGACTTATCTGTCACTTTATACCATGTTGCACTAGATAAAATGATCTCTGACTATGTGTATTCACGTTTGGGACTTTATTGACTTAATGATTCTATATTCTTAATTCCTACAATAGGCGCTCAACTTGTTTATGGGACACCATTTTTGTTTTTCTTTTGGCCCAAACTTGGAATAAAAATAATAAAAGTGATGACATCCCATTTGCAATCTGTTATGACATTGCATTTTCAAACTGCTTTGGTGCATAATGAAATGTAAAGATGTATAATGGGTTTGTTTCATTAGTAGAACACTTAGGCTAATGATTGGAGGTTTCAACACAATGCCTCATTAAGTGTCCTTAATTACTATTGACAACTGAGTGGATTTTAAACAGGTAAATGGGAAAGAGTAGACATAATGGTTTATCTTAACTTTTTCTCTAGAGTCTGCAAAATGATCTTGAGGCTGAACAGGTGAAGGTAAATTCCCTAACTCACATGGTGGTGATTGTTGATGAAAACAGTGGCGAGAGTGCTACAGCTATTCTGGAAGATCAGTTACAGGTAAGGACCCTGTAAAGTAGGATCGTCCCAAGGGACCTGTGGTCTGAGCCCCAATTGCACATTGCCCCTGTTCGGTCTTGCTGTTTATTTAGAATCGTAGAACAGTCTTCTTTAGGTCGTACTTCCCAGTTGGGATTCCACAGCTTGGGGGTTTACAGGAGAACCTAGGTATCATTCCTTTACTTCCGCCCTTGGGGAATGGTTGGGGCCGCTTGTGGTCCACAGCTACCTTGGGCATATGAATAAGATGTGGAAGCATAGTAACTGATCTCAACAAGTGGTCCACAGACTTCTTGCTCAGAATCACTTGATGAATTTATTAAGATGCATATTTCTGGGCTCTACGCAGACCTAAGTCCCTGGGAGTGGGGCCCGGTGAATATGTAAAAAAATGTAAAGTTTGAGAATTTCAGCTATGTGGGATTTAATATCCCTGTTTCTTTGGTAGATCAATGTGTAAATGTCAACCCCAGTTTTGGGAACCTTGCTTCTTTTTGCTCAGTGACTATAGTGTATCTTTACAAGTCTTTATAGAGAGTTTTTGGTTGACAGTTAACCCTTGAAAACTTGGGGTTGGGGCACTGACCTCTCAAGTGGTTGAAAATCCAAATATAACTTTTTACTTCCCCAAAGCTTAACTACCAATAGCCTATTGTTGACTGGAGGTGTTACTGGTAACAAACAGTCCATTAGGACATACTGGGTTGGCCAAAAAGTTCGTTTAGTTTTAAGGAAAAATAAAAGACACACTTTTCATTTTCACCAAGAACTTTATTGAGCAATGTATTTATTAACCGAACGAACTTTTCTGCCAACCCAATATTTTGTGTTATATGCATATGTACAGATGTTTTATGCATTCATGAATAAACTTTTTCTTAATTTTTTCGATATCCCTAGGTTATGTGCTTCATCTTTATTTCAAATTGTCACAAATCTCCAAAATTTTTTCCAGTGTATTTATTGAAAACAATCCAAGTATGAGTGGATCCACAGCTCAAACCCCTGTTGTTCAAGGGTATTTTACTTAAACAATACTTGGATTATCTGATATAATGTTGCCAGTTGATGATTTTCAGTAACTTTCAGACTATAAATTATCATATGAAATTCTTTTTCTTTTGTATCATTTAAAATTAGCCAGTGGTTTTGAGCCTTTGGTGCAGTAGTATTTAGTTATTACAGTAATCTGAGAGGTAGGCATTCATGTCTTGCCTATTTAATAGTGAGGAAATTCAGAGGTTTAAGTAGGCAATGAGTTTTCACGCTGAGACAACAGATCTGTCTTCTGGCTCTGCGTACTCTACCCTTTGAGCTATGCAAAGCTTACTCTGGTATTAAATATTGAAATAAGATAATATTAATTAAATAATTATTGCTCCCAAGTAAGTAATGAAGAAATACAATTTACAATTTGTTAATCATTATTTATAAAGCAGTAATAAAATAATTTCTGGGAAAGTCAGCATGAAGAACGATTTTTTTAAACTAATCAAATTTATTTAGTTAGTTTTGCTAATACTTGTAATATTCTGTTGCTGAGTTTTGTGAAATTTTCTATGGATCATGCTATGTAAACAGAATAAATCAATTAATATTTTTTTCACAGAAATTCTCTCATTCAAAACATAGTTTTTATAAATTAAATTTTTTTTTCATAATTTTGGTACTACAGATGAAAACTGTCTTGGCATGTAAAAGATGGTTAAGAAACAATTGACGCACTGAATTTTGTCTTAAAGATAATTATAGCCTGAAAAAAATGGAAGCACCGAAAATAGATGTTTGCTTTATTTCGAAGGTATATGTGAAACTGTCAAATTCTCATATAAAAACCACAATAAAATGGAAAAGAGCGGGAATTTGGGGTCTAAAGTTACAGGATGGAGTTCTAGTTGTGCCACTTTCTAGCTATGTAGTGTGAAATAATTAAATTCTATGGAAATTAGTTTTTCTCATCTATAAATTTATAGGATTCATCTGTATTAATTAAAGCAACTTTCATAAAAATATTTTTCATAAATTGCTACTCTGTAATAGAGAACAATGGATGTCAAGAATTTCTTTAAGGATTGTGTTAATTATCTCTTAAGGCTTTGTTGACAAAGGATGGTTTCTTCCTTTTCTAGAAACTTGGTGAACGTTGGACAGCCGTGTGCCGATGGACTGAAGAACGTTGGAACAGGTTACAGGAAATCAACATTCTGTGGCAGGAATTACTGGAAGAACAGGTATGAAGCTGTTATCCATAATGGGCAAAATAAGTGGTGAAAAGTAAACCCATCATTACTTATGGCATTAGAATAAAGTCTTGTTTATTTTTCTTCAAAAGGAAAATTTACAAATAATTACTATGTTAAAAGTCAGCTTTGTATCCATTTTATCATGCAGCTTATTCATAGAGATTGCATTATATATTAGCTCCATTGTAATAATAATTTGATTTTGTTCATTACTGAGAATGTTAGTATTTAGATATGCTACTTTTAGGATTTCCTTGACGTAATTTTTACTGCATTTGTGTTGGGTAATGTATGTGAACTTGTATCCATACAGCCTAGCATATGGTTTGTGCTCAGTATATAATGATAAATGAATCCATTCAATAATTTGTGAACTTTAAACCACAAGAATTTTTCGTGATTTTTAATTAGGATAACTACGGAAATTAATCAGAAAATATTATTTAGTAACACCATTGATTGAACACTTAGTTCATTTTATTTTCACTAAGGATTAACATAGAAAATGAACCTTTGGTGCAAAGCTGCCCCTTTAAGCTTTCAGTCTGAGTGGTGGCCCTTTGCCTATCTTCATCCTTCCAGAAAAGCAACCGTCAAAACAGAATACAAATAAGCAAGACTTTTCTTCAAAATCCCAAAGAGTTGTGGTGTAGAAAAGAAGCAGATACTCTGTTCCCACACCTCACTGTCCATTGTGAGTCTTTTAAATGCATTTCGTTTCCATCCACGAAAAGCGACTATATTCTTTTCACGGAATAAAAACAGATGTATGATGTTTTGTGATTTACTAAATATGGTGGCAGAGAGAACATCTTAAAAAGCAGGTTGCAAAATTTGTCTCAGTGAAGTTGTAAGTTACTGCCACCTGCCCCCAAGACCGGAATTGTCCTATTCAGAATCACATAATGGACCTGATTCTGATTTCTGAAATATTTACATTTTGCTTTACAAAGATTTAAATTTACTTAGTCTCTTTTATTCAGGCCAATGAGTCACGTAGAATAATTAAAATTTTACTTCATTAATGATTGTGGGAGACATTGATTTCTAGGGAACCATTGTGTTACTCATCTAAGTAAAATAATTTAAAATTTAGAAAGAATCAAAATTTGGTAATTAAAAGTATTTAAAGATAGAGAGTGTCCAGGATTTTGGCCATTCATTACCTTAGGTTTAAAAATGACCTTTGAATGGCCTTGTGTTAGTGATATGGAAGGAGAAATCGTGTTAAAATGTAGAACTGAAGCCAACGTTGGTACTTAATTGATAATTTGCTGTTAAAGAGAATGAGACCAATCAGCTGTGTCTGAATTAGAAAATCTTTCAAGGGATTATTTTTCGCTCAGTTGCAGAGGCTTTAAGATAGAAATGGGCTCTGAGAATTAGTTCAAAATTTCTGCAGCATAGCCAAGTGTGGCAAGCAAGGTATTCTGTGATTGACTTTAACCTACCTTTCCAAACTTAACTTTCCCTCAGTCCTTCCATGTGCCCAGTGCTCAGATCCTGAATTCCTAGTTTGTAGCCCATTCCTAGACTGTCAAGGCCACGAGGGAGGGTAGTGCTGGTTCTTTTTCACTTCTCTATTCCCAATGCATGGTGCATCATAGGTTGCTTATGGGTTTTGTTATATTGTTTTCATGTTTTGGGAAGAGTGAACTGGTTTTCTAGCCTCAGTGTTTTTAAGTGTGGCATCTTCCTCGGAATGCCTTTTTACCCATCTCTTTAGTTTTAAGTTCTCCCCATCTGTTACCAACCCTATCAAGTCCGGCTCCTACAAGGGCCCTCTTGCCCAGTGATGCTCGAGCCAATAGAATGAAACCTAGTTTGGTTCAGGAGCAAAGGAAAGTTTTATTCTTTTTAAAAAAATTTTATTTATTTTTGGCTGCGTTGGGTCTTCGTTGCTGCATGCAGACTCTCTCTAGTTGCGGCGAGCGGGGGCTACTCTTTGTTGTGGTGCGCAGGCCTCTCATTGCAGTGGCTTCTCTTGTTGCGGAGCACGGGCTCTAGGTGTGCGGGCTTCAGTGGTTATGGTACGTGGGCTCCATAGTTGTGGCACGCGGGCTCTAGAGCGCAAGCTCAGTAGTTGTGGCGCATGGGCTTAGCTGCTCCGCGGCATGTGGGGTCTTCCCGGACCAGGGCTCGAACCCGTGTCCCCTGCATTGGCAGGTGGATTCTTAACCACTGCGCCACCAGGGAAGTCCGAAAATTTTATTCTTTGAGGAAAGAATGGAGAGGAATGAGCTTGTGCTCTAGAGTCCATGCTCTCCCCGGCAATCATCGGCGGGCCTGCTTTAGAGGGTTCTTCTTGGCAGGGAAAGGGTGGAGTTCTTGCGGGTCTGGTGCAGGTGTGTTGCTCATGGCTGCAGATTACAGTGCTGGGCGCAGCGTCTCTGCATGTGGCCTGCTGCCGCCATCTTGGACTGAGGTGTTATGCCGGGCACTTCTGCACACCGGCTGCCGAGCTGAGATGTTGGGCGTGACGGGTCTCCTCTGGGAACCAGTCCACCTTGTTAGGTGCAAGGACCCTGCACACGGCCCCCAACAGGCAAGTGAAACTAAACTAAGCACAAAAGAGGAGGTTAGAACTCATCACCTAGATTCCAGCTTATTTTTCTCAGTACCCCAGTGGGCTTTGCCAGTGACATATCCATCTAGGACCATGAAATCACCTATAAACTCCCTCCCCCTCCCCACTGTTTCAAAACTGTAAGCAATCTCTTTGTGGTGTCTGCACTTTCTAACTGGTGGCACAGTTATTTTTGTGCGTATCTTATCACTCCTACTACATTGAGAACAGGATCCATATTTGTCTTGTATTTTCTAATCTTTGTCCTTTTTTTGGTGGAATATAAAGGCAGAGAATGGTTGTTAAATAAACTGATAAATAAAACAACTAGAGAGAGAGTTGATCCCAAACACAGAACCAAGAATTTCCCCCCTCAACTCTATAGAAAAAGGTTTCTGTGGTAAATACTACATTTGGGGAAAAACTATCCCAACGCAGCCCTTTTTGTTGTTTTTACTCCTCCTTCATGTTTATCTCCGTACTTCATGAAATATCTTCTGCCTAAAAGACACGCGTCACTGGCCAGTGAAGTTTAAAGATGTTTATACTGACTCTGGACTATCCTCAAACTTTGTCCTCTGCTCATAATTGCTGTCAAATCTGGAGCATCAGTGCGGTTGTCCTGCAAGATGCACGGAAAAACCACTGGCTTCGGGGTGTGGGTCTTTGATCTGGTTCTGCAGTTAACAAGCCAAGAGATCTTGGACATATAATTTGGCTTCTCTCTCTTTCTTCCCTAAAGTGAGGGGCTGAGACAAGAAAATCTCGGACCTTCCCTCTGCATCTAGAGAGTTATAAAGTGATTCTTTTGGAGACTTGGATAGTTGGATTTAGCCTTTTAGATCCACCTACTTCCCTGAGAATTAGGTTGAGGTAGCCAGGAGTGGGGCTGATTTCAGGTCGATACATTGCAAATCTGAGAAGGGTAATATCTTAAAGAAAGATGCCTTCCTGGGTCATTTATGCGTCAGGCTTAAGTGTTTGAAGTCCTTCTTATCCCAGATGTGCATAAGCCTCTAGTAACATAAAAATAGGAGATTCTGGAACTTGATTGAATTGAATTACCAAATGATTCCCTAAATATATTTCTAACTTTTATTATTATTTGTAGTGCTTGTTGAAAGCATGGTTAACTGAAAAAGGAGAGGCTTTAAATAAAGTCCAGACGAGCAACTTCAAAGACCAAAAGGAACTAAGTGTCAGTGTTCGACGACTGGCTGTAAGTGATGTCATTGTCAGCATCTGTCTTGTAAGCCTATGATATCTTACTGTTTTATATCAACGGTTAATACAGTTTAGTGAATAGACTCATTACCTAACTCTGGAATGCTGCCATGTAATGATCTAGAACCAGGAGTCTTATGTTTTAGCTTTAGGGACTTAATCGCAAGGCAGGTGAATTTTACAATAAAATATACATGTTTACATTTCCTGACTGGGGAACAGGAAGATAAAGTCCTGTTAAAAGGGAGTCATCTAATAAGTATCTGAAATACTAGATTTTGAAGGAAGACATGGAAATGAAGCGTCAAGTGTTGGATCAGCTGAGTGAGATTGGCCAGGATGTGGGTCAGTTACTTGATAATCCTAAGGCATCCAAGAAGATCAACAGTGACTCAGAGGAACTGACTCAGAGATGGGATTCCTTGGTTCAGAGACTCGAAGATTCCTCCAACCAGGTACCTTTTGCTTTGGGTAATGTGTTGTGCCATTAAGTGGAAATTATACGTTCAGGTTTGTTTTAGTTTTTATGAAATAAAAGTAGTAGCTAAACTAAAAAGTTGGTTTCTTATACCTGGTTTACTATAAAATTGACATGTGAATATCTTCTTTAGTTTTTTAAAGTAAATTTTAGTAGACCTTTGAAAAACTTACTGATATCCAGTCATTCAACCCTTAGTAACTGATAACACTTAGACATGAATCCATTAAATGATCTTTAAATCTTAAACAATCTTATTAACTTAAAGAATATTTTAACAAATTGAACAAAATTAACACTTTGGTTTGTACATGAATGTTCATGGCAGCATTATTCATAATAGCCAAAAAGTGAAACAACTGATAATATCCATCAACAGATGGATGGATAAACAAAATGTGGTATATCCATGCAATTATTAGGCAATAATAAAATGAAGCACTGATACATGATACAACATGGATGAACCCTGAAAACACTGTGCTGAGTAAAAGTAGCCAGTTACAAGATTAATGCACTATAATTCTATCTATATGAAGTATCCAGAATAGGCAAATCCAGAGAGACAGGAAGTAGATTAGTGGTTACCAGGGGCCAAGAGGGAAAGATGGGGAGTGACTGTTTTGGGCACACAGTTTCTTTTTTTTGTTGTTCTCTAAAGATAATATAGTTTATTTAGATACCAATAAAGGAAGGAGATTTAGGAACCACACTTATAAAGAACCAAGAAGTAAAAGAAGAAATCAAAAGGACAGTTAGAAAATTATTTGAGATTAATAAAAACAAAACCAAAACATACCAAAACTCATGAATGCAGTGAAAGTAGTGTTCAGAATGAAATTGATAGCTTTACATGCCTATGTTAAAAAAGAAGATCTTGGGCTTCCCTGGTGGCGCAGTGGTTGAGAGTCTGCCTGCCGATGCAGGGACGCGGGTTCGTGCCCCGGTCCAGGAAGATCCCACATGCCGCGGAGTGGCTGGGCCGGTGAGCCATGGCCACTGAGCCTGCGCGTCTGGAGCCTGTGCTCCGCAACGGGAGAGGCCACAACAGTGAGAAGCCCACATACCATTAAGAACTAGGAAAAAAAAGTAAATTAAACCAAGTAGAAGAAAGAGAATAACAAATGTTAGAGTACAAATATCTAATGGAGAATAGAAAACAATTGAGAAATTAAATAAAACCAAAATTTGATTCATTGGAAAAATGAACAAAATTGACAAAACTTTAGCCACACCAACTCAGCACAAAAGAGAGGACTCAACTTTCTCAAATCAGAAACATGAGATGATATCACTACCAACCTTATTGAAATAAAATCATTGTCATCATCACCATCATCTTTTACATATTTTTCCAGAAAGTAGAGGTGGGGAGGATGTTTCCCAAATAATTATAGGAAATGTGTATTCTCCTATGACAAAACAAATGTATCACAAGAAAAGAAAATTTTGTATAAATATCCCTTATGAGCATAGTTGTGAAAATTCCCAAGTAAATACTAGATAATCAAATCCAATAACATATAAAAAGAATAATATGTTGGGACCGAATGGGAGTTATACCTAGAAGGGAAGATTGAAATATCAGTCAATGCATTATACCATATCAATAGAATAAAAGACAAAAACATGTGATCATCTAAATAGATATAAAAAGGCATTTGACAAAATTCAACACCCTTTTATGATAAAAACACACACCAAACTGGAAATAGATGGGAACTTTCTCAACCTAATAAAGAGCTTCTACATAAAAACCAACGACCAACATCACATTCAGTGATGAAAGACTGAATACTTTCTCCCTCATGTAAGGAACAGGACAAAGATGTCCTTGTACTAGAGTTTCTAGACAGGATGATTAGGCATTAAAAAAAAAAAAAAACTCATGTGAATTGAAAAAAAATAAAACTATCTCTGTACTCACATGATATAACCTTTTATACAGAAAATCCTAAGGAATCCATACACACACACACACACACACACACACACAAAACTATTAGACTGATAAACATGCAATGAGCTTGCAGGATACAAGATCAGTATATACATTTGAATATATTGCTGTATGTTATTGATAAGTAGTCATTCATGAGGTCTGCAGCAGGGGTGTGCAAACTACAGGCCTTGTGAACTAAATCTAATCAGCTCCTTGTATTTGTGAATAAAGTTTTATTGGAACACAGTCATGCCCATTAATTTATCAATACATATCGTCTATGGCTTTTTTTCCTGCCACAATAACAGAGTTGAGTAATTGTGACAGAGACGTTAGGGTTTCTTTTTGAAATGATAAAACTATTCTGGAATTAGAAAGTGGGCATGGTTGCACAACTCTGGATATACTAATAACCATTGGACCGTACATTTCCAAGGGGAGAATTTTATGGCATGTGAATTATAGCCCAATAAAGCTGTTATAAAACATTAAAACTGGGCTTCCCTGGTGGCACAGTGGTTGAGAGTCCGCCTGCCGATGCAGGGGACACAGGTTCGTGCCCCTGTCCGGGAAGATCCCACGTGCCGCAGAACAGCTGGGCCCGTGAGCCATGGCCGCTGAGCCTGTGTGTCTGGAGTGTGGGCTCTGCAATGGGAGAGGCCACAACAGTGAAAGGCCCACGTACCGCAAAAAAAAAAAAAAAAAAAAAAAAAAAAACATTAAAACTGGATGATTTTTATTTCAGGTGACTCAGGCTGTTGCAAAGCTGGGAATGTCCCAGATTCCTCAGAAGGATCTTTTGGAGACGGTTCGCCTAAGAGAACAAATAACTACAAAAAGGTCTAAGCAAGAGCTGCCTCCTCCTCCTCCCCCAAAGAAGAGACAGATCCCTGTGGATTTGGAAACTAAGAAAAGGTGAGAACAGATAGAGACTATTTTCGAAACCCAATCCCACACATAATGTATTTTGTACTCAGAACTTATTTTGTACTGATCACTAATCAAATGCAAATTTAGACATAATTATTGTAATGGAAATTCAACTATTGAACCACTCACTACCTCTGAGTCTTCTGAATATTTCAGTTTACACTGCTAAGCCTCTAAATCATCTGGATGATTTGCTTTATCTTGGGTTCAATTGGGAGAACTGTGGGACAGAACCCTTCTTCCTTTCCCATCAGTTACCTTGGGTGGATATGATTGTCCATGATCCCTCATTTATTCTTTCTTTCTCTATCACAGTTCCTACAATTTTGCTTTAGATCCATCTCCTTATTCTTTGTGATTCTCTTTCCTCTTCTCACCTTAAAAATCACTTACTTCAGGGAAGTAATTCATTTTTAGTCTCCTTTTCCCCCTTCTTTCTTTTTTTCATGTCTTCTTTCTTTGTTAATTCCTTTGTCATATTTATTAACAGATTCTTCGTGTTTGGCTTTAAAATCCTTCTTTGGTAAGATATCTTTTCGTTTCTGACTCAAAAGAAACTCAGGATCCTTATAGGAGGAATAACCATGGCTGGCGTATAGTGAGCTTTTACTAGTGTCAGATCCTCTGTAGAGCTCTCCTGTGGGCGAGGTACCATTCCTCACAGGCACTGGAGCACGTAGTCTCGGAGCAGCCCTTGAGTAGTCTATCATTCTTGCCCTTTGACGGTAGAATCGCAGTGCTTGGGTAAATGGGCTGTTATTTTTGCCTGAATAAAAATGATATGATTTCCCCAGTTTAGCTTTTGTTAGACAAAGCAGGATTGTAATTTTTTTTTTTTTGCAGTACACGGGCCTCTCATTGCTGTGGCCTCTCTCGTTGCGGAGCACAGGCTCCGGACGCGCAGGCTCGGCGGCCATGGCTCACGGGCCCAGCCGCTCCGTGGCATGTGGGATCTTCCCGGACCGGGGCACGAACCCGTGTCCCCTGCATCGGCAGATGGATTCTCAACCACTGCGCCACCAGGGAAGCCCCAGGATTGTAATTTTATTTGATGACTTTCATTTTGATAATAAGGCTGTGTTCCTGCCTCCTAAGAGCATCTCCTTGCAGGACCAGTGGACCTCTGAGTTGCAAGCAGGGGCTGTGGAACTTTTACTTCTGGAGCCAAGGTAGCAGATGAGGGAGATGCTTCTGATGTTGATATCACCATAGACCTTTCATTTCCTGAGTGTTTATATTCTGTCAGTGTATCTGGCAGGGTGTCTCTCCAGTGCTGACTATGTGCATTTGGAAGCTGGGAAGGTTGTAAAAGACTAGGGCGCATAAATAGGTTCTGGTACCAATTCTGACTTCACAGGTTTAGTCCTACAAGACTGCTTTCTCTTCCTCTTCCCCTGCCCCAGACCAGATGCCAGTTACAAGCCCTGGTTACCTGTGTTTCTTACCGACTGGCTACGGGTTGGAGGTTTCCACGACCTCCCCCTTGGACTTGAGATGCTAGTCGCAAATCCAGGTTGTTACCTATATTCTGAGCAACTGGTTCTAATTCAGAGTTTTTTAACACCACCTCCTCTGGTTCAGTTAATTTGCTAGAGCAGCTTATAGAACTCAGAGAAACATTTTACTTAATAGATGATCTGTTTATTATAAAAGGAATGCCACCCAGGAACAGCCAGACTGAAGAGATGCACAGGGCAAGACATGGGGAAAGGGTGCGGAGCTCCCCTGCCCTCTCCCGGTGCCCCACTCTCTCTGAATATCTATGTGTTCACCAACCCGAAGCTCTCTGAACCCCATCCTTTTGGGTTTTTAGGGAGGCCTCATTACATAGTCACGATGGATTAAATCATTGACTTTTGGTGATAGATTCAACCTCCATCCCTTCTCCTCTCTCCTGAGGTCAGTGGGTGAGACCCAAAGTTCCAACCCTCTAATCACAGGGTTGGGTCTCCTGACAACCAGCCCATCTTTTTAGGTGGGATCCAAAACTCATCTCACTAACATAACAAGTGACACCTTTGTTGCTCTCATTATTGGAAATTCCAAGGGTTTGGGGAACACTGTGCCAGAAATAGGGACAAAGACCAAATATACATTTCTTACTATAAATCACAATATCACAGTGCATAACTATAAAATCTTAAACACGACCATGTTATATAGGGTGAATTCTGCTGCAAGAAACAGAATACTGTACCCAAAGTGACTTAAACGATGAGGTCATCGATTATCTCACATTACAAGAAGTCCGGAGGTGGGGCAGTTTTAATGGAATGGTGTGGGTCAGCATCCTGGCACCTTGTCTCTGCCCTCCTCAGCATGTTGGCTTTTCCCTTGTCTTCTCGTGGTCCCAAGATGCTGCTGTAGCACTGGGCATAACGTCCTTGTATAACCTGCTTTATAGGAAGGTAGAGCAGTTTTTCCTTATTTGTTTAGTTTAAAAATTTTTAATCAGGGGGAAAAACCTTTCCTGGAAGGTATCAGCTAACTCCGGCACCCTGGTCTCACTGGCCAGGACTCAGTCACTTGCCCACACCCTGGGTTCCTGGGAGGTTGAAACTGTCCTGCCTTTTCAGGCTCTATAGTTGTGTTCTGGGGTACTCGGGCAGCAAGGAAGAAGTGTGGGGAGGGAGGTGTCTGTTGGGTGGGCAACTAGTTGTGAATTCCACAGTCTTTTATCCATGATTTGATTGATGCAGAAATGCCTTCAGTTCGTTCCTGGACAAATGGAGGCTTGAGTACATCCAGTTCATTGTAATAGACGGCAGTGAAGTTTCATTATTAGAAATTTTGCCCAAAGTTTGCCCCTCTAAGTCTTTTCATGTGTGCTAGTTTTGCATCTTGGAGTGATATAGAGCTACATCACCCCGCTTCAATATGGTACCTCTTCAGAATTTAAGGATAGGTTTCATATTCTAATTTACATTGTCCTAAAGTCTAAGTATTCTTTTTTTTTTTTTTTTTTTTTTTTTTTTTGTGGTACGCGGGCCTCTCACTGTTGTGGCCTCTCCCATTGCTCCGGACGCGCAGGCTCAGTGGCCAAGGCTCACGGGCCCAGCCGCTCCGCGGCATGTGGGATCTTCCCGGACCTGGGCACGAACCCGTGTCCCCTGTATCGGCAGGCGGATTCTCAACCACTGCGCCACCAGGGAAGCCCAAGTCTAAGTATTCTTAAGCATCCTAATGTGACATGGTTTCCAGATCCTTTAATGTTTTTAGTCTGGTGTAGAAACCACTATTAGCTTGTCTTAAAATGGGCTGTCCGAGCAGATGTGAACCTTGAATAACTGCTTAGCACATGCCTCAAAAATGATGGTTTATTTCGCCTTCTTTTCTCCTGGTGCTGCTAGTGGCTCTTTTTGTTCGTTTGTTTTTTCAGTCACCATAGGGACAGTCATTTCCTATAATCTAGATACATTTCTGTTAACATGACCTGAGATCACTGGGCCTCTAAGGTGTTCACATTGCTTGTGCTCATATTGAGGGCAGAGATGGAGTAAGTCTCCAAGGTCATTTAAAACATATGATCTTTGGTTTGTACTCCTCTGAAAGATTAAATAGAAATCTGCTCTTAAGATGACAGGAGGCGTGTACCATTGTTTGAGTGATACTGTGACCCCTGGTTATTTACCTAGAGTGTCACAAAATCCCATTCAAAGTACAAGGAAAATTTATCTTGATGCAAAGACAAATATTCATAATTCACTAGAAACACTTTGAGCCGAGTTTCCCAAAAGAATCAGCAAGGAAAACCTGTGCTTACCTGAAAGTCTCTGAAAATACCCAGATCTTGCTTTGAGAAGCCCTGGGGCAAAGCCCTGGATAAGAGGACAGACTCCTCAGCTTGAATCCCAACTCTACCTTTTGTTAGCTTTGCTGCCTGGAGTAGTTATTTAAAACCTCTGCGAGCTCAATTCCTGCATCATTAGAAAGGATAATAATAGTGTATACTCACGGGGTTGTTGTGAGGATTCCTTGACTTAATAATGCACATAAACCATTTAGAGAAGGGCCTGGCATATGGCCAGCAACCAGTGACTGTTTCTACTCTTGTTCCTCCTCTCTGTGGTTTTTTTTTTTTTTTTTTTTTTTTCTCACTGTGGTTTTGACTGCCTTTCTCAACACCTCTGAAGTCTGTCCCCCTTTCTCCTTTTCCAATGTCATTTGGTTCGGCTTCCGATACTACCACAGCCTGTTCTCTGGACTTGCCTCGCTTTATTCTTTCTTCTCAGTGAACACAAAAGGGTAAATATGATCATGTCCGTGCCGGGCTTTAACCCCCTCACTGACACTCAGCTGTCTTTTGGGTAAGGTCCAACTCCTTAATCTATCCTGCAGGGCTTTCCAGTTACTGGTCCCTGTGGCTCTCTGCCACGACCACACTGTCAGTCGTTCCTCCCCGGCTAGTGCTTGCTATTGCAGCCACACCTAACTACTTATATTGTGCAAAGTGTGTTCCTCCTTTCTTTGTTCTCCCTTTATGCGGAGAACTCCTGGGCATAATGCTGTTGTTCCCCAGGAAGCCGTTTCCTCCCCAGTTGGGTTAGGAGGCATCCTGTGAATTCCTGGGATTGTGTTGGTTTACCTTCATATTAAAAGCCCAGTCCAGTGCCTGGCATATAGGAGACTCAGTAATTACATGTTGCATTAAAGAAGGCATTAACTGAGGAATGTCTCTACTTGTTCTTTTCTGCTGTTATCTAACCAAATCTGTTTTTCATGATCTACAAAGGGTTTACGAAAGTACGAATGGTTTCTTATAATGTTTAAAATTTTTATTTAATTATTTTCTTTATTTATTGACACTACGACTTTGTTCCTGTTTTTCATACTTTTAATTATAAATGTATGATCTTATTTTGTATGGTTACTGTGTTTCTGGGTTGCCTTTATTTTTGAGGAGTGCTTAAAAACACATGCCTCTTTCTTGAGCCAAGTGAAACAATAGAAGAAAATGACTGACATTTGGTAACATCTGAATCTCACATCAGGTTTGATGCTATAAGTGCTGAGCTGTTGAACTGGATCTTGAAATCAAAGACTGGCATTCAGGCCACAGAGATAAAAGAGTATAAGAAGATGCAAGAAACATCAGAAATGAAAAAGAAGTTGAAGGTAAAACATAAAACAAAAATATTGCAGTGAATAAAATATTTCATCAGGATGGATTTGCTGTTGGCATAAAGATGTGATGGGATCCAAAGTCTTCCAAAATGTAGCTGTAAGATACCTTTTAGAACTCTGTAGTACATTTTGAATCTATTCAAGCTGACTGGCATCAGATCCCTGTGTGGAGGAGGAGTTTTTTTTCCTCCTTCCTTAACCGGTTAACTGAGATGTGCAGGAAGGGACACCTGCTAAGATGATCCAGTTGTCATTACTAATTTTTAGCTTTATTAGATCTATCTTAATCTGGTACCCAATAGTGCATGTGTGTATGCTGAAAATGTTTTGCCTTCCGAATGCAAGAAACTTTCAAATCTCAAGATTTCTTCTATATACATTCTTTTTAGAGGAGAGATGTATTTAAAACAAACAAACACTGTAAAATGTATGGGATTGTAGCTCTGCTACTTTGTACCGCATGTGTGTTACTGTAAATTGCAACAGGAGATTGCAGCGATTTATGTCTTCGGGGTTCATTAAATCTCTGTACATCCTTGCATGAATTATTTAGGCACCGAGAGCAAGTCTGTATCACCATCTGCATCAGCAGTGGTGTTTATAAAGAGTTTGGAGATTGTTTAAAAAATAAGACATATGTGTAGATATCAATGATGTGAGTTAGAAAGTGGTAGGTACTGAGGGAATTGAGAGGAGGCCAGGCTTGCAGCTGTCTCTATATACTGGTGAAGTCCAGAAGGCAAAGTGACACTGAAGGAGGGGGCTTGGAGCCGGTCAGAAGGGCACACCAGGCAGGCGGCGCCCCTGAGCAGAGGCTCAGAGGGGGACAAGCGTGTTGTGATGCTTGGAACAGATAATTTGTTTTGTTTTGTGCTAGGCGTCTGTGTAAAAGTAGTAGAGAGTTAAGGCTGGAGAGGTGGTTTAGGAACAGACCCTGGCCGACTTTGAATGTTTGGATGAGAATGTGAGACTGATTTTTGCCTTATCATTCCACTGTAACTGTTCTTATTTAGAGGTCACCATTGATGACTGCTTTCAAAATGCAAAGGATAGATTTCTATTCTCATCAGACTTCCTTTCTTTGCAGCATTTGCCACTGTTTACCTTCCCTTTTTACATGTCATTTAAAAAGGATTTTTTTTTTTTTTTTTTTTTTTTTTTTTTTTTTTGCGGTACGCGGGCCTCTCACTGTTGTGGCCTCTCCCGTTGCCGAGCACAGGCTTCGGGCACACAGGCCTAGCGGCCATGGCTCACGGGCCCAGTTGCTCCGCGGCATGTGGGATCTTCCCGGACCAGGGAACGAACCCGTGTCCCCTGCATCGGCAGGCGGATTCTCAACCACTGCGCCACCAGGGAAGCCCAAAAAAGGATATTTTTTAAAACTTAAAATGCTAGCAACTGGAACTCAATAATATAGGAAAAGGCAATCTTTTACTTATAACCAAGCAGTATGTTTTTTTTTTTTTTTTTTTTTTTTGCGGTATGCGGGCCTCACTGTTGTGGCCTCTCCCATTGCGGAGCACAGGCTCCGGACGCGCAGGCTCAGCGGCCATGGCTCACGGGCCCAGCCGCTCCGCGGCATGTGGGATCTTCCCGGACCGGGGCACGAACCCGTGTCCCCTGCATCGGCAGGCGGATTCTCAACCACTGCGCCACCAGGGAAGCCCCCAAGCAGTATGTTTTTTATAGGAATCCACAAATAGTCTAAAATTAGAAAATCTATTAATATACAGCATTAGTAGGTTTAAATTCAAATCAAATAAATTTGAAAAGATAATCATCTCAATAGTACATCTTCTTAACATAGCTTTAAAATGTCCAGTTCAAGCCATCAGCCAACATTTTACTTAACAGTGAACTATTAAAATAATTATCATTAAAATACGCCTTTATGAAATTACTGTTATTATTTAATGTTATTGTTACTAATAATATCTCACTCTTGATGAGTTCTAAGATATAAATTTGATTATACAGCTCCAGCGCTTGCAGTTAATTAATGACTTGCCATTGCTGTGGGGATAAAATGTAAAGGCCACAGTGCCCTTACAAGGCACTTCCAGACAGCTCTCTTCCCTATCTCTAAGCAGAAACTCAGCACCTCTCATTCACTTGTTAGAGCTCCAGCCCTCCTGGCTCCTACGCTTTTCTCAATATCCTGCATTCCCCATGTGTTGCTTTCCGGGCTCCGAATGGACCTTTATTAATAAGCCTTTGCTGTGTGGCTGAAATGCCTCCTACTTCAGAAAGCCTCCTTTAGCCTCATTAAGCAGATTTCCATATTGCTTTGACCATACCTCTGTGAAAGCCCTTATTGCATTTATGTCATTATTTGTTTATATGCCTGCTGCCAGAGCTTAGAAAGTGTGGATGATTTTCCCTTGAAACCTGTATTTTCAGCTCTCTATAAAAATTCTTGGCTTATGGAAGGAGACCATGATGACTGAGGACAGGGGGCGTGTGGAAGCACCGTTATCAGAGCCCTCTGCACAGGGGATCGAGAGAGCCAGGCATGAGGGCTCTGTTCCATCATTTCATATGCTTCTGAAAGACCAGTAGATGATATTAATGATCATTCAACAACCCAATTCTCAAAGGCAGTAAAGTGGAAGAGAATTTAGAAGCTTACAGTGATCTTATGGAACAAGTCCCACAAAACAGTGATAAGTTAAATTCCATCCTGTGATCTAGGAACAATTTTACTTCCAGAAATTGTTACTCCAATATCTGAGGGGATAAAAGTAACAATTGTGTATGCTTATGTAAGGCATGATTGGCAATTCCTGTGTTTTTCCTTTATTTATAAGTTTGTTTATTTTGTTGTTTTAGATAAGAAGTAGTAGATGCCAAAGATCTGAGAAAAATGTAATATAAAGAAAATTTAACCATTGCTTTAATCGCTAATTTTTCTTGCAAATTTGGGAAATATCAACTTAATGTTATTTTAGTGAAAGAATAACTTGTTCCAACCGATGCAATACCTGGGTGGAGAATCCTTAGTCTAATCTACCACCACCATAAAAAAGTAGCAAAAAATCAGTTTGTATAAAGCAGGTAATAATTTTTCTCCAGTTTGACGGTGACTTTTGACATTGATAGTTTAACAGAAGTTAGTGGTGTTTCGTAGAATCTCTTGTTCTTTCTTGATCTTTAACTATAAAGATGGTTGTTTTACTTGGTCACATGAAGGTTTGTGTGGATCAAAATAGGAGAGTTAAATTTAGTTGATAGTGCTTACATTCATAGACCCTAGAAGTGGGATTCTTCTCTAGGTTGTCTGGTTGAAGTAATATGGGTTGCCTGGATGCTTTGTGCTATTTTGGACACTATTTGAGTGGTTAGATAATTATCAAATGGAGAAATTTCAAATACTGACTGTGTATACAACACGTGTGTGTGTATGGGTGTCCATGGTTTTGCTCAGCCCTTTCTAACTAATTCTGGAAGATTTTGTCTTCCCCTGTCTCTGAGATATAGGGACATTGAGAATATAAAATCGTAGAGACATAAATATTAAAATTAAGAGTCATTCTTTGAATATAAAGGATAAAATACTCTGGTTTCGGTCCTAAAGCATATTGTTATTGTTAAAAAATTATGTATGAATTATGCTGGTAGTTGAAGTTTGTGTTAGACCCTACGCTTAGTGTAACACCAACAAATGATATTGGGCTCAAATTATTTCTGTCTTTGGTATTAATTAATTAATGTTTGTTCGGTGATCTCTGTCTTCATAGTGCATTCAGTTCATTTCAGTCAAACTGTTATTTTTATGGTGTGGAGTATACTGAGGCCATGTATGTGAATAAATATTCTGGATCTAAAATACTAATTTTAATTACCTCTTCCTGATAGGAACTCATGTATGTAGTGTAAAATTTTTTCTTCTTATAAAAGAAACCAGGGACTTCCCTGGTGGTCCAGTGGTTAGGACTTCGCCTTCCAATGCAGAAGGTGCGGGTTCGATCCCTGGTCAGGGAGCTAAGATCCCACATGCCTCGCGGCCAAAAAACTGAAACATAAAACAGGGGCAGTATTGTAACAAATTCAGTAAAGACTTTTAAAGATTTTTTTTTTTTGATGTAGACCATTTTTAAGAAAACCAAAGTTTTATATTGTTTGTTTGAATTTACCTTTTGAAATTTAATCATCTTTAGCGTTCTGGAGGGCAGCTTGAAATGGCATAGTTTTATCTTGGTATTTTCTTAGGTAAACTTTGACTGTAACACCGAAAGAGAATGTGGGAGGGACGTTAAATATAAAAACTTCAGTAAGCATTAATACTATATTGAGAAGAAAGTCTGCACTATTCTTATATTGGGACTTTATTTTCAGGGATTAGAAAAGGAACAGATGGAAAGAAGTTCCAGACTAGATGAATTAAACCAAACCGGACAAATCCTTTTGGAGCAAATGGGAAAAGGTGAGAACCTTGATTTTTGGTTTTTTTTTAATCAATACTTTGCCAGACATATGGAAGTCAATCCTTAAAGCTACATCATCTAAGTGCCCCATTACTCTGTTATAGTAGTTGATGATCTTTAGGAACAAAATAAGCTAAACCAAGAAAACCAGGTTTGGTACAGCAGTCGTGAGACTCAAATGAAAACAGATAATTTCATCTTTTATAAACATTTCTGTGCTACAAGAGAAGTCACAAAACTTAATTCACATGCATTAGGTAGAAAGGTCCTACCAGACTTCACCGTGCTGGAATTTTTTGATGAAACTAGTTTGAGAAAACCAGTGATGTAATTATTCAAACATCTGTTTTACTGAAGAATTTGATGTGATTTTCTAACTGAACTGAATCATATATCTGCATCCTTACATAAGCAGACTCTGGGCAAATTACACTCTGTAAAGAAACTTCTTCTACATTACTTATCCATGGCCTAGGATTTATTTCAAATGTATTGAAGGAAGAAAAGACCGGGAGAATCACCCAGTTGTGCTTTCATTTCAGTTCAACATTTCTGGTTTTAAAGTAGCAGTAGGATTAACAGCACTAACCACATGTAGAGAAGTAAAATACAGTACTGTAAAATTAGAATAATGGATAAAGTGGAATGACAGTGGGAAATGTTAAAAATCACTTTTACTCTCTAACAAAAGGCAGACACTCCTCGAAAATGAGAAAATTAAACCTAACATACAGACCCTATTCAGACCAGTGTCCCAATTGCTAAGCTTCCCACCCCATCCTAAAATTTTTTTTTTTTTTTTTTTTGCGGTATGCGGGCTTCTCACTGTTGTGGCCTCTCCCGTTGCGGAGCACAGGCTCGGAATGCGCAGGCTCAGCGGCCATGGCTCACGGGCCCAGCCGCTCCGCGGCACGTGGGATCCTCCCGGACCAGGGCACGAACCCGTGTCCCCTGCATCGGCAGGCGGACTCTCAACCACTGCGCCACCAGGGAAGCCCCTAAAAATTTTTAATAACAGATTTTTTAAAATCAATGAATCTCTGCACTCTAATTCTGCCACACCCACTAAAAGCTGACACACACATGAATTTAATTCAGTTCATAGACTCATGAAATTACCCCACATCACCCAGATAAAGTCTGGTTTCCAAGCTACAGTGTCGATGTAGAAGTGAAGAATCTATGATTGTAACTAATATAAATTTAACACACACTTTATTGTAATTATTGAAGTATCTCAAGGGAAATTATATTCTCGCTCTGTCTCTAGGTCCCTTCAAGTAAATACTTGAAAAAGTAATCTCCAAGTGGGGTGTCCACACCCAGCAGTAAGACACCTAGCTAGGGTGGAGTTTGAATGAGAACACTCTTCTGTTTGGAAGGAAAGAAGGAGGAAGGGAAGAAAGGGTGGGAGGGAGAGAGGGAGGAAGGAAGGAAGAAATTAAGCTGTACAAATAATCTATGGTACATTTCCATAGTTTCTAAATACATGAACATATACTGGGCACATACATACTTTTGTGTATGTATGTGTGTGTGACCCCAGTATATATACAAAATAAATCAACATATTTTTCAAAAGGCAGAGGGAAAAATAGTCCAAGCATTTTTTAAAATGTGGTTTTTCTGGGGTGGAGGAGGGTGATTGATCCATTAGGGACTCCAGGAAACTTTCTGGAGAGGTGGAAATATTCTATGTATTGGTAAGTGTGTGTAGGTTTCTCAGAACAGCACAGTTTCATGTATTTCAATGTAAGTAAATTTTACTTTAAGAAATGTGAAAATACTAATAATGATTAAATGGGTGAGGAGTGAGTAGGGGTATATAGATAATTCAAGAATGGTAGAATGTCATTAATTACTGAAGCTGGGTAATTGGTACAGGAGGTTCATTCTACTGTTCTATTTATTTGTATATATTTCCATTTTCTATAATAAAAAGTCAAAAAGTATAAAGATTAAAAGCTACATTTTAGAAGATTCTCGTCAAACTGATATTCCTAATTCTGCCGTGGGTGTCTGTGGCTTTTGTCAAGGAGAGTTTCAGCAGACCTCCAAAGCACTTATCATTGTTGGAGTAAGGAATAGGGTTTATAAGAAAAGCCTTTCAAAGCAAGACAAGAAAAATAATCATACGTAAAACTGCTTGGGAAAAATATTAATCTTTACATTCCCCTGAGCCACTGGGTCTGTGGGGGAAAAAATGGTCTTTAATACAGGTAAAAATTTCAAATATAAATAACACCTTATCAAATTTAACTATGAAAATATACCTGTCATAAATCAAGATAATGCACCAAAAGTGATCAAAATTCAGATAACCTCAATGAATTTACCTTAATGTAACTACATTTCCCCAATGCTGCCAAAGTAAAATTTTCTTTTACCACCTCCCTCCAAAAAGAATTCCCAATATATCAACATATAAGTCTATGGATTTTGATGATGATCCTATGTTTTGTAAACATTTCCCTTGATTTTAATAGTGATAGATTGATAAGCTAAAGTCAAGTGAGAGTAAGTGACAGGAATATGTTATATGTTATCCCTTCTAGAAAATTAATAAAAGGATGGGATATTGATTTTGGCTTTTGATTAGTCATCTAAGAGTTGGATGTTCTGTAGAAATAGAAAAAGCTACAACTTTGGATCTCTGGGAATAAAACAATTATTTTAAAAGACAATGTACAGTTTTCCTTTTTTAAAATGTAAATTGTGCTTTATTTATTACTTGACACTGGTCCAAACTATATCAAGCTTAGAGGAGGGAGATTTAAATTTTGAGAATTGGTTTGAAAGCATAAAGTGAATGGATAGTGAAATAGTCAGTGAATTAAAAAAAACTATGGAAGAAGTTTCTTCAGCTTCCCTAGTACCTAAAATGAGTACCTCTTACCTATTTTCTGGATTAGTGGTGATAATTTTCCATCTCAAAATTTTATTTGCCAGCTTAATTTTCTTTCTTGTTTATCATAAATTGTCCTGACATGTAAATGAAGTGGCTGATATTATTCCTTTGCCCACTTAAAATAGAAATGACCTAGCAGACACACAGCCTAGATCTCCATTGCTCAGATTGTCAGAAAAGTGGTAATTTAGGACTTCCCTAGTGGTGCAGTGGTTAAGAATCCGCCTGCCGATGCAGGGGACACAGGTTCGAGGCCTGGTCTGGGAAGATCCCACATGCTGTGGAGCAACTAAGCCCGGGTGCCGCAACTACTGAGCCTGTGCTCTAGAGCCCGTGCACCACAACTACTGAGCCTGCGTGCCACAACTACTGAAGCCCACACGCCTAGAGCCTGTGCTGTGCAACAAGAGAAGACACCGCAATGAGACGCCTGCGCACTGCAAGGAAGAGTAGCCCCCGCTCGCCACAACTAGAGAAAGCCCGTGTGCAGCAACAAGACCCAACACAGCCAAAACTAACTAACTCAGTAAATTAATTAATTTAAAAAAAAAAAGAAGTGGTAATTTAGTTAGTTGACCTCCATTAACAGGGATAATTGAACTTGGACTGTGGTGTGAATGTTTTGTCTAGGTGTAATGTTCTATTACTTGTGTGATGGTGGACAGTTTACTTCAGCAGTTGACATGGGTGATATATTCAGATTATGTAATGTCACATTTGCATTTCTAATTCTCAGTGGATACGGTGTGTTACAGAAATTTTCAAAATTGCATCATCTGTGGATCCTAAGTGACCTTTTGTTTTACAGGCCTTTTTTTCCCCTTTAGAGCTCTTGTTACCCTGGATTTTGATGACATGTCTTACAAAGTTTTATCGCTCCTGCTCAAATAATAAAGATGTTAAACCCATTTTTTCAACGTGCATGCTTTCCTCAGGACGTAAAGATTCCTTTGTAGATTTCCCATACCTTTTCATAGTAATTTTCAAGGATTCAATGATATTTTATATTAAGAGGACTATAATAAAACCTATTATTATATGTAACTATTATTTCTATGAACATTCTCTGCCTCTCAAAAATATGAGACAAAATTATCAGATGTCAGTAATCCACATAATGGCATTTTTTTTTCCTGATGTGTTTCTAAAGTAGATCATCGTAGCACTGCATAGATATTTTGGCATTTACTGGTCTGTGTGTAGCATTCCCAGTAGGCTTGCTGATGCTTCTTGGGCCTGGCTCCTGGTGTATTATTCCTGCACTCAACAGATTGCTCCCAGCGCTAGGAGTTCCAGCCATTTGTTTTGCAATTCCTATGACCTATGGCTTGATCACAAGTCTCAAGCTGCCTCCTCCTTTTTCTAGCCAGCTGTTTTTCTTGATGACAGGGGGTCTACCTTCTGACGTCAGAGCCCCAGACAAGTCCAGACAGTTCATTTTCTTTCTCGTGCTCAGACTAGAAACTAGTAGAACAGTAGGTTGCCAAGGATGGAGACACATGTTCTGTAGAAAAGGCAGTGGCTGACACTCGACTGATGTGCTTTTTGTGTTGGCCATCCTCCTCCTGAACTGCTCTTTTAAGCTCCCCCTCTCCCGTTTTTCTCAAGGAATTAAACATAGTTATTTTTAAGTGCATCATTACAATGTTGTTGTGTTAAAAGGGACTTAAGGGAGTGATCATTATGTATGACATTGCCTCATTATTTTGAATAGGTTAGAATGTTTATAACAAATCCAAAACAAGTTTTGTAATAATTTATGAAGTGTCTGCTTATTTTTCATGTCTGTGTAGAAGGTCTTCCTACTGAAGAAATAAAAAGTGTTCTGGAGAAGGTATTATCAGAATGGAAGAATATATCCCAGCATTTGGAAGATCTAACAAGAAAGATTCAGCTACAGGAAGATATAAACGCTTATTTTAAGCACCTTGATGAGCTTGAAAAGACCATAAAGACAAAAGAGGAGTGGGTAAAACACATGCCCTTTTCAGAATCTCCCCAGCAGTCCTTGCCAAGCTTGAAGGATTCCTGTCAGGTAAAGATGACCATCCAGAACATGAAAGAATTCTATGTCCAGTCCTGTATTTAAAGAAGATGCTCCTTGTATCTTGAACTGTAGGTTAATTCTGCTCTGATTAACTTTCTGTGAGGATGTTCATCTTCAGCGAATCATGTGGTCATGTTTTCTCTTCATAGCAAGAATTAACAGACCTCCGTAACCACCACCCCAAAATTGAAATGCTGCGTGCAAGCTGCTCAGCCCTGAAGTCTCAGCCTTCTGCCCCAGATTTTGTCCAGCGGGATTTTGAGAGCTTTGTGGGCCGTTACCAAGCTGTGCAACAGGATTTAGAGGAGCGTCACCAACAGCTCGAGAACGGTAAACCCATTCTCTTGCGTCTTTTTATTAGACAAGTCCACCATCTCCTTCCTCAGTTTGCCTCAACTTAAAAATTACTCCCAATATTTAGACCTTTAGTACACTTGCTGGTTTTGCACCAGCCTCACTCTGTTTTCCTCTGTGCCTGGTACTGTTCCAGTTCTTAAAGTGTACTCAGACTATTTCCTGGATTCACCCTTGTTTGTAAAAATGCAGACAGCTTTCATGTGCTATTAAAATTGGGTTAATAGGACATGATGATTTTTAAAGAGTTTTTTTAGGGATGTTGTTTCTCCTTTTCGCTGAAGGAGGCCAGCTGATAATCATTACTAGCAGGCCTAAAAAGAATGATCACTTGCTTCTGTTTGCTCAAAATGGTTAAAGTTTTAGCAATGCCATCTCCTCTTTTCAAAGCAATTGTGTTCCTCTTTCAAAGTCTGAAAAATATTCAAGAGTTTTTACTTCTGAAATAAGCCTGGTTTGGGAAAGTTAACTGTTAAAGCTTTTGAAAGCTCATCCCTCATATATTGTATTTTTTTCTCCTTGGCTTTTAAGTCAGGAATTGTGCTGCATTATGTAATATAATGGGGAGTGCATGCTAAACAGCTAACCATACCATACCCTTCCTTGCAGCAATCGTAGGTTATGTAATGACTTGTAAGACTCTGTATGTGCATGGGAAGCAAATGTATCATCTTTCCTTTCTTCTGGAAAGGCATTTGGCCACCATACTCTTTGTTTATTGAATTCAGTTAACTTAGACTGTGAAGCGTTTGAGAGTACCTCCTTTTCAATTTGCTGTTACAAAATATGCTTTCATTTTTGACAAGGCAGTTTTATATGTTCAGTTTCTTAACTTTAAAACAATTGGTCAATTTATTTATTTTTTTTGTTGTTTTTAATTGTGGTAAAATATACATAACATAAAATTTACCATTTTAACCATTTTAAAGTGTAGAGTTCAGTAGTGGAAGATATATTCATATTGTTGTATAACCCATCCCCAGAGCTTTTTTGTCTTGTAAAACTGAAACTCTGTACCCGTGAAACAGCAGCTCTTCATTCCTTCCTCCCTCTAGCCCCTGGCAACCACCATTCTACTTTCTGTTTCTATGAGTTTGACTAGTCTATATACCTCACCTAAGTGGGATCATACATTTTTTGGTTTTTTGTGACTGGATTATTTCACTTATCCTCAAAGTTCTTTTGTGTGGATTGCATGTGTCGGAATTTCCTTCCTTTTTAATGCTGAGTAGTATTCCATTGTATGTATACACCATATTTTGTTTATCCATCCATTTGTAGATGGGCATTTGGGTTGTTTCCACTCTTTGGCTGTTGTGACTTTTGTTGCTACTTGGTTTCACCTCTTTGTGCTTCAAATGAGCTGGCTTCCTCTCCACACAAGTGTAGCTTGTCTGTAAATTTGACATCAGTGGCTGAAGTAGACATCACTCCAGCTGCCGTGTGCAGCTGTTATTTCTCAGGGTACCTGTGCGGCCTGGCAGTGTTGTTCAGTGTAACATCCACCCCTCTGCGGATGGCAGTTTGTCTACACGCCTGAACTTAGAGGAAGACTGGTTGAGGGGATCTTTGTCTCCTTTTATTCTTTGTGTAGCTACTGGGGAAAAGGAGGTTATATGAGACAAAAGGAACATTGTAGTACCATCTTCAGAGAGTCATTTCATCATGATGAAATGAAGAAAAATGATGGTGGGTTACTTAATATTTCAAACATCAACATCCGCAGGAATGAAGTCACTATATGACTCTCAGAAATGCCAATGGAGTGATTTATTGTGTCCCTAACAGAGACCCTTTTTAATCTTAATTACAGAGTTTAACTTCTTATGTATTAGAATTCACTTATTAAATAGGAAGATTAACAGTATGTATAACAATATTAGTTTCCTGCCATTATTTTCTCAAAGTAAGTATTTTTCAATAAACAGAACTGAAGAGCCGACCTGGACATGAATATTTGGAAACATTGAAAACGCTGACAGATCTGCTAAATGATTCCGAAAATAAGGCCCAGACATCTTTGAATGTCTTGAATGATCTTGCAAAGGTGGAGAAGGCCCTGCAGGAAGAAAAGGTAATGTATATTATAGGTCCTAAGACCTATAGACCTAAGAAGTTTAGGCTCATTTCTAATATCTCATATCACATATTTTGAAATATTTTTTCAGCTATTAAAAAAATATATCAGTTTTGGTCATAATTAGTCAAACATTTCTTATATTTCTTATAATTTGAAGGTTAATCACTATAATGTAGGAACTCAGCTAAAAGATAGTTATTAAATATTTTTAATAGAATAAAAGCATCTTTTCTCCTTCTGTTGTGACTAGCTTAAAATTCTCAACCATATAAAGTATCTTTAATGAAATGAAGACAATCGATTGTGTTGTTCTTTTACTGTATTGAGTGAAAATGCTTCCCTGGTCATTTAAGATATGTGCCTTTGCACTATTTCATCAGATGCAACAGATCCACCATGGAGCCCAGCACACTGGGCCCTCACTGGGCCTGTTGTTCTGCTGGTTTTTAGTGCAGAGGATACATTGTGTCTAAACGACACACAACTCATGTAGCTGTGACTTTTTTGATTACACTTATTCTTTTTTCATGAGTTTTTCACAATTCTTTTTTGATCAAATTCTTTTTAAAAAATGACTTTGACTGTTTATAGCCAGTATTATTACATCTGCACAGACAAATTATTGTGTGTATTTTTAATCTTGAAAACTGTTTTCCAGGCCCTTGATGAAATCCTAGAGAATCAAAAACCTATACTGCATAAACTTGCAGAAGAAACAAAGGCTTTGGAGAAAAATGTTTCTCCAGATGTAGAAAAACTATATAAGCAAGAATTTGATGATGTTCAAGGACAGTGGAACAGACTAAAGGTCAAGGTTTCCAAAGATCTGCATTTGCTTGAAGAAATTGCCCCCAAACTCAGAACTTTTGAGGTAAATCTAAAGGCCATTAGGAGTTTAAGTTTATTACAGAGTAAAATAGTAATTATCAGTAACTAACTATTATTTGAGTATTTTGCATTCTTTCTGGCCCCATGTTTATTACATACTTAAGTTGAAATGTATAAATCCCAACCAAAGACATACTTTTAATGTGCTGGGGAACACATTTATCTCCTTTGGCCTTGCAAAAAGCCTTCTTGGTAGAGGTCAACTGGATGGAGAGTTCCAGAGGAAAGGATAAATGTGAGGACATAGGAGAAAGTGGTCAAAGTCCCCGTCAGACGGGATAGTCAGAATTTTAACATTTCACCTGTGATGAAGATGGAGAAGTGAAGTAGTGAAGTTTCCAAATCACCTGGTTTTCTAATAGAAAAGGTCTGGAGAAGAATGAACCAATTGCACCCTCTTGCCTACCACCCCCCCACCCCCAGTGCTTCTTTACCTTGGTCTTTTGTTTTTTTTTTCCTCCACTGATGTATCCCAGGGTATACTTCTCGTACAGTGCCTGGCACAGAGAAGGCACTCAATAATATTTTTCGGTGAATAAAATGAGATTAATAATAGGAGATTTAGATTTGGGGATATATATATGTGTGTGTGTATGTGTGTATATATATATTATATATTTGGATTTGAAGATTTTACATATATATATTTGTATTTGAAGATTTTACATATATATATATATTTGGATTTAGATCCCAAGAGAATATATATGAGATTAAATTTATGAATATATATGAGACAAAATTTATGAAAATTATGTTTTCAAAATCAAAATCAGAGAACATGTGGTAGAAGCTGGTAGACTATACAGATCAGTGTGAAGAAATCCACAAAGACCAGCAAGCCTGGTGATCACTGAACTTTGAGGGAAGCTCTTCAATGGACACTTCTAATTCATGACCAGGAGAATAAAGATGGCAAGGGCTCTGTGTGTGTGTGTGTGTGTGTGTGTGTGTGTGTGTGTGTGTGTGTGTAGGTGGTGGTGGAAAGAAGTGGTTTTCTCTAAGTTTAAGCTGCAGTTTTACAGTGAGATCTCATTAGAACAAACCATTAATTTTGAAGAGGAGGGTGTTTTTTTGTAGTTCAGTATTTTTGGCTCATTTAATTTTGTGAGTGGATCCACTTCCCCTTGTCTGTCTTCAATTGTAATTCTTTCCAACTTAAAAAACCCAAATTACCCTTATTCATAATTTAAAATTTTTGGTTATGATCCAAGCATTGGATTGTCAGTGGTTCTCAACCAGGGGTCATTTTCTTCCCAGAAGGACGTTTATTAATGTTTGGAGACATTTTTGGTTGTCACACCTGTGGGGAAGGGAGGCTGCTGTTGGCACCTTAGTGGGTAGAGGCCAAGGTTACAGTGAATGCACAGGACCACTGCCACAATGGAGGAATTTTCTGGCCCAAGTGTCAGTAGTGCCAAGGTGGAGCAATGCTGGATTAAGTATTTCCCACACAGCTCATGTAGCTGTGACTTTTTGGATTATACTTATTCTTTTTTCATGAGTTTTTCACAGTTCTTTTTTGATCAAATTCAAAAGATCATTGCTTTGTTTTCATATTTAAATCTGAGATGTAAATCTGAGTTCGGGAAATTTACACGTGAAGATTAATCTAATGGTTAATCTCCTTTGACTCTTAAAAGTGTATTCATTTTAGGGTTAGCTAAATGCATGCCAATATTTTTATATGGAATTTAAAGAGAACAAACATTCCTCCAAAACACAAAATAGAGTCCTGTGGTGATAGTAATCCAGATTTAGGCTTTACTGGGTTGTTACTAATGTAGCAAATCCAGGCACTTGAAGTAGCCAGTTGGAGCATATGTTACATTTATTTCCATTAAAAATATCTCACTTTAAGCACCTGTGTCTGGATATTTAGATTTTTTTGATTGCTTTTATTACAGTAACAGATTTGGAATGTAAATTACAAATTTTTAATTTATTTTTTGTTTCCTAACTACAAGATTGTTGATGATGTCAGTATTCCCTAATTCAGCTTCTTTATTGAAATGGTTATTTCTAAAGAACATTTTTGCTCCTTTATTTGCTTTGAAGGAATTGCTTGTTACTTAATTACTCACAATTCACTTAGAAAAACTTTTACTTTTCCCCTAGAGATAATTGCAGTAAATATTCATTTACAGGTTAAAATTGTTTTTCCTTTTTCAATGACCTGGTATCTATTTTTTTAGGCATTCAAGTTCTACTTGTCTTTAAGGTATGAAGTACAGTAGGTTTTTGATTCAGTGCCAATTTATGATGTTTCTTAGGAACAAAGTGGTTGACTTGTTTATTTTATTTTTTATTTTATTTATTTACTTTTTATTTTGTGGTACGTGGGCCTCTCACTGTTGTGGCCTCTCCCGTTAAGGAGCACAGGCCCCAGACGCGTAGGCTCAGCAGCCATGGCTCATGGGCCCAGCCGCTCCGCGGCACGTGGGATCCTCCCGGACCGGGGCACGAACCCGTGTGCCCTGCATCGGCAGGCGGACTCTCAACCACTGCGCCACCATGGAAACCCGACTTGTTTATTTTTAAAGTGCATTTTAAATTCTATAAGAAATACATACATACTGCTCACTGAAGACACTGAATAATCGAGAAGTATTGAGAGTGAGCGTTCAGAGTTCCCTTTCTTCCCCAGTACCATTTCCTTTCCTGGAGGCAGCTAACATTCACAGTGATCCTTGCTGAGGTTAACATACTCAGTCAGGAAGAAAAGTTCCTGAATATTACTAATTCTAATCATTTTTTCCACACTGACAGAACCAGATGATACTGGAAATCCATGAGGGATATGTAAATAGACAGTACACAAACACATTAGTATGGATTGGAGTATCAATCCCACTACTGAAAATATTAATGCTTTTCATTGACATTTAAACTTTGAAAGTGTTTTCATAGCTATGCAGTTACTTTTTTCCTACCATCCTACAATATTTGTCAGGTTATCTTGTTATCTGTTTATGTGCAAGTTTTAGTTTTCTGTTATTTGTTGACAAATAGTGTTTTCCTTATGTGCCTGCATTTCCTTTATCTACATGGCTGGTTTCTTTCGTACCGGTAGAGGTTGGGGAGGCATTGTTATTCACAGCATCGTGCTCAAATATGTTCTTAAATTCTTCTTTTTGTATCTATTCCATGCCAAATTAATGACTTCACTTCCTGTACTTAAGAATTAAAATGTTAATTGGTGCTTTTAAAAACTCTCACGGGGGCTTCCCTGGGGGCTTCCCTGGGGGCGCAGTGGTTGAGAGTCCGCCTGCTGATGTGGCGGGATGCGGGTTGGTGCCCCCGGTCTGGGAGGGTCCCACATGCCGCAGAGCGGCTGGGCCCGTGAGCCATGGCCGCTGGGCCTGTGGGTCCGGAGCACACGGAAAGACCTGCCACTCCTTCCAGGATGCAAAATATTTAAAAATACACAAAAAAGGTAATATTTTCACTGTTGATTTTACTGACATGACTTTCTTATGAATTATGGGGATTAAATATTATAAAATCCTGAGATGCTGCTTATCACCAGCAATAATATTTTTGAATTCAGGGGCTGCAAGAGTATTTCATATTATTTCCTTTCCTGTATTCAGTGTCCCCTGCAGGGTGGTATAACCCTTAAATTGTGAAACTGTCCTCAAGGCCCGCACAAAACTCTCTCTCTTACATTGGTATTTACCAACGCTCCCTCCTCTTTGGATCCTCTCTTTAGCCCCTTCTTCTGTTTGCAGACTTCAGTGTCATCTCTTGCCCTGATAATCCCATTACCCTTTAAATCTAACTCCTGCTTGCGACCTCTCCTCTCTTGAATTCACTGTCTACACTGATGCCAGTTGTATTTCTGGAAAGGATCTGGTTGTCTTTGCCATAATAGTACTAAGTGCTCTCATGAACATCTCATAGCTCCTGCCCTTTCCTTGCCCTGGAGCCCTGTCTGCATCTTCTCCTGTGCACTGCTTCGGGTGGGGAGACGGTGCGGTGGGTCACAAAGAACACTTTGGACAATTGCCTTTCTCCGGAAATGTCATTTACTTGCTAGGAATTCACAGCCTCCTCGGCTCATCCTTTAAGTGTAAGCTGCTTCTACAAGCAGTCTTTGGGCTTACTCACTATCACACCTGCAGCTAATTATTCCCTTTTCTTCTACACGTTGTTTACACCTTCACAAGAACCCCGTCTCAGGCCAGGTTTTATTATGGCTGAGACCTGCCTGTCTGTCCTCCCCCAGGGCATGAGCTGTTTGAGCTCAGGAACCTTGTCTGGTGTACTGCAGGTAAGCGGATGTGAAAGGCTCTGCCTTGCAGGTGCCTGCAGAGGTCACACACACTCCTCCCGTCTAATGAGGTTGGATCTATAAAATCTAAATGCCCAGTGGTTCTTGGCAGGACACCCGTGTAGTCATACCTCTTCCTTCGGTTGCTGAGCAAAGACACACCCTGAACACTCTGTGTTCTCACGCAGAGTGGGGAAGGGGACGTGCTGGAGCTCTGAGACATGCAAAACCAGGTGTAGAAATTGCGTTGGAACACGTTTCAGGATAAAAACCCAATGGTAAATATTTTCTAACAAAAATATGCAGTGTAGCTGATTTAATTCTTTCTAGGTAACATATACCTGATAGAATGATCTCATAAGAGTTTTTTTTTTTTTTTCTCATTCTGAATGCATTTTACTTTAATAAAGGGAATATTGGTGCTTTCTGAACCTTAAATTTAAGAACTCTGGTGGTTTCTGATAAATAAATGTAGTAGCAAAGTCACTGTTGGCCTTCCCTACTAAGCGAGGGAACACTTTTTAGAGTGTTTTGAGGTTAATGAACATTATAAAACAAACAGAAAACTCTACTGCCTTAAAATACTGTTTTAATTCGTTTTCACAATTCTTTTGCCTATATTTTGGGTTAGATATTGGCTGCTTAAAAAGCTGTGGACATTCCAACAGAGGGGGGAAGAGCAAAATAAAATGCCAAGAATTTAGCTGTAAATAAAATCCTGGGAGGAAGTTGTGTACCTTGGAATCTTATTGTATTGAATCCAGTTACCAGGCTTCAGATTTCATCCATCCCGGGCTCAGGGGCCGAGGGCTAGGAGATGGGGTGTGTGGGGTTAAAGGAATTGCTTTAATGACCTCACATTCCTTTTCTGTGACCCAGCAGTGGGTGTTGCTCATCCAACGTGCTTACAAATCAGCGCTCTTGAGCAGTGATGGTCAATGTAGCATTTTGACCCCTCCAAACGAGAGCATTCCATACTTTGGTTTTCAAAACTACCGTATTAGTCATTTTATATTTCTTTGAGAATTTATGAGTATAAATAGGAATGAGAAGTACTTACCCTAGATTAGTACTTACAGTTTGTTGTTGCATGTGAAATAATAACAGACATTTATTTTAGAAATTTACTAGTATTTTAAAGTTTTTCGTATTGCTCTAAAAATAGTGAAGTCTCCCCCAGAGAAGATAGAAAGTTAGAAATTACCCAATTTAAATATCTCCATATATCTCTATCTGTTTCTATATTCATTCTGCAAGTTGATGTAGATGGTGAGAAAATTAAATACTCATTATTGTGCATTAGAAACTCATAAGTGCATCAGCTGAGTATTGTGTTTTGTTTTGTGTTTTTTTGTGGTACGCGGGCCTCTCACTGTTGTGGCCTCTCCCGTTGCGGAGCACAGGCTCCGGACACGCAGGCCTAGTGGCCATGGCTCACAGACCCAGCCGCTCCGTGGCATGTGGGATCTTCCCGGACCGGGGCACGAACCCATGTCCCCTGCATCGGCAGGCGGATTCTCAATCACTGCGCCACCAGGGAAGCCCCAGCTGAGTGATTTTTAAATGGGCAGAGGAGCACTCTTCATGTGAGCTCCTTCACTTTCTTTGTAACCTCTTTGCTGTACAATTGACCTAAAGATGAGCAGATTCTGGTTTTTTTTTTAAGCACAGGGACATCTGCTGCAAGTGGATTGAGATAATATTGTCCTTTTAGGGAAAGAGGAGATACTAGAGGGCAGAGCAGAGCTGTCTATCTCCTGCATTTACCTGCACACAAATGGCTGCTAGTAGTGATCTCAGTGATGTAAAAACCTTTCCCACACTGTGTAGCCGCAGGGTAGGGATGCCTTGTGAAGCTTCTGTTATCAGGCATTTCTAGAGTTTGGGCCTTTCCTCATGTCCTTGGCTTCCTTCTGCTGAGCTGAATTTAGCCGGGTGTGGTCAGAACTATCATAAGCAGTAGTTCTTTCAAACAAACAGCCACTTTTGAGCAGTTAGGTGATGGAACAAGCATTAATGTTGGCAGCATTTAAACTCATTAAACGGATGCTTATGCAAATATGTACTCACCCTGGCTGCTCATGCCTATCAAGTGTCTGTTAGGAATAGACACCAGAACTTGAAGTGGTAATTCTTTCATGGGGTTAATCTTGGTAGTAAAGCGCTTGATTTTGTAGATCTGAGTAATACTAGCTACCATTTACTGCAGACCTGCTCTGTACCATCTCTGTTTTTCAAAACAGTCATGCGAGGCAGTTATTATTATTCCTGTTTTATAGGTGAGCTATGGAAGCTCCCTGAAGAGAAATTGAGAAATTCGTTTCTCAAGGCCTCATGGCTGGTAAGGTGCTGAACTGGGTATTCAGACCTTGGTCTTTCTTTTCATGGGGCACAGCTGCCTGCCTTAGAACTCAGTGTGGTCAGGATTACCTGCAGGATTTTCAGTCATGAAAACACTTTTCAGATTCCTCTGTGTTCCCTTTGTTTCTACTGGGATGATCAGTTGGTCTACGTGGCTTGTCTGTTGCTTCCCTCTTTCTTTTTTCTCATGTTTCACTGTAAGAGGAGGAGGAGGTGTGTGTGAACTGTGTGTGCTCACAAGGGTCTGTATGTGTCTGAAGGAGGGAGGAAGGGGGTTGATGCCATAAAATTCCCTCTCCTATGCCAATGATGAGGATCACTGAGGCTGCTTGCTTCAGTCAAGGCTAAACCCTTCTTGGAATATAATGCTTCCATATAAAGTTCAAAAATTCTTGGCCCAGGAGACTATCAATATTCCTTATTCCAAACTAGATTTAATCAATTGCCCAGTTACACAGCAGTAATGCTGCCTTGAATTCTTAAAAAGTTCAGACTGGAGATTAACAGTGCAAGAAGTGGTAACAAGTTACCTGGACAGTTGCAAAGGCCCTTTATGAACTCTACAGGTATATTCGTACTTTCTCTGTTTTTGCACTTTTATCTTTTACACACATCCCACTCCACCCTGCCCTGATCATGTCTTCCTAAGCAGTCTTCTAGGATAAGATCTGAGAATGCTGGAGCAAACCCAGAAGAAGAGAGATATGTCACCAGTTGAAAATATATGAGTAGTGTGGGTGTATGAGAATAGTGACAGACAAGCTAAAGAACAGAGCGAAAGGAAGCTTGGGGAAAGTGCACAGTGTGACTGAAAGGGCTTTCAAAGCTTGCTTGGGACAAGGGGAACAAGGAAGTGCTTGCACAGGGTGGTATAACATGAATAGCGTAGACAGAAAGGCCCAGCTATATAAGCACCTTTTGCTTCCCATCTTCATCAGAGAATGACCCTGCAAACTAGAAAGTGGAGAATGGTCATTATTGAGGGTGCATTAGAGCCTGAATTATGAGTTAGATGGAAAAATGGCACAGTCCTTCAGATGCCTAAATCTACATCCTGAGTAGCGTGGGATTTTACCCATGATCTCAAGGTCGGATTATGCAATTTGTGAGGAAATTACCAGAAAAAAAATGGAGACGGGTGAATGTCCTAAATAAGGGGGAACATTATTTTCTAGAAGCTAAAGACCTGAAGTAAGCTTGATGTCAGTGCCTGGCAAAGCTGTAGATGAATGATCAACCAGAGATCTTATTTGTGCTTAGGAAAGAATGGTGGTCACCAGGAATCAGCATGGATACCACTCGTAAGCCTTGTCTGAACCCATTTCCTAAGTACTGCTTGCTTTTATTTATTTTTTGGAGGAGGGATACTAGATTATTAGATAATACAGATTCATAGTCTCACATTTCATGTGTGCTCATTTAGTTCAAATAATGCTGACAAACTATCATTTTGGGTAAGTCTTGATATCAGCAAAGTATTTGAGAAAATCTCTTATAACCGTATCAGAAGGAAGTGGAAAGCTATTTAGATGCTAGAATTATGTTGATTCCCATGTTTTGAAAACAAAACTGAAAGTTTGTTGGTTAATGAATGAGATGGTGTCCTCAGGGGGGAATGCTCAGGTAGGCACTGTAATTGGCCTTATTTTTCATCTGGAAAGAACCCCAAAACCCAACCCCCAAAAAACCAACAGAAAAAGGATAGCTTACTGTCAGATTTGCAGATAAGAGAAAGCTGGGAGGCACAGCTGATGAGAAAGTGGAGAGACTAAAGATTCAAATCATTCTGTTGGCTTTTTATTGTTGTAGTGTTAACTGGTATCGTTAACATAACAAGGCAAAATTTAATATTTATAAATAGCAAGTTCTGAATTTATTACAGAAGTCAATTAAACAATATGGGATAGGGAAAATGTACTTTTGAGGTAGTTGTGGGAATTTTGGAGTTTTAGCTAACCATAATATTATGAATAATATATATCTAAACAAATTTTTAAAAATGAAGGAAACAAAACCCAACTCTACAATAAGAAAAATAAAACTGAAAAAAAATTTAGATGGCATTTTCTGAATGTAATATCCAGATGTGAAATACCAGTTAGGTTCCATCTTCGTCATTCATTGCACCATTCTAAGGATAAGAGTACTTGGTTCTTGGTGGCATATTTTAAGTACATTAAAAAGTTGATGTAATTTTCAGAGCATGTTGATCACAGTGTTGATTGCAGTATCTGGGTATCATGTACTAGAGACATCATGGAAAGAATTGGGAGTGTTTAATCACTAAAAGACTAAGGGAAGACATAGTGGCTGCCTTCCAATCTGAAGGTTAGTTTTGAATAAGATAGTTAATTTATTTCCATTCCTAGGGAGGAATGAGAAGCAAATAACTGAGGAAAGTACAAGGAAACAAATTCAGCTCAATGCAAGGGAAGATAACAAATCAGACTAACCAATGATGGATGGGGGACCTTGGAAAGAAATGACCATCACTTTACTGTAGTTTTGGAGCTCAAGTTGGACCTAATTATTTGCATTCTTCAAGGTCCAGTTCCAGTGTTACTACCTGTCTGAAGTCTCATTCTTTCTGCAAAATGTTCCCTTTCTCATTTCCCCCAGTACCGCACACAGTAACTGGATTACAGTGGGTGCTTAGTAAATGTTGGATGAAAGAATGGAGCTGGGTAGTGGACCATACTGGGTTCTTAGATAACAAGGCATCCAACTGCAGAACTAAGAAAAATCTCTTTTATTCCCTCCACTGTGCTATTTATTTACTCCTGCTTTGAGTAGCCAACTTAAGGAGAGAGACTTGTTCTAAATTATATGAGAATGAACGATTTTTAAGCTGCTTATACCCAGAAAAGCATTTTTTACCTTTAATTTGAATTTTTAGTCATAGATATTACTCACGTTAAGCAAAATAACTTTGTTCACTGGAGAGTGTTTTGAAATTTTAGAATGATCACCAAGATATCATCTCATGAGGATTTTAGGCAACAATGAAGAAAATAATTATTTTCGATGTTGGAAGTTTAAAAAAGAAAGAAAGAAAATAAATGAAAATGATGCTATCGGAGTTTTGAAAAGTTGCCTTTTTTCCAGTAGCAATAGATCTTGAGATGTAATAGGTTGAATGTCACTGAGTAATATCCCCCTTTGTTATTGTGTTTGATTTAGGCTGATTCGAAAGTCATTGAGAAGTGGATGGATGGTGTGAAAGACTTCTTAATGAAAGAGCAGGCTGTCCAAGGAGACGCCGAAGGGCTACAAAGACAGCTTGACCAGTGCTCTGTGAGTTCTGCTGATCTAGGGAACCTGCTGTACTAAATAACATTTTCTTCTTCTTCTTTATTATTTGCTGCTCTTATTAAAATTCTAAGAATATGACATGACAATAAACCTAGATAAAATATCTTTCATCATAAACCTTTTTTTGACTTTATAGCTAGTCAATAAATGACTGATTTTTCATATTTCTGTTTTTGGCCATGGTTATAGAATTTAAAAAAATTTTTATTTCATATTGGAGCATAGTTGATTAACAATGTTGTGTTAGTTTCAGGTGTACATCAAAATGATTCAGTTATACATTATGCATGTGTCTATTCTTTTTCAGATTAAATTTTGGGTGGAGAATGTAAGAGCAATTTTAGTTCATTAGTATCTGCTGTTTTATGTATGGTGACAATCTTAGTGTCATAATTACCAACTGTATATCGTTCTTATTGTGCTACATGGTGAGGCTTTAAGAAAAACATATTTTACAAATGAAGTTTGCCAGTAATACTTCTTGCATTTTATATTTGTTGAAATCATTAGGCTTCTCTAAATTAATTAAAAGTACTATTCCCTGCTGAGAGTCAAGTATTTCCAATGTAATTTGGCAGATGGCTATATGAAACATCCAGGTGAAATGAATTTCTTAAGACAATATTTCTTAAGTAGTTAAAAGTCCTGCCTCCCAAGCAGTCTGTTCTTAAAATATTTGCAGGGATACAGGCAGACAGACTGTAATAATGGCATCTACTTATATAGGCATGAACTCAACAAGGGCTTATGTTATGTTTTCAGGCATTTGTTAATGAAATAGAAACAATTGAATCATCTCTGAAAGACATGAAAGAAATAGAAGGTAACCTTCAAAGCTCTCCAGTTGCTGGAATTAAAACCTGGACGCAAACAAAACTAGCTGACTACCAAACACAACTGGAGAAATGTAGAAAAGAGGTGAGTTTTTAAACTTCACTGTCTGTGGTTTTCAGGAGGTAGATAGTGGCTTCTCTTGATAGAGTAAACTGATGTTATAGCCCATCCAGTCTGAAAAACTGTGGTCTAGAATAACTACAGCATGGGTGGCAGGTTGGGGCCAGAATTAGGTCATGTTTTTTTAATGAAGGGAGGGTGCTATTGTACCTTTGGCCCCTGGGTGGGAATGAGCTTGACATATTCAATAAAGAACAAGAAAGTTGTAGCTGGAATAGAATGAAGGAAGGAGTTAGCAGGTTGGAGAATGGGAAGATTTGAGGTCAGAAGGTAGGTAGAGATGGACTGTATATGGCCTTTGAAGCATAGATTTTGACTTTTATTTCAAGTATGATTTTACATAGAAGGCAGAGTGTTTTGAGCAAGGAATTGATCCATGATAGATCTTTTAAGATCACTCTGGCTTCCATGTGGATAATTTGCTCTGAGAAAGCAAGAATAAAAATGGGGAGAATACTTAAAGGTTATTGCAGTCTTGGAGAGAGAGGATGGCCCCTTGGATTAGGGAGATAGTGGTGGAAGTCATGAGAAATGTTGGGTTGCACTGTATTTTGAAAGTGGAGCTGGGAGTCTAGTAATGGATTAGATATGTGATATGAGGAAAAGTGAATAGTTAACGACAGCTCAGGATTTTTGCAAAGCTTCCACTTTGTGTGAATTGTGGTGCTATTTACTGAAATGGTCAAGACTCAAGGAGAAGCTTTTGTGGGAGCAGGTGAAGTGATGTTTTCCATACTGGAAGGACTAAATTCAAAATTACGAGACATGCAAATGGGGTCTCTAGCACTGGCCAAGGATGCTAAGAAGGAAAGGTCAGCCAGAGGGGAAATGCCAGGAGACCGTGAGGCCCCAGTGGCCAAGTGGAGAAAGCTTTTCACAGTGCTCAATGCTGAGGACTGCTGAGACTAATTAGAACCGGAAAGCAAGCTTTAGACTTGACAAGATGATCGCTTTTATGGACTTTGAGAAAAGTGGTTCCAGTGGAGTGGCGGGAAAGAAAGTTACATTGGAGAATGTTGAGGGGAGGAAAGCAAATGAAGTACTGGGGCAAGTGTAACCAACTTTGAGAATTTCTCTATTCAAGGGAGCTGAGAAATGGGGTAGGTGCTGGAAGGGATGTGGGGATCCGAAGAGCTGTTTTTGTAATTTTTAAAACTAAGGGGTATTACTGGAAGTTTGCATGCCAAAAAGGACTTCACTTAGAAAGAGAAAATGATGCAGAAGAGATTGAGAGAAGATAATTGCTGAAGCAAAGTCTGTGATTAGGCAAGAGGGGATGAGGTCCACCCTCGAAGTGAAAGAATTGCTATCAGGCAGTCCCTCTGTGGTAATGAAAGGAAGGCAACTATGTGTACAGTAGGAATATGTCGTAGTTCTCTTCTGATTGCTTCTGTTTTGTTAGTGAAGTAATAGTGAGGTTGCATACAGCTGAAGTGAGTGAGAAAGGGGTAAAAAACAAGAGGAGAAAATGTCAAATGCGGGAATACCCCACAGACAGTTGTATAGATAGTACATATCTCTTAATACAATGTTTTTTGTTTCATGTTTATACAGGAAAACTTTATATTTGCATCCCCGAGTATTTTATTTTGTTTTCCCCAAAATTCCTTATTTTGAACAAGTTCAAATTTAAAGAAAAGATGAAATAATGGTCGAGAGAACGGCCATAAGCCATTCCTAAATTTGCCAGTTGTCAATGTTTTGCCACATTTGCCTTTTCTCTCTCTCCTCCTTCTCTCTTTACATACATACACACACACACAGGCACACACAGGCGTACCTTTTTTTTTTGTTTTATCTATAGTTTTGATAGGAAGTTGAAAATATTATGACATTTCACTTCTAAACACTTCAGCTTGCTTCTTCCACGAATGAGGACTGTCTTCTACAAAATGCAGTGTCATTGTCACACTTAAGAAAATACTTTCATAATATCATCTTATATTCTAGCCAAATTCAAACTCCTTTCAATGTGCTATAATTTGATGAGACGTGCTTGAAGGAGCTGGGGTTCTTTTAGGAAGTAAATAAGGAAACTGGTTTGGAAGTGACGGTGAGGGGCAAGGAAGACAATAGCTAGATGGATAGATAGATAGATGCTTAGATACATATAGATATTTAGATCTGTGTATCTATTTATCTACATATACACATACATACACATTTGACAACATAGAATTAATTGTGGATTATTATTGTTTCAAAGTATGGGAATAAATACATGGGAAACTTTTAAGTGTCTTCAGCAAGGAGGCAGCCACCTGCTATGTAATTATCTAAAGCAGTTCTAGACTATTTTATATCACTGAGTAGTAAAAAGGTTGAAGAAATTTTGGACATAGTGTTGCCAAATGTTTATTTTTCTAAGAAAGGATAGACATATAAAATCAACAAATAAAAACGGTCTATTATATGCATGATGTCGTGAAAGGAAAAACATCTTAATGCCAAAATGTAGAAAGTATATAATCTCAGATAATTAATGATAATTTTAAGCTTTTCTTTTTTTGAAAAGTTTGCTACAGTGTCTTTATTTTTCGCACTTCTCTGTGGATCCATGAATATTATATAACTGACTAGTGTTTGGAAACTACTAGTGAAAAGAATTTTGGGGAAGTGGGGCCCTGAAATCTGTATTATTTTAAAAAGTTCACTAGATCAACAAGACTTAGGAAGCAGGGCTGTGTATATGGCTGGCAGTAGAGTCTCTGAGTGCCATGTGGGGTGGTGAAATCCAAGCTCCTATTTAGTGCCTGTCTATTTTTATGACTGTGATCCTGTTTAGAGAGTGGAGCAGGAGGGCCACTAAGTATTCCCCCTTACTCTCAAGAGAGCCATCCTATTCCTGAACTGCCCTTTTGTCACCATCAGTGTCACAGCCAAGCAAGCCCTGGCAGGGTGACGCCTACTGTGAGATTTCATTTGAGTGGGAGGTTGAATAATGAAGTGAGCCCTGGATGATCTGTGTGGTATGATATCTTCTCCCGCAGAAGTCAGTGTGTGGTTAGAGGGATCTTTCTGAAAGATATTTTTCGGCTTCTTAAAATAGTTTAAAAAGCTATTGAACCGGATTCAGACCAATACCTATTTTCTAATGTAACTTTTTTGCATGTGTGTGGAATATACAAGTACAGTAGATTATCAAAGCCAAAATTTTGTAAAGCAGTGTTGTATCCACATCTTTGATAGCAATCTACTCTTCTCTGCTTTTAAAAAGTGCAGTCTTAATGGAGAATCCTGTTCAAAAGGAAAAAATGGACATTTTGGTTGCTTCAGGGTTTTTTTTTCCCATAAATAAGGTTATAGTAGATTTCCTTGAAATATATGCTTTTATTGATGTAGGTTAGAGTCCTTCAGTTGAGTATCACTCTGTCAACAGTTATGCATTTTCAAAATTATAATAGATATTTCCAGATTAATGTCCAAAATGTGATACCGAATGCCAGTTATACTTACTGTTTTCATTATTGCTTATATTCCACAGCATCAGCACAAAATGTATCAAGAGTGTCATCTGAATTTTAAACCTTAAGACTCTTTGTGGAAAGTTATTACTGTGTCTTTTGATATTAGAAACTAGAAATTGACATTTAATGTATCAGGACTTGTTTATTCGAGTGAATGGCTTTTCCTTCCTAGATTACTATTCAGAAAAATAGGTTGTCTGAAAGTCAGGAAAAAGTGGTGAACCTGAAAAAAGACTTGGCAGAGATGCAGGAATGGATGACCCAAGCAGAAGAAGATTACCTGGAGAGAGATTTTGAATACAAGTCACCAGAAGAACTTGAGAGTGCTGTGGAGGAAATGAAGGTGAGGCTGGGACAGTCAGGGTGGAGAGGCTTTATAGCTCCCCTCCTCCCTTTAAAATCAGTCAATCGGTCAATCATCTACCTAGCTGTAAGGCCTGGTAATGTACATATAATCTTTCACAGTAAGATTTCAAATTACAAAAAAAAAAACAAACAAAAAAAAGGAGGGTCAGCTGCTATGATTTTAGTAGGGATAGGAAGCTGAGAGTTCACGTGTTAACTTGGCCCATGTTGAGTCTTGAGGGCCCCTGAGAAAATGTCTTACATTAGAACCTTGGTGAGCCACAGTGAATGACTCAAAAATTTTGTGGCATCAATTATATTCACAATGTTGTACCACCATCACCACTCTCTATTTCCAGAAATTTTCGGGAAGAATTATTTTTTGTAAAGAACAAAGACTTCCCAGTTAGGTTGGGGTTTATCTTTATTTCACCAGCTGTGTTCCTCCAGCTAATACATGGGGCACACATGAATGCCAAAATTTTGTTGGAGCAGGTAAGAGGAGCATTAGGAATGTCGTCAAGGGAGTTAATATCAGTTGGGTCCACAGGATGTATTTCCTGTAAACTTATATTTCTGTGTCAATAGTCTTGCACACTCTCTTTTTTTATATAATAAAAGAACTGGACATCATTTCCACTTTTCCAACACCGCTTCAAGTGTCCTTCAGTGTTGAAGCCAAAGGAGATAGTGTCTTAAAAGCTACCTTTAAAAAAATAAGAGTTGCAACTTGCCTACAAGTATAACAAAAGCAAAAATCTGTGCAGATGTTTTTTAAAAGGATTGTTTTTCACCAGTGCGTTATTGTGTATGAGGCAAAGTAAATAAAAAGGACTTTTATTGTAGTATTTTCACAGAAACACTTTTTTTTAGTGTAGCTTTCCTTGAAACTTTAAAAATATTCAGTATATAAAGTATTTTAGAGGTAGCCTACCATGTTAAGAGCCATCTTATTTGTTATAGTTCTTATAGTTCTGTGGGGTTTTTTTGTTGTTGTGTGTTTGTTCTTGTTTTTTTTTTTTTTTTTAAGGTCAGTAGGAATGAGAATTAAAAAAAAGAGAGATTCAAACTCTTGATTGGGCAACATTTTATTTTTATTCTGCCAAACAACCATCAGGATTAAAAACAAAACCACTACACTTAATTATTATATCCCAACCTAGAGAAATTTAAAACCATTAAGTAGTAAAGAAAGCTGCAAGAGAAAGTGAAAGGCTGTTTTAGGTTGATTTTCCTGAGTATGAGACTTCATCAGGCACGGAAGGAAAGTCAGGCAGGAAGCTACTTTTAGATCAGATCTTCCCAGTATAACTTCGTCATCTTTGAAATGCTGTTAATTATCAGAAGAAAATATGTTTATATTATTTTTAAAGAATACTTCTACCATGGTACACTTCCACTTTTGCTCAACTTCCAGTGATCAATTAAAATTAATTCACTTAATTCTTATTCTGGACCCAGACTTTGAAAATACTTCCTGTCAGTAAACATAATTTGGGATAACTTAGGTGTTAACAGTGCTGTTCTTAAATGAAAATGTCTTCATGGGGACTGTGTACATGGGGATATATAATGAGTGAAATTTTGTAGTTAGCATTCTTATTTAGGGATTACCTAATAATGTTTAGATTAGGTAGTTAGAATCATCTGGATGTTTTAATTTTGGCTTAGTTATTTTTTGAAAAAGAAAGAAATGGGTTCCTGAGACAGGGAGCCAGTTTTCAAGTTCATTCTGTCTTGGAACAGAGGGCGAAAGAGGATGTGCTGCAGAAGGAGGTGAGAGTGAAGATTCTCAAGGACAACATCAAGTTATTAGCTGCAAAAGTGCCCTCTGGTGGCCAGGAATTGACCTCTGAGCTGAATGTTGTGCTGGAGAATTACCAACTTCTCTGTAATAGAATTCGCGGAAAGTGCCATACGCTGGAGGTATGGTGTTTTTTCACTGATGCATTTCTGAGATTCACACTCTGTAATGTACTGGCTGCTTCCATATCTTGGGAAAAAACCCTCCATTTTTCTTTTCAAATACTAGATCATAAAAGAAAAGTAATTCTTTCATGATTGAGATAATAATAACAGTAGTAGTAATTATTAGATAATAATTTAGGTAATAGGTTGATAAAAATGAAACAGAGAAAAGAAAACTGGAGAGCAAGATCTGCCTTCAGTTAGTGGAAGTTTCTTGGAAAAGGAGTTTCTTAGCTTTAGACATTTATTATGTCTGAAATCAAGGTTTTCAAGGTTTTTATATTACAGATGATCTGTAGAGTCTGTTCCAGTCCTAAAATTCTAAGACATATACTGTGAGTACCTCCTTTTTTTTTTTTTTTTTTTTTTGCCTGGTTAGTGCACAGAGATGAATTGAGGTTTCTGTTTAGAGCGGTGTCTAAAATTATAGGTTTTATTTAGAGTGAAAGAAAGAGTAACTTGAATGTGCTGGTATTTTCCTGGACCATTTCCCCTACCCTGGCCATAGGATTTAAGGTGTAGATGATTCTCTGAGTTTTTTTAAAAATAAAATTAAGTTTTTGATTGTTTGTTTTTATATTAGTGTGACATTTGTCACATCTTATTGAAAAGACTTAAGAAGCCCTTCAGTTTATAGCAATTTAAATTCAGTTCAGCCTAAAACAAATGATTGCATTGTGATGAATCCTAAAATGGTAATCACAACTGCAGTATTCAAACTAAATTCACTCATTACTTACTTGTTCTGAATCTATAAAATAAGTGTAATTTGGATTAGTTAATAAGAAAGCTACAAGTCAACAAAGCCTCATTCTTTAATATTAAGATATTGCCTGACTTAAAACACCTGAGGTCACTCATTTGAGAATTTAACATTCTGTGAACATAATATGTAACATTATGTATGGCGAATCTTAAGTCCCAGTAGATGATCCTGGAATTGAATTCTACCACAGTCTTGTATGTGTTTTCTTCTCTGCCTTAATCACACATGATTTTGCTTTTTTTTGGTTTGTTTATTTTCCTGTCTATTATTAGCCAAAGTAACTACTCACAATATGTTTAAATAATGGAGTCCCCAGGTTATCCCAAGCTAACAAGAGACCACCATGAATTCTGTGTCATTTCTTCACACTGTCTTTATGACCCAGTGGTGACAGTTTGAGAATAAGGAATGAAATATTTCAAGGTGAGAGAAGAAAAGGAAAAGTATAAGAAAACAAAGTAGATAAAAGAGAAAATATGACACCTTGATGCCTTTGAAAGGGGAAGTGATAAGAAGAAAAAAGATTCCACAATGGAAGCATTCTTAAAATTATGTGAGGGATTACCAAGAGATCTTGGGTAGAAACAGCCCAAATTTCTAAATTAGAGTAAGGATGCCTTTCTTCCAAAGAGTCTGACTTTATTACCTTGATTATTTCTAGATTCCTTTAAAATGTTTTAAATCATGAAATATTTAAAACTTATAGGAGAGTACAGATGATATTACTAACACCCATGTACATATCCCTCAGCTGTAACTAATGTTACATTTTGCCATATTTTTCCAGATCTTCTTTTTTCAGATAAAATTAATGGGCATTACAGAACCCGTTCCCTTTTTCCCCATCTCATACCATCTCTTGATCCCTCTCTTAAAGTAATCATTATCTAGAAAGTGATGTATAATCTTCCCAAACATGTTTTTATATTTTTAATATATACACTTACGTTTCAGTTATTACTTGCTGTGTAACAAACCTTGCCAAAATGTAATGGCTTACAAAAACAACCATTTATTATTTTTCATGATTCTACGGGTTGATTTGGCTCAGCTGCATGGCTCTTCCACTCAGGTCCACTCTCATCCACCAGGTCCCCGTTCCACGTGGCCTCTCAGCTTCTCTACAGCATGGCAGCTGGTTTAGAGGAGGGAGAAAGCAGAAGCTGCCAGTTCTCTCAAAGGCTAGCTCTGCACTTTGACACAGCATCATCTCTGTAGCCTTCTTTTGCTCTAAGCAAGTCACAAGGCCAGCCCACAATCAGGGGAGGAGAAGACAGTTTCACCACTTCATGGGAGTAGCTGTAATAAATTTGTGGCCATTGTTAATCCAGCATAGTTCACTCTCTGGTCATAAGTTAGTTACAGTCCTTCCACATGCAAAATACTCTTACACTCTCCCAGGGACTCCTAAGGTCTTATGCAGTACAACATCAAGCTCAAAATCCAGTATCATGCAATCTACATCAGGTGCAAATGCAAATGTGGCTCCTTGGAACAGTTTTCTTCAGGTGCAGGTGTGTCGGTGTGGCACCTCTCAATCTGGCGACCTGGGCACTAAAAAGATACGTTATCTGAACCTCATATACCCAACACAGTGGTGAGATAGGTACAGGAAAACCTCAGTGGACACTCCCATTCAAAAAAGTTGGGGCAGTGGAAGGTAAAAAGAGCAGGCACTGGTATTAGTGACTCTGAAATCTAATGCTAGTAGTTCTGAAATCCAGCCAGGCATGTGTAGTCAGGGCTCCTACTCTGGGGCCAGGGACTGTTGCTTGATTAGTGGCCAGTGCTGCTTCTTGTGAGAGCTTCTCCGTAGGCCATCCCTTCCTTCCCGTAAGAAATAGGGCTCTGCTTGCAGCTGAGTAGATTTCTCAGCTTGCTTTCTGCCTGTAGAAATGTGGGGGACCAGACACCTCTTTTCCCTTTTCGTCTTAGCCAGGGGTTGGCAAATTACAGCCTGTGGGTCAAATCTGTTTTGTGGCCTGTTTCTGTATGGCCCAGGAGCTAAAAATTGTTTGTATATTTTTAGTTTCTAAAGAGTTGTTAAAAACAAAGCAACACACACGCACAGAAAAAAATAAAGAAGAATCTGTGACAGAGACCAGATGTGGCCTGTAAAACCTAAAATGTTTACTGTGTGGCCTTTTATATAAAAAATTGCTGACCCCTGACCTGGTAAGTATTCCTCAGATGGGGTGTATGCTGCTAGAATGTGTCCTCTCTTAGTCAGTGGATCTGAAAGAGGACCAACCCAGTAGGCTCCATGCTGAACTCTGTCTTTTAAATTTATCTGTCAAATAGGCTCCTCCCAAGGGGGCTTGTTTCTCCCATAATTTTGCTCCTAGGAATTGGAGGATGAATCATACCCCAGCCCCCAACTCCCCACAGGCATGGGGAATAAGTGATTACAACTAATGCAGCAATTATAGTAAAATTCCAATTTGGGTAAAAAGTAGCTCTGTTCATATATAGACATGTTCATATGAATTTAGAAAAAAGTTGGAAAGAGTCTTCATCAAATGGTTACACCCATTAGCTCTGAGTTGGAATAGGGTGGACCCAGGGAAACAGTTTCCTGTATAGCTGTTTTAAAGTGTTGCAAATCTGAGTATTGTTTTAACCTTTCTATTTAAAAACAAACTAATAATGTTTCCCTCCTGGTTTCTTCTACTAATTATACAGTTTTATTTTCGACATTTAAACAAAGCCTTGGAATTTATCTTAGTGAAGCAGCCTCCTACCTCCCTCCAGTTGGCCTAATACAGTTAATCGAAGAATTCGATTTTATTTCATTTATTTGAAATACCAGCTTCATCAGTTTCTAAACGCCCATTTATACTTGTATCTAAATGAAATTATTCTTGATTAGACAGAGTGTGCAGCAGTAGAGATGCACTGTATCTCTAAATGGCTTTTTATCTTGTCTAACTTTTCCCTGCCTATTTAGGAGGTATGGTCTTGTTGGATTGAACTGCTTCACTATTTGGATCTTGAGACCGCCTGGCTAAACACTTTGGAAGAGCGGATGAAGAGCACAGAGGCCCTGCCTGAGAAGACAGATGCTGTCAGCGAAGCCCTGGAGGTGGGAGCCTGCGTTCTGGGTGGTTCTCTTTGTTGCAATGAGGCTGAATGAGTATTCAAACAAGGAACATAATGCCTTATGCCAGCAAATACTTTTGCTTCCTTGGTGGTTTTCAGCGTAACTTGTGTTTTCTTCCATTGCCTGAAGTATTTATAGCATCATGTATATTTAGATTACTGGTGACCCACTAAACTCAGCCTTATGAGGTGGTTAGTTGTTTGCTAATTAGTACATTTTAGACTTCATAAAGCACTCTAGTGATTTTCCAGATTGTTTTTACCAGTCCCTGGATAAAACTCTGCCTTATTTTATTAGGATAATGCTCTCTTGTTTCTTCATAAAGTTATTTTTGCTCATTAGACACGGCAAGGACTGTGTTTACAGTGGCTTCTACTCTGTTGTCTTCAGACGTGAAAATTGGAGGACAGGCTGGAGAAGGCAGTGTTGGAGGCCTGGGATCCTGTCCCCAAGCCTGAACTTGAGTTCCTTGAGGCCAAGAAATGTGCCTGAATTTTTTGTTGTTCCCCAGCACAGCCTGTGGCACATGATAACTTAATAACTGTTTCTTAAGTGGATTAAAGTGTGAAAAGAATAGATTTTCTTTAAAAAAAAAAAAAAGAAGAGGAAGATGGTAGCTGTGCTTTTAAAACTGTAAGAATAGGATGTAGTAATTAAGTAGATGACTGGATTAAAGGTCAGAAATAAGTCAAATGTGGTACCTAAATTCCAGAAGCCAGATGCTTTTCTGGAGAAAAGATGTCATTTCTCAAAGAAAATAGCAGAGTGAGAGATTCAGAGTATTAAAAAATGTTTTGAAAGATTATTTTAAAAACACATACTTTCCTAACTTGAGAGTTAATACATGTGCATTCTAGAAATATGGAAAATGGAGAAAAGTATAAAGTGTAAGATAAGACTTTAAAACATTTTAGTGTACTTCTTCCGAATTATTATTTTTATGTATATATGCTGGGAGGTAGTACTTTATAGTAACTGGATCAAAGGCTTTGGAATCACCAAGTCTTTGGAGCCAAGTTAGAATCTTAGCTCTTCTTTTTACTGTGTGTGTGTTGGCAAATTACCTAACTTCTCTGAGCTTCAGTTTTCCGATCTGTAATGTGGGAATAGTATGTAGCCATATGATTAAATTTATGTATATATAAAGTGTGTATATAAAACAGTGCCTTGAATTTTATATATGCTATAGAAACTTTTTAGTAATATAATCAATAACAGTTTGAAATTCTTTTATTTGTATAGTATTGTCTTTTGCTTTTAAACTTTGTATCATACCATGAACATTTTCCCATGTAATTAATAATTATTGAAATTATTTTTATGGAATTGTCATATATCATCATTCATGCTGAGTTCTCAATTTCATGTGTTTATTAATACCATGAGGGGCATTTTTGTGAAATAATCTTTTTTAAAATAAATTTTATTTATTTATTTATTTATTTATTGGCTGCGTTGGGTCTTCGTTGCTGTGCGCGGCCTTTCTCTAGTTGCTGCGAGTGGAGCTACTCTTCGTTGCAGTGCGTGGGCTTCTCATTGTAGTGGCTTCTCTTGTTGTAGAGCATGGGCTCTAGGCACGCGGGCTTCAGTAGTTGTGGCATGAGGGCTCAGTAGTTGTGGCGCACAGGCTTAGTTGCTCTGCGGCATGTGGAATCTTCCTGGGCCAGGGCTCGAACCCATGTCCCCTGCATTGGCAGGCGGATGCTTAACCACTGCGCCACCAGGGAAGTCCCTGAATTAATCATTTTTGATCTTGTTCCTTAAGTAGATTTCTAGAAAATGGAATTACTGGTTTTAAATAAAACGAACATTTTTAGAATCCTTGATTCACTTTGCCTTGGTAAATGCATTATTTTTTGCCCCTGTCCCTGTTTAGTCTCTAGAATCTGTTTTGCGACATCCAGCGGACAATCGCACCCAGATTCGGGAACTTGGCCAGACTCTGATCGATGGAGGGATCCTCGATGATATCATCAGTGAGAAACTGGAGGTGTTCACCAGTCGATATGAAGAGCTGAGTCACCTGGTAAGAACCGGGCCATGCGTGTCGATTAGATGTTTATGATATGGAGCTGACCTCAGGAACTTATACCAAGGGGAAAAGTTGGTAACCAATGGGGATGTTGAGGGCATTGAAATACTAGGTGGGGAAGAGCAGACCTTACACTTATATTATAATGCAGGCAGAAGTCAATGATTTAAAAATTTATCCTTGAGATTGTTTCTATTTATGAAGTATTTAATTTCCTTTAAGGAACATATTATAGGTGTATATAAGAATAATGACTCATATTATCCTAGTAATTATTAGAGCCATCAGAATTTGATATAAGCTGCTATTATAAAATACCATAGTCTCTTAAGATACATACTCAGAATGTATCACAACATGCATGTCCATATCAGTAAGTAGAGAAAGGAGATTGTTTTTATAGGAGAGTTGGGTGGATATTAGAAGCTTTCGAACACATATTAAAAAATAACTATTGATGTTTAGATCATGGATAGCATCAAACTTAACCCCAAAGTTCAATAAATAGTGGCTCAACACTGTGCACATCTGTAGAACTTCTTTAAACTTTGCAAAAAGAGAGATTTCCATGTTCACTCATAGACCTTTCTGTTATATTTTATATTCTTGTTTACAGGTTTATTGCTGAGTCCTAAAAACACCCTAAATTTGTAATAAATGGCATATTTTTATTCTCTCCTTTATTTCAATATGGTACATAGGAAATCTTTACATTTTTCCCTTTTTATTGACGTATAATTGAAATATAACATTATATTATATGTTATATGTAACATAACATATTTTGTTTTTGTGATTTTTTTTAGATTCCACATATAAGTGAGGTCATACAGCATTTGTCCTTCTCTCTTATTTCACTTAAAATACTGCCCTTAAGGGCATTTTTGTATTTTGTCATTTTATATAGAAAGAAGTAAAAATTAGTAATTTCCTGCAAGATGCATAAGATACTAGAAGGACCTTTTCACTGTTATCATTGCTAATTATTATTTATTGATAATGCAGGCCAAAGTCTTAAAGTAGTGCTTTTATAGTATGTTCCTTTTCTTGGTGGTTAGAACATAAGAGTTTTCTTATATTCAGCTGTTTATATTTGTGCTGAGCGTCTAATGGGTAAATTTTTCCCCCTGTAGGCAGAGAGCAAGCAGATTTCTTTGGAAAAGCAACTCCAGGTCCTGCGTGAAACTGACCACATGCTTCAGGTCTTGCAGGAGAGCTTAGGGGAGTTGGACAAGCAGCTCACAACGTACTTGACCGACAGGATAGATGCCTTCCAAGTTCCTCAGGAAGCCCAGGTATTGCCATGGATGTGAGGGTGTCCTAGTCGTAAAGAGAGCATATGTAATCGTCTCCTCACCTGCAAGGGAACCAGCTCCTCCTGCCGTCCCAGCTGAGAGCCAGTGAGAAATGCCGGCCTTCCTTACAGGGCCGCACGTGGGTTTGGGGCTTCTCAGGGGGTTTATGTGAGATAATGGCAAATGATCACCATTTAAAAATTATAATTTTCTTAGCTATGAAACTGGGGAAATTCCCTCTTTATAAATAAATGGCGAACATTTGAAGTGACAAATACAAAGACCTTTGTGCACAGCACACAGCAGTCCTACGATACAGGTGGCCCGTATTATTATTATACGCACATTTATTAAAGCATGGATGGGGTCAATATATTCTTATCTGTTGTATGACTCTCTGACACTTAAAAAAAAAACAAAAAAACAGACATTCTCTCCCTTTTCTAATCTCTTTGTAGAAAATCCAAGCGGAGATCTCAGCCCACGAGCTAACCCTAGAGGAGCTGAGAAGAAACACACGTTCTCAGCCTCCCACCTCCCCAGAAGGCCGGAGAGGAGGAAGTCAGATGGATGTGCTGCAGGTGAAGGGGAAGGGCAGCTTCCTTTTACTTTTCAGCCTGTTGGGCCTAAAAAGAAAATGAGAAAGAGCTGACGACTTGGATGCCTTTGGTCTTCTCTGTGATGTAAAGAGTTGGATGGGAGTGATGTGTTGAAGGTGCACTGGAAAGCTATTGGATCTGAGTTTTCTAGTTGAGTAGAGAAGAGAGAGCAATCTAGATTCAGATGTTTGCTTTGTATAGGTTTTTCCCTTGACGCAGAGCCGCCATCTGTACTGGTATGGCTGGTACACGGGGCAGGCTGAGTGCATGGGATGCAGCACCGCTTAGCCCCTCCATGGGGGATGCAGACTGACCTTCACTCTGACCTTGTGATGAAGGGCATTGTGAGTTCTAGGTTCTTGAATTGTGTTTTACAAACAGGTAAGAAAATTAATGCAGTTTTAATTCCAGCGAGGCTAGCTTAGCCTTTCATTATATCTTAGACTGAGGCACTGAGTGTCAAGAAATTCAGGACACTGGGCTGTGCAGTTCCCCAAGGTGATTGGGTAGCCTCACTAAGTTCCTTTAAAGAATGTTTTTATTGTTGCTTTATTTTACAGCCTTCTAGCAGTATGTGTTATGCTAATATTGTCTGCTGAGAAAGATTATCATTCTGATGTGAATTGCTTATTATTTTCATTTCTGCAAACAGAGGAAACTTCGAGAGGTGTCCACAAAGTTCCAGCTTTTCCAGAAGCCTGCTAACTTTGAACAGCGCATGCTTGACTGCAAGCGTGTGTTGGAGGGTGTGAAAGCAGAACTTCATGTTCTGGATGTGAAGGATGTGGACCCTGATGTCATACAGACCCACTTGGACAAGTGTATGGTGAGGCCATTGGGTGGTTAATGTGTCCAGTGGGTTTTCCCGTCGGTGATATGGCTTCATCTAGCGCTTATGTACATGGTTTGTTCAGTAATTGTCAGTCTAAAGTGTGCTAAGAATAGGAATAAATGATGAAAGACAGGTTAAAAAATTAGAAGTGTGGTCCTTTCCTCCCAGGAATTTAGAAGAGATAGGAGAGAGATAGCCTGCAGAGAGTAAAATCAATCAGTACAGTGTAATGAGATAAGGAAGCTAGAATAAACATGTATATAACATGATTACAAAAAAAAAATACATCTTAATCACAGGATGAAGTTAGGGAGGGCTTTGGCAAATGTGACTAATAAGGTAAATTTTAAAGGATAGATTTGCGTTAGTTAGAAGAACCATACTTAGAATGAATGTCAGGAATATTGCAATGTACGACAAATGTGTTTGCAAGGAAAGTAAAATTTTAAATTTTAATTTATAAAGTTTAAACTAAAGTGTGAAAGAAGAAATTATACTTAGAATGGATGTCAGGAATATTATAGCATAAAAAATCATTCTCTAGGAAAATAAAATTTTAAATCAAAGTTTAAACCTAAGATGTAAAAGAAGAAATTATTTAAAAGGCCTTATTACTGTTTTAGTCTTGAACTTTAAAATTCAATTGCATAGGGGGCTTCCCTGGTGGCGCAGTGGTTGAGAGTCCGCCTGCCGATGCATGGGACACGGGTTCGTGCCCCAGTCCGGGAAGATCCCACATGCCGCGGAGTGGCTGGGCCCGTGAGCCTTGGCCGCGGAGCCTGCGCGTTCGGAGCCTGTGCTCCGCAACGGGAGAGGCCACAACAGTGAGAGGCCCGCATACCGCAAAAAAAAAAAAAAAAAAAAAAAAGAAAATTCAGTTGCATAGAAATTTAAAAATAATGTGACCAAGCATGCACAATCGTAGAACTAGTGTTCTGCTTGGGAAGAATCATGAAAAAACTGAAGATGACACAAGTTAAGCTAAGAAAAGTCTGGGAAGAGTTCATTGTGCTTTTCAAAATTGCAGTCTCCACATGTCTGTTGCATACTGAAGGTTGTTTGATTACTTGAAAGCTTGAATGGGTGGAAGAATGAAAAAATAGGATGAATTTTTATATATAATATGCGCTCATGTGCACGTATGAATGTAAATATTTATTTACTGAGATATAGAGATCAACAGAGCAAGTACCATCCTTGACTTTGTGTGTAACTTAGTCCAGTGGTCTGTTATTATGTGACAGTGCCACATGAGGTGTTTCAGGTCAAGGTTATGATGCATGGAGATAAGAGAACCTGCCCAGAATACAGCTTTTTAGTTTTAAAGTAACAAGGATGAGGGAAGCTCTGAATTTGACCTACGTAACTTGGACTTCCTATGGTCATATACATCTTGATGTATTTAGTTTTTATATGCTTTTCATTGTATAATTAATATGTACTCATTGTGGTAGACTTGGTACTTCAGAGAATTGTAAGAAAAAAAAAAAAGAATCTTAGTACTCCAAACTCCAACAGCCAGAAATAGCCAATGTTGGCTTTTTTCTTGTAATAGCATTTAGGATTTTAAAAAATGTAATTTAAAAAATGTTAGACGTTCAGTTTTTAGTCCTAATATTTTCCCATTTTATGTAGGAAATATGTTCATATTATCAAGTACTTTCATAAACCTTCAAGATACATGTTTGAGTTTTTTTTTCTTTTTTAATAAAACAAGTATAACCTCTATGAGTGTGTTTTCTTATCTGATTTAAAAAAAGTCATTACAGCCTTGATTTCATTTTACTCATCCTTTGAACCAGATCTGGGAAAGATAAAGCCCTTTGATCTCCATGGTTAGTTCTTAGCCATCAATCTTTGTAAGCCATGTTCTGAAATGGTTCCAGCTGGCATGTTTTCATTAATCTGTAAAATTTGTCATCTTTATTTTTAAGAAACTCTATAAAATTTTGAGTGAAGTCAAGCTTGAAGTGGAGACTGTAATCAAAACCGGAAGGCACATTGTCCAGAAGCAGCAAACTGACAACCCCAAGGGGATGGATGAGCAGCTGACCTCTCTGAAGGTTCTCTACAATGACCTGGGCGCCCAGGTGAGCAGAGCAAGTGCGCTGCCCACCTCTGTCTCTCTCATTGATGTATTTGAACATTTCATTTCCGGGAGAAAGCATATTTGAGTTTTATGGCATTCATAATATATGTTTTCATTTATGCCAATAATTTTTATTACATTTCTTTAAATGTATGTGTTACTATTACAATGATGAATAGTTACACAGAAATGTATTTTTAATATTTAATCCAGGTTAATTTCTGTATTTTCAATGGTTACTGACTTTTCATAAGTTATTCTAAGGAAACTCTACAAATAATAGTCTCTGTAAAAACTCCAGTTATTGGTCCTTGGATTTCTAGATTGAATAGTCTACTGAGAAATGTTAAAAACATTAGGACTCTAATAAATAGTGACAGGAAGTTCACATTAATCTCTCAGGATTTAAAATCCTTTCAAGAAACACCTATAATTCGGGCATTTTAGTGAATTCATGGGGAAGTTGTTAGGCCCTTTACTGCGAGTGACCAGCTGGATCCAATAGGCTTAACATCTTCTCCTATTGAGACTCTCTGCCCTGAAACCAGAGAAGCAAAAACAAAATAAAACAAAAAAAGAAACAAATAAAAAATGTGTGGAAGTGAAACCTTCTCATCAATATTGAAAAGCTGTATTAGGTAATAACATTAGACCCTTCTTTGGTTATTAAATATTAATGAAGTTGCTACACAAGCCCAGCGAATACTAGCTGAAATTTTGTGATCACTTTCAGATTAGTAAGAAAGAACAGTCCTACATTTCCTGGGCAATTTGGACTGCACTTCTGCAAGATTAGATTACTGGTGTGATACGTTGTGTATCATTTTGATACACTGCACATCTGGAACACATATGTTAGAACTTCTTTGTATATTATACAACTGAAGTTATTTGTGAAATATTATTGTATTTATTAATTGGGCATTTTGTAAATGGGAATGGTGTGGTTGGTTTTTACAGCAGATCTCTAACTGTAATTATGGTTTTGGAGTTAAGTCATTTTCTCATTCAACACAATTGAGACTTTATTGTGTGTGAGGAGTTATACAGGCAGTTAGAGATACAGTGGTAAGCAAAAACATAAATTATCTCTCTGCCTAATGGAACTGAGAGAAATAAAAGAAGAAAACATTAATCAAGTAGCCATGCAAAGTAATGTCAGATTATCAGCCCAAAGTTTAATGAAGGGAATGTATGTAGTGCTTTAGGAGTATATGTAAAGGGGGATTTGGTCCAGTCTGGGTTAGAGGAAGTGGTGCATAAGCTGAGATCTGAAGGATGAATAGGAGTGGCCTGGATGAAACCAGTGGAGAAGCTTCTGAAGTGGATGGAACAGCATGTGTAAAGGCCCTGTGGCAGGAGGCAGCATGGTACATTTGTGTGGTTAAAGCAGAGACAGCAAGTGTGGGAACACGGTGTTGGAGAGATGGGATGAGACCAGATCTGACCAGTGTCTTAGAGTTTGTGGTAAAGGTTTTAATCTCTTTGTTAAGAGCAATGAGCAATTATGGCAGGGTTTTAACAGGGAGATAACATGCTCAGATATATGTTTTTTAAAAGATCACCCACTGCAGTTTGGAGGGGTGGATTGCAGAGAGGCAAAAACAGATGTGAGAAGACCAATTAGGAAGTCATTGTTATGCTCTTTGTGAGAGATGATGGTGTTTGAACTAGTTTGGAGCCGTGGAGATGGTATGAGCCGTTTTTTAAAAGACATATTTAGGAAGTGAAATGAGCAGGACTTGGTAAAGGATTTGATGTGGGGATGCAGGAGCGAGAGATGAAGGATGACTCCTGGGATTCTGGCTTGATTATGTGGAAAATCATTGTGCCATCACTGGGACGGGGCACTGGAAGGAAAGGCAGAAGCGTGGAGAAATCATAAGCAATTATTGGACATGTTGACATTTTAAGTACCTTTGAGAGAGTTAATTGCATTTGTCAGATATTCACAAAGTTACTCAAGTCTGGAGAATATATCTGGGCTGAAGATATAAATTTTATGAGTCATCTGCATAGAGGTGGTTAAGTTTTCAGTGATGATGAAATTGTTTAGGGAGAGGATATAGTGAAAAAAGAAAAGGGCCTGAATTCAGTCTTGAGGGATTACCTCATTTAGGAGGGAATTTGAGGAAGATGAGCTTGTAAAAGAAACTAAAGTATACATGTATGTGTGTGTGTATATATGTGTGTGTGTGTGTGTGTGTATACACACACACATATATATTTATATACATATGTGTACCACATTTTCTTTATCCATGGCTATTGTGAATAGTGCTTCAATGAATATGGGAGTGCAGATATCTCTTTAAAATAATGATTTCATTTCCTTTGTTATATACCCAGAAGTAGAATTGCTGGATCATATGGTAGTTCTTTTTTAAATTTTTTGAGGAACCGCCATGCTGTTTTCCGTAATTGTAAACTTGACATCTGCTAAGAAAGTAGATCTTAAGTGTTCTCACCACAAAAAAAAGATAACTCTGTGAGATGGTGGATGTGTTAATTAACTTGACTGTGGTGCTCATTTTACAATGTATGTGTATCAAATTATCATATTCTGCGCCTTAAAAATTCACATTGTGCAACCATATATTTTATATATATATTTTATATATATATATATATACAGAGCCACAGTAAGTAGCAAGAAGTGGTAGCACACCAGGAAAGTGCTAAGTCTGGGAAGCCAAAGGAAGGAGGGCATTATGAGAATGAGTGTAGGCTCCTGTTTTGAATATTTTTGAAAGTTAAATAGACATCCACTTAAAAATGTCCATTAGATCTGTTGCCATTGGGGTCATTACTGAACTTAGGAAAGACAATTGCAGTGGAGTGATGGGGATAGAAGCCAGAATGTCATGGCTTGAAGTATGTGTGGGAGGTGAGAGATGGTTTTGAGAATTTGTATGGGGAAGGTAGGAGAGACGGAAGTCATTAGGGGAGGTGGGACCAAAGTAGGAAATATATGTGTGTGTGTGTGTGTGTGTGTGTGAGAGAGAGAGAGAGAGAGAGAGAGACAGAGACAGAGACAGAGACAGAGAGAGAAACGGAGAGACAGACATTTGAGTATGTTTCATACTGGTGGGAATGATCCTATCGAGAGGGAATGGTTGCATATCCAAGAGGGAGAAGGGGTAAATGGTTACGTAGATTTACAACTTGAGGGACTTCCATGGTGGTCCAGAGGTTAAGACTCTGCACTTCCACTGCAGGAAGCATGGGTTTGATCCCTGATTCCTGGTCAGGGAGCTAGGATCCCACATGCCCCGTGGCCAAAAAAAAAAAAAAAAAGATTTACAACTTGATATGGCTTGATTCAATATGCAGTACATCTTAAAATGTATTGATTAGGCTGAGAAGAGTGTAGATTGTTGTAAGTTGAAACTTAAATTATCTTCTTCCTGGTTTACAGAAATCTTTGGTAGCATTAAGTTTTATGATAATTGTGTAGCTGCCTGGGCATGTCATAAAAGTCAGATAAGTATCATAATATCTTTTAAAAGAATTCAAGTATTTGTCTCCTAAAGTCTGCATTGAAGTACTATTAATTTAGAGTCATGAATTTTAATTAAACTCCATAGAAAAATGTTTCACTTTTAAGAAGGAATTTAATAATAATCAATCCTTGACACATGAAAGAGCAAAACTGAACCTATGGGACCAGTAAAAAAGAAATGTAATCCCATTTTACTTATTAAGAAAATTTGGTTTTTATATCTAAGAAATTTTGTATCTAAAAAAATTTCTTCCTATACATGACTTATCACTGTACTACTTAGGTAATGTTATCATCTATACATCTGTGCACATGAAAGGAAGAACATGTTTTTGTGTATGTATTGTGTTGTGACGTTCTTTGAAGTGTCAGCTCAGTGTTAGGTTGGGAATGACTTTAGTTTGAGAGTACCATCGTGTAATGCAAGGGGTCACACCAGCCTCAGTCTGATGGTCATGCCTCCCTGGTTATGGCCTTAACCTTTTTAAGCTTCACTGTCCTGTTCGTTAAATGGAAAACATAGTGCCTTTCCAGGGTTTTATTGTATAACACGTGTAGATTTGTTAGCACGATACGAGAGCTGTATCAAGAGCCTGGTAAATGTCAGTTCAGTTCATTTTGCTTTCCCTCAACAGCAGTAAGAGCAAAATAATAATAAAAGTTTATGTTGCATAGCCATTTACTGTATTTCACATTAAGTGGTTAATTGTAAAACATATGATTGTAAAAAATCTTGCTATTTGCCCCTCACATTGCTAGAATATCTGTGTGTTTTTGTGTGTTTTTTAAACAGAATCCCTCATTGAGAGGATTTTAAGGCATCTTCTGTTCAAAATAATAAAAGGAACTATTCATTGATTTCTTAACTTGGCTGCAGGGACTTGGTCAAGCCCTTCGTGTATGTATTTTTTTTCACTGAAAACTCATAGAAACCTTTTGAGGGCTGAACCTCCACCAGGGTCTCTGAGGAAGTAAGTGGAGAGCTAAGGTGAAAACTCAGGGTTGCCTGACATGTAACAACTACAGTATATTGTCCCCCTGCAGAAAAGTAAGAATGGTGTGATTCTAGGTGCCAGAGATAAGGGTTAGGTCTGTCTTGGGGGTTAAATATGAATCTGTTTGGGTCTTTAGTTAATGCTCTGATTCATTCCCACTATGTTCATCTCTCTTGTGCTCTCTTTTTTTTTTCTAAGGTCACAGAGGGAAAACAGGATCTAGAAAGAGCATCACAGTTGGCTCGGAAAATGAAGAAAGAGGCTGCTTCTCTCTCTGAATGGCTTTCTGTTACTGAAACTGAATTGGTACAGAAATCCACTTCAGAAAGTTTGCTTGGTGACTTGGATACAGAAATTTCCTGGGCTAAAGTAAGTTGTCGTTCAGATGAACCACCAATATCATGCCAATGTAATTTGTGGCATTTTTTTTTTTTTTTTTTGCGGTACGCGGGCCTCTCCCTGCTGTGGCCTCTCCCGTTGCGGAGCACAGGCTCTGAACGCGCAGGCTCCGCGGCCAAGGCTCACGGGCCCAGCCGCTCTGCGGCACGTGGGATCTTCCCGGACCGGGGCACGAACCCGTGTCCCCTGCATCGGCAGGCGGACTCGCAACCACTGCGCCACCAGGGAAGCCCTAATTTGTGGCATTTTGATCAGGGAAATCTGGGTAGATGTCATTTCTCTCCATTTCATATAAAATATAGTCTTATCTTTTTTCCATGTCTCTGTCCTAAGAATGAATAAGAATATTGTAAAAACAACTATCTTCAGAAGATATTTTTATCTTGATTCTGAAAGAGTTAAACTCACATGGCTCATCAACGAGGGCTTTGTAGTCATTATGCTTAGGTGGTACTTGAAAATATTATAATTATCACCTTCAAAAGCAGTGACATTTTTTGAGTATTCATTCTTCACAAAGTATTGTGCTGAATTTAGTTATTAATTCTTCTATAGTAACTTCTGTACCAGTAACTAATCTTTCTATTGCAAACTAACTGTGTAAAGAGCATAGGAACAGAATTTTCAAAAAAATCAATAAAAGGTCCAAGAGTTTTCTCTAGCCCTATAGTTACTTAGAAATCACAGAGATCAGAGAGTTGATTTGCTAGTTCTATCTTTGACGTGGCGAAAGACTTGAATGAAACACAAAGTATTGATAGTTTTTCTTTTCTTTTTTTTTTCTTTACTGAAGCATTCTTTTCCTGAATTTATTTTCTAAGAAAGAAGCACGTATACTACAGATAAGTGCTGACAATAAATGATTAATCCTGTGACAGAACTTTATATAAAGCTGCAGGTATCAGTTTTAACATTCTCTACAGGTGTCAATTTATGGGGAGTGAAGAGGAGGTGCTATGAGGTCGTGGGATAATACAGCTCCTTAATTTGAATTCTTCTTTGGAGATAATTGTTGTAAGAAAGTCAAGATATTAGTTACTAGGAAGAATGTTTTCAGTTTAGAAAATACCTCATGAAAAGTGTAATTGCCATGGGCTGTGTGAAGTAAAAAGAAATGTATAAAGGAAGTGAAAAACACTGGAATTCATGAGTTATGGTGGATGAATGCCAAGCAAAGGCACCAAACTTTATTTTTGTTAAATTTAAGTTTTTCAAGGAAATATTATCTTCTTTCTACAATACACTTTGAAAGCCATTATTTTCTTATAGCACCATAAGTCACATAAGCAAATTGAATAACATTTGCATAGTGTAGTACAAAAAAAAAAGGAGCAAAAATCATCTCTAATCAAAGAATACCCTGTTATCTTTTCAGTATTTTATAGGCACATATAGACATGCAGGCACAAGCATATGTTTAAAACAGAATTGTATCTAGTGTTTCATGACTTTTTTTTTTTTTTTTTTGTGGTACGCGGGCCTCTCACTGTTGGGGTCTCTCCCGTTGCAGAGCACAGGCTCCGCGGCCGTGGCTCACGGGCCCAGCCGCTCCACAGCATGTGGAATCTTCCTGGACTGGGGCACGAACCCGTGTCCCCTGCATCGGCAGGCGGACTCTCAACCACTGCGCCACCAGGGAAGCCCTCATGACTTTCTTGAAAAACCTTATATCTTTAACATTTTCCTTTACCTACAAGTGTTTTTGTGTCACACATTGGAGATAGGAATAGTATTTCATTGTATATTTTATTTTTTATTGTCCCATTCCTCCATTCATGTCCATTTAAATTATTACCAATTTTCACTATTGTGAAAAGTGCTGTGGTGAATAAAAATACTTCTGGCTGAATCATAGCATACATTCGTAATTATTTCCTGAGGATAAATTCTTAGCTCTAAAAATATTGGGTCAAGGGATATATCCATTTTAACATCTTATACCTGTTATGAAATTGTCCTTCAGAAATGTACCCAGCAGCTATGACTGAGAATTCCTACTTGCTTGTTTTAACTACACTTTTGACAACGGTAGGCAAATAACATGTTTTAGTTATTTAATTAGAACATTTTCCATTAGTTTATAGGCCATTTGTAGCTTCTATCACAGCTTGGTCTTTTAATTTAGAGCTCTTTACCTGTTATAGTTCTTAATGCTTAGTGTGTTGTGTATTGGTACAAAATTATTTTTGTTCTGTTTTTTGCCACTGTAGTTTCCTTTCTGTTTTGTATGTTTTTTAAAAACTTATTATATATTTTTTAAAGAATAAAATGCTTTTTTTCTTAATTATTTCTGCCTTTAGTGCTTAGAAAGGCCAACTCTACTTGAAAGTTATGTAATTATTTACTTATATTTTCTTCTAGCTCTTTTATAGTTTCATCTTTTTACCTTTAATGCTTTAATCCTTCTGGAATTTAGTTTGGTGTATATAATGAGGTAAGGCTCTAACCTTTTATTCCAAATAGTTTACCAGTTATCTCAGCACTACTTATTGTGTAATTATCCTTTCCCCACTGATTTGACATGCTCAATTCATATATTCTTTTTACCTGTTACTTTGTTTCCTGCTTCACTGATCTGAACCTCTGAAATGTTCTTCAACTGTTTAACTATGTGGCTTTATAATATATTTTAACATGTAGGTAAAGACAGGATTTCCTGACTTCATGCTTCTTCTTTTGTATATACTCATATGAATTTTAGAATTATTACTCTCAAATTCTTAGAAAAATTGTTAGAAATTTCAGTTTGAATTGCCTTGAATTTATAAATTTGTTTTGAGGGGAATTGACATCTTTGTTATATTTGTCTTTTTAGTAACATGGAATGTCTGATTTCCCCCCCAAATTCCCTTACATCCCTACATAATGCTTTGTTTTTTTTCTTTGTAAACTTTATCATGTGTGCAAAGAAGCTTATACCTACATATTTATTTTATTTTATTGGTATGTATGAAGTATGCTTCTCTTTTTTTTTTCTTTTTGTTTTTACTAATTTCTTATGGCTGGTACATAAACGATACCAATTTTTGCATGTTTAATTTTTAATCATCAATCTGTGCACTCACATAAATTCAATTAGTTTTCCAGTTGATTCTCGTCATTTTTAAGGTAAAGACAGTAAATATGGTAAGTTTGTTTCTTCTGGAACTATTCATTCTTAAGTTCCCATTTAATCTAATTTTAGATTTGAAATAATGAAGATGGTATATACAAATCATGAATTCATAGCACATTCTCTTCACTAGAGTAAACCAAATGAAACATCAGTATGTAACATAATCACCCAGTTTTTCAATGTTGTGTTGTCAGATTTAAGAAACATGCATATTTCCACGATAATATTATGTAAAATTATTTTCAATGCAAAATTTAAATAGCATCTGCATTCTGGAACTTAGTGTTTTTATTCTATAGCTTAAAAATCATTATTTTCAATGTAGCCATTTTCTTTACAATAAAATCTATTAACATAGTGTGTGTACGGTTTACATTTAATTACTCGTAGTTAATTATTTCTTATAATTTTTAAAGAGTACTGTAGTCAATCATAGCCACAATCATAGCCACTGAAGGAATGCAGAAAGTTATTAACTGCAGAGAGCATGGCTGTGGGTATTCTGTTTTGTTTTTGTTTTTTCCCCTCCTTGCTGGAGAACACTTGAGAGAAATATTTCAGTGTCTTAATAAAAATACCAGTAATTGATGTGGCCAAATGAGTCCTTATACCTTGACTCACTTGTGAATTTGTAGTTTTTATGCCTTTCAAAATATGATTTAATGATGTGAGATTAAATGTAGATGTGAACTTCTTGAAGTGATATGTTTAAATATTTTTCTAAAAAGATACAACAGAAGTAGGGTAGATATATGCATGTTACTTTTTGATTGAAAGAATTTTGTAGTTTTAATTTTGGAACCCAACATTCTCTTTATAATTCTCTTGACTGCACACCTTGCCTGCTCATTCTTATGAATGTGAAAATCAAGTAATTATAATACCATCTAGAGTATTAGCTTTACATATTAAGACAAGTGTAAAACCAAAGCTTAGATGTGCTAGTTCTCCTATGATGTATAGTACAAGAGTAGCTCTACTATTGTCTGCTTATAAACAGATAATATGTTAAGTCATCTTAGAATTTAGAATTTTGAGTTCTGGGATAGTCCTGCTTTGCCCACTTGTAGTTACTGAAAATGGAACTGATTCATTATTTCTAGAGTTTTGATGAAGATAATTGGTGTTGGTGTGTGAGGAATGGAATTTATACTTAAAATAAATGAAATAATTACCGTTCCACATCTAAATTTGTTACATTCTTTGGTGTTTGCATAATTAAATATTTAATTTTTATTTGAAACTTAAAAACTCTCATCATGTTAGTAAGTTGTGGAATCTTGTGAACCTTTGACATGTGTAAGTTATCTAGGGAGTCACGTATAGGTGGAAGAAAAAGTTTTTAAAAATGAAGGTTGTATAAACTTTTATAATGTTCTGAAAGATCAAGTAGGTCTGGGAACTTTTATTTTCTAGAATATTCTGAAAGATCTGGAAAAGAGAAAAGCTGATTTAAATACCATCACAGAGAGTAGTGCTGCCCTGCAGAACTTGATCGAGGGCAGTGAGCCTGTTTTAGAAGAGAAGCTCTGTGTCCTTAATGCCGGGTGGAGCCGGGTTCGCACCTGGACCGAGGATTGGTGCAACACCTTGATGGTATGTTTCAGGAAGAATTTCATGGTGAAATCTTCTCTCCTTTAATTATGTATAAACGAATACTGTTTTGATTAGGATTCCAAATTCTATTTTCTGTTTGTCACAATAATGTTTTGCTTGTGAATTAATTTCATTACACTACAGTTTATCTTTTCCTTTGAAAAGGTAATAACTAGAAAGAGTTCAAATGTCTCTATTAAGTAATAAACCATTTGTGATATACATAGAAATGTGTACTTTAATATCTTAGTAAATACACCTTATTTGCTACATTTTAATGACTTAATATTGTATTTACTTTTCATACTATTATAAACTATATATATGTTTGTAATGTTCTAATATCAGTGTACTAGTTAAGGGCACCAGTTCTAGCATCTGATGGCCTAAGTTAAAGTTTTGACTACAAACTGATTGACATTGGTCAATTTATGGGTTGGCCAAAAAGTTAGTTTGGGTTTTTCCATAACATCTTACGGAAAAACCCAAACAAACTTTTATGGCCAACCCAATACTTAAATGCTCTCTAAGTCTCAGTTTTCTCATTTGTAAAATGGACATTATTATAATTTCTACCTCATACGGTTTTTGTGATTATGACATAAAACACGTAGGGCTCTTATAAAACTATATTTAAAACAACCAATTTTAGATATTGTTATGATGATTATGGTAATTGTTAAATGCTATATGTTTTTAGTCTTTGGTTATAACAATACTACTACGCTGTTAACCAGTATTTCATGGAAATAGTGACCATTTAATTTCATAGTGTTTTTCTGTCCCTTTTATAATAACAATGAATATATGGCAACCGTACCTTCTCTTCCCTTAAAAAAAGTCTCATCTATAAATTATTATTTGTTCTGATATATCTGAAATAGGACTCTTTCCAAATTCATAGAATTACTGGATAATGGATATGAACAGAGAAAAATAAGTTATTGTGTGTTTGGATATTTACTGAAATCAATCAGAATGTGTAGGGCATTGAAGTTGGTGGGTTTACGTCTTGATCTGTCAGATTCATATCCAGAGTTCATCTGCGACTTACTACCTTCATAACCTTGGGTAAATTACTTAATGTCACTTAGCTTTAATTTCCCTATATATAAAATGGGATTAAAAGAACATATCTAACAGAGTTGTTAAATGTTGAATAACAAATGTGAAATTCTTGGCTCATAAAATATGTTCATTAAATATTTTATATATTCATTTTTATTGTAACTAGTTTTATTCCACATGCTCATGGCCCTTACTTCTGTCTTCTTCAGTCTGTACCTTCTAAATTCTTCTTTCAAATAATATCTTTCTACTCCTATTAGAACATTTGATTTATCTGCTTTATCAAGGTAAATAAGTCTGGTGTTTATAAATTCTTCTTACTTAGAGTCCAGACCACTATCAAAACTTTGCTCATATGATTTATTGGTTCTCATTTTATTTTTTCAATGATTTTTCCACATTACAGATTAATAATTTGTTTCCTTGTTTTTAAACAAACAAACTTTTCTTTGAAGTTTCTTCTAGTTTCCTTCATCCTATAAAATATAGTTCCTAAAAGTTTTTGGTTTCATCATAAGGCTCCCCTACTCTTTTTCATCAAGTTCTAAATTCTTGCCTTAGCCTCAGCAGTTTTGCCTAGTTTTAACTGACTTAACTGTCTTCAAAAGTATTCTCTCAATCACATGTTATACCTTGCTTCAGGAAGTATCACTGAGATCTGTTCCAGGTGTAATGTTAAGTGCTGTCGGTACTGAGGTGAAACAATAGGGGCCCTGCCTCTAAGTACTTACAGTTCATTGAGCAGGCAAAATTTGAATCATTTTTTAATATTATTACTTCCTTAAATGAGTTTTTAACAAATATGATCAAGGAGGGGCCAGCGAGATTATTTGTAATATAAGAATGAGGGATAGGGATTAAAATAAAATGAAATTTAAAAAGAAACTTTCACCTTTTATTCTTCAACTTTTCATTGTATTGAGATCTAAATTAAAATTAAAAAGTGCTCAGTCACTGTGCATTTTTAGGAATGAGATTTATCCATTGGGGAAGAGCTTTGTAGGAAGCTAGAAATTCTTCTTGAAATTCAGCGTGCAAGTTAGCACTTTGAAGGTCCTTTAAACGTCTTCTAAGATTATTGTCTTAAGTATTTCATATGATTGTATCAGCATTTTATTAATTCCTTTCCAGAACCACCAAAACCAGTTGGAAATATTTGATGGAAATGTTGCTCACATAAGCACCTGGCTTTATCAAGCTGAAGCACTATTGGATGAGATAGAAAAAAAGCCAGCAAGTAAACGGGAAGAAATTGTGAAGGTAGCGAATGTAGAGGATCAGTAACACTTCTGGGAATGAAAGGTTTTGCTGTTCTCTTTCTCTCGAGGAGTACTCCAAGTTACTTGTGCACACATGCTTCCCATGTAGTAGATTCATTAGCTTTTATGTTGGTGGGATAAACTGAGTCTTTTTTGTTTGTTCTTTGTATTTTGTCTTAGCTTATTTTTTGTTCCGTTCCTGTCTTGTAAGAATTAGAATCTAAAAATACCACATTATGTGATTGTTAATAAAATTTTTCCATTGCAATTTAATAAGCTATACAAAAACCTTCTCCATTTTGTCATACAAGGTAGTTGAATGCTGGGTCGTTAGTTCACCGCAAAAGGTCATTCTTAGTTATTTTTTTAATGACTTGCAAAATTTGGTGGCAGTATGGAAAGTCAAAGCAAAACTGACTTCACAATGAGTATTTGGCTTTCATTTCTTGCTGCATATTGCCCCCTGACCCAGCTTTGCAGAGGAATCAGCGGTATGAAAAAGATAGTATACTTTTTCAGAAGCACAAAGTCTGGCAGACTTCTCTCTTCACTTTGCTCAGCCTCTTGATACCCTTACTCAGTGGTGTTAAGCAAAGAAGAAGTTGTCTCGGGGGCTCCAGAGCCTCAGAAAAGTGCCCAGAGTACCCCTTATTCATTCCTGTGTTTCTACATTTAGTTTCAAAGTTGAAGGTCAAACTAGCTTTTAAGAATTCCTCTTCGGGAATCTTTTCTTTTTACCACTCAGGCCCCACCAGTCCTTCCTTTGAACCCTTTGTCATGTCAGGCATGGATGAACAATTGAATTGTAGGTTACAAATGTACTTTCTCAACATTTTGCAGACATCCTTGAATGAATCTTTTTTTTCCCTTTAAGTTGTTTATTGATGACAGAAACAGTGCATAATTAAAGATTTGATGAGGAACCTGCAAACAATAAAGCATGTATCTGTTGCCAGCAAAATACAATTATCCCAGGTCCTTTAGACGTTACAAATAGAGTTCTTTCATTGCAGATGGTTCGTACATAACAAAGCCATTTTAAAGTGTTTAATTGTGCTTCTATAAAACCTTCGAAGAATGAGGTAGTTTCCTTTACTCACCACATTTTCCACGATGACACTTTTAGTGAACTTATTAAATCCTTTTAACATAACCTTTAAACAGTTTTCATGAAAGCCAAGCCTTATTTACAAAGTGTTTATTTCTTTCCACAAGATTTTTCTTAAAGAGAATTTCAAGAATCACTATACAGCTAGCAAAATTTGACACAAGCAATGGCTGTTTTTTTTTCATTACAATCAGATTTAGATGTGAGAGAACACGTTCTAAAAATTCCATAGTTAAGCTGATGTTCTCCTGTTTCTATCTATATACACTGATTTAAAAACAGTTCCTCAAACTACTTATTTTCTCTCAGCCACCATAACAAGTAAGCACAAATTCTTCACAACAGTGGGTTAAGCTCCATGTATTAGCTGATTGGGTGCATTGCTGGATCATTCATTCTCGTAAATCACCAGGAAAACATCTGCAAAATTTATAGATACATACAGATTAGCTAGCTTATTTTTAAGACTTCATTCAAAATCTACTTACAGCCATACATACCCTTGAGAGAATTCCAACACTCTTCAAAAACTTGAGGCAGGTATGTGCATTCCTTTCTTAGCCCTGAGAATGAATTTAATGACAACTGTGAAATTAGCTTGAGGAAACTGCATAATGTTGTTGCATATTTTAGTTAAAAACTAAATGATAATATTCGACTAATTTCCAAATCAGTTCACCTTCACCAAGGAAAGGCAGATGGTGGCAAATAGTATTTCTAGGGGGAAAAGAAGTCACAGTCTACTCCTTGCCACTTATTCCTTTATTCAGCCTCAAGAAGCTTTGCAACTCTTAGAATAAAATGGTTGAAGAAATGACACAATAAATCTTATAGGCTATTCAATCATAAAATAAAGTTTTATCCAATCTGGTAGTGATCGAAAATGCTTCCCATGTAACATGAATGAGTCGTAATGTATGAAAAGCTCTTATTCAAATTGATGGTGCCGAAATCTCTTACTAGGAATGTCAGACATTTATTTAAACTACCTTTACTTCCAAGTTAGCATTACACCCATGTTTGGTTTTGATTTTTCCCACGTGATAATTTTGTTTTGCTTACAATTAGCGTTTACTCTCTGAGCTGGATGATGCTAACCTCCAAGTAGAAAATGTCCGTGATCAAGCTGTTGTTTTGATGAGTGCACGTGGAGGCTCAAGCAAGGAGCTTGTAGAACCAAAATTAGCTGAATTGAATAGAAACTTTGAAAAGGTTTCTCAACACATCAAAAGTGCCAAAGTAAGCAATTATGTTTTTATATAAAGCTATTTTTCTTATAGATATGTAGCTATGTGATAGATAATTATATGGTATATATATCAAGAATTTTTTGATTAAAATGATTTTATCACTTTGGAGCATTTGTTCTTATTTATTTTGATTATGCATATGAAGGAGAGAATATAAGAAATTAGTATTAAAGAAAATAACCCATTAGAGAAAAGGTTTCAAAGTATTGAAATTATGAGAGGAAGAATCATCTTTTTTGCAGGAAGTAAATATTTTCTAACTTTGCTTTGTTTTGAAATACTTGATATAATAGGCCAATCTTTCATAGCCTATGAATATACTTAGATTATTTGCAACTTAAAGAAAACAACAAAAATCTTGCTTTAACTTTTGTCTTCCTTAGCCTTGACCCTACTTCCTTACCTTCTGACCCAAGCTCACTTATTCTTTTCAATAGATCTATGGGAGATTTTTCCTACATATGTTAAAGAGTGATGCAGGAGACATAGGAGATGGAGTGAGAGAAAGTACAAAGAAAATTATTGTTGTCCCCATAAATAATTTCTGTGAACGTTTTGGCATACATATCCACTCTTACTCATGTGTATGTGATATTAAAATATCAAAAATTTTATTTTGTTTTGTATATTCTCCTCTGACAAGGTTTTTAACAGCTATTCAATTAAATGATCTGTTACAATATTCTAAGTCAATTTTCCACTTTTGTTGTGCTTTTATAAATATTGTATTGTTAAAATTCTTTTATGCATGTCTTTTTGTTCATTTCTTAGTATGCCCTTAGGATCACTTCTTAGAATTCCTTGATATTGTTGTGAAAGTTGTACCTATAAATGCGGTTAAATAGATTTTTGCAAAGATTCCTACAGTAAGTTTGTGCCAATTTATACATTCATAACCAGAGTGTGAGATTGCTAGTTTCCCCATGCTTAGCCAACACTGCATGTTATTTTCCTGCATTTAGTTTTATTGAATTTGTTACATTGAGTTTAGGCACATAAATATCGATGTAAAGGTTTTCTATATAGATACTATCTGAAAATACTGCATTGAGAAACATGTACTTTTTCAAAGTTTCGGTATCAAAATCCAAGGGGCGTTGTACTGGGGAAAGTTAACTGGGAGGCATTCTTTGGGATGTCCCTATACTAGGCAGTGGCCTTTCTTCCTCTCTGTGGCCATGGCAAGGATGGCTTCTGGATCATGGCACTGTTTCCTGCTGTGCTCGCCTATGGTCCCGGAACCCTCCTCCCACTCCAGGCAGCCACAGTCACTTGCACACCAGTTCACATCCCTGGCTGGAGTTTGGAGAACATGGGTAATCAGAGAAGCCCAAGTTGGTAAAATTATTGCTGTGGGAATGAATGAAATTAAAGTCAATTCAAATAAATGCAAGTTCTTTCTTGACACTGATTAAATGGTGAAAGGTCAAGTTAAGAATATCTTTTTTTTAACATCTTTGTTGGAGTATAATTGCTTTACAATGGTGTGTTAGTTGCTGCTTTATAACAAAGTGAATCAGCTATACATATACATACATCCCCATGTCACCTCCCTCTTGCGTCTCCCTCCCACCCTCCCTATCCCACCCCCTAGGTGGTCCCAAAGCACCTAGCTGATCTCCCTGTGCTATGCGGCTGCTTCCCACTAGCACCACCTTACATTTGGTAGTGTATGTATGTCCATGTCACTCTCACTTCGTCCCAGCTTACCCTTCCCCCTCCCTGTGTCCTCAAGTCCATTCTCTACATCTGTGTCTTTATTCCTGTCCTGCCCCTAGGTTCTTCAGAACCATTTTTTTTTTTTTTTTTGGATTCCATATATATGTGTTAGCATGCGGTATTTGTTTTTCTCTTTCTGACTTACTTCACTCTGTGTGACAGACTCTAGGTCCATCCACCTCACTACAAATGACTCAATTTTGTTCCTTTTTATGCCTGAGTAATATTCCATTGTATATATGTGCCACATCTTCTTTATCCATTCATCTGTCGATGGACATTTAGGTTGCTTCCATGTCCTGGCTATTGTAAATAGTGCTGCAATGAACAATGTGGTACATGACTCTTTTTGAATTATGGTTTTCTCCAGGTATATGCGCAGTAGTGGAATTGCTGGGTCATATGGCAGTTCTATTTTTAGTTTTTTAAGGAACCTCCATGCTGTTCTTCATAGTGGCTGTATCAATTTACATTCCCACCAACAGTGCAAGAGGGTTCCCTTTTCTCCACACCCTCTCCAGCAAAAATCTACAAACAAGAATATCTTTTCAAAGAATATTTTTCCTTCTACAGTTGCTGATTGGCCAGGAACCATTATCATACCAATATCTGGTCACCACTGAAGCATTTGAAGCTGTTGTGCCTTTCTCTGACTTTGAAAAATTAGAAAATGATATAGAAAATATGTTAAAAGTTACAGAAAAGCGCTTGGAATCCAGTGATGAAGATGAAAAGGTTGGCTCAAGCAGATTTTCAAATCCGTGGTGTTCTCACTTTACTCCTCTGTTAATTATATTTTTACATTAATGATGTTTACCCAAATATCTGCCAAACATGATAGAACAGATTTAAATGTGACTTTCTGGTGAGTGTCAATGTAAGGTTTGTCACGTGATTTACATAATGCTTAAAAAATAGACATACTTTCTGACTATAAAGGTAGTGTTATCTTAGTGCTATTTAACTTCTGCTAAACTAGCATTCTTTATGAGTTATTTTAACTTCACATATGAAATATTTTAAGAAAAACATAAACTTTTGTGGTATGTCATTCAGGTAAACTTATGTTGTTGACTTATACAATACTTTGTAGGTTAGTTCTCCTGCTTGGGAACTGATAGTAAGTGACCCTGTGCATTTTTCTTTTGAGTAATTTTTTATCTTTTAAACATTCAGATGGATGAGGAGAGAGCCCAGATTGAGGAAGTTCTACAAAGAGGAGAACAAATGTTACATCAACCTATGGAGGATAATAGAAAAGAAAAGATTCGTTTGCAGTTACTACTTTTGCACACAAGATACAACAAAACTAAGGTATTGTCATGGGGGAGTCTCTGTTCCACTTAAATAACTTTTTCAGCTCTTACCATTGAGAAATGTGATGTTGCATTCAATGACATCTCAAAACAAACCAGTTGGAATGGTATCTCCTTCTCCTTTCTCTTGTGTATTGCTAGATATGTTTATATTTTTGGATGAGGCGAGACGCACAGAAAATAGAAACATAAAACCTTATTATTGGACGTCTCTTTTGGATTTCTGATAATGTTTTAAACCTTTGGGGAGTGACTTTCTCCTTCAGTTCTGTATTTTATGTGTGGAAGTCTTGACCACATTAAAAAAGCATTTCTAGTTTACAAATAACTAAATTTGTGAAATTGATAAAATATGATTTATATTCTAGGAAAAGATTCACCACCAGCTCCCTTTGCAATAGCCATCTTTGCAGCTGCACTGTAAATGTGCTGGTGTTCCCCAGAGGTCTGTATTTAGGTAATCCTTCTAGAACCAGTTGATGATGATGGAATCTACTAGAAGATTCAGGTTTCTCGGCTTGGTGCCTGTTGGCTCTCTCTATCTGTTTGTACTGCAGCCTTGTAACAGGTCCCAAGCTGAACTAGCCCTCTCTCCCCTCCTCCAACCTGTTTCCTGCTTTATTCCCTATCTTAGTTATTACTTAGAAAAACTACCCAGTTCTCAAGGTAGAAACTTCACAGTCTTATCAGTCATTTCTTGTTCCTCACACCACATTGAGGAAGCATTAGAACCGTTAGGTCCGAATGAAGTAGATACAGGTCTGAACCTGAAGTTAGACACAGCTCTACCAGGTACTTGTATATGACCCTGGGAGAGTGACTTAACTTCCTCAGTCTACTAACCTTTGCATAATTCAGACTCTTATGATTTTCACCCATTAGTTATTCCCCAAGTTGCTTTTTAAGTCCAGTTTTTCTTAACTCTGGCCCATCTTCTGTGTTTTTCTCAGAATTATTCCCCCCAAAGTCATGGCTGATCATATGATTCCTTTCCCTAAGAACTTGTTCAGGTAAAGATTGCAAAATGCAGGAAAAGCTTTAAGTGCAAGGTTTGTCACAATAATGGTATGTAGAGGCTTTGGTTTGACCTCTGGCTACCTCTTTGATTCACTGTCATTCACCATGCAGTATAGCTATACTGGTTTTCTCTACCTTATGCCAACATACTGGTGCCTTAGCACCTCTGGAATCTTGTTAATTTCATTGTTATTCGCTGGTGTGGGTTTTATCTTCTTATTTTACCTGAAAAATGTGTTGTCTTTTAAGACTCGGTTCCATTTTTATTTCTAACATCTTTCAGGTTATATTATAGTTCTTTGTTTAATTGTTACTTTTAAAAGTATCTTTCTTCTCTGGAACTTCTTCATCTTTGGGTCCCAAATCAGAAATCATTAATGGTCCAAAATAGAAATAATTTTTAGCTTTTTAATAGGTAAATTTGTTTTTCAAAAGTACTAACATATACTATTATAGGTTTGTTTCATTTGGATTTCACTAGCATTAGTTATTGTAATTAAAATTATTTTAAAACATTAAATTCTAGGAGACAAAGAAATGCAGACCTCGAGATTCAACAACATATTATTCACTCAGTGTTGTTAATCTTGGGTATTGGTTTCATTTAGGAATTATAACCATTTTCAGGATCCCTAATTCAGTGAACATGTACTTAGGATAATTTTCACTGTCATCTGAGTGTACAGAGGAATATCATTTTTCAAAAGTTCAATATAGGAATATGGTGAAAGTGTCAAGGAAATCCACTTAATTCATGAGTGGATGTACTTTGGCCATTTACAAGCAGTAGGCAGCAATTATTAAATGGTAGCCATCAAGGTGTAAAGGATGTGAACCCAGGGACGAGTGGCCCATCCCAGAGAGCACTTTATTGTTTAGAAAGCTCTGATTAGAGTCTACAGGAGATACTATGCTAGGGTAAATAAGTTATCCAGTCAGTTTAGAATCTGCCTGAATTTAGCACGGTAGAATCTATCATCTTATGTAGGATGTTCATGTTTTGTAATATTGTTCAAAAAGGTTAAGATTATGTACTGAATTGCCTGGATATTATTTTAATTAACCCCCCTACTGCATTTGTTATGTTACGTTACAAATACATGTTTCACTTATTTACTTTTTCACCAGTGAGGCCCAGAAGTGTTTAATCTAATTGTGAGATTTTTTTTAAAGGTGAAATAATAATGGTATTAAAATTTTTGCTTCATACAGAATTTTATGATTTGCAGCATATTCTCATTTCTTCAGTAACTTAGGAAAGGAGTCGTTACGTTTTCCTGTTTGCTAAATGAGTTTAAGTGGCTTAAGTCTTAAAAAAACCTTTCAAGCATTAACAGCTTATTTAAGTCTTTTAACAACAGGCTACAGATGAAAATTAAAATAGAGATTGTTAATGGTTTCTATAGCAGTGCAGGGCAAACTTTTAAAAATTAAAACAAGTTTTTAAATTTTTGCTCATGATATTGAATTTCTCCACAAAATAGTGTTTTTTTCTTTGTTTTTTGTGTTTTCAATTTGCTACTATTCATTGTGGGAATAATTTAAAAGATGTGTGTTATTATTATTCATGTCTTTACAGGCAATCCCTATTCAACAGAGAACAGGTCATCTCCCTTCTGGAATTAGCTCACCACCTCTCCCCACAGATTATCTGGTTGAAATTAACAAAGTTTTACTTTCCATGGATGATGTTGAATTATCACTTAATACTCCAGAGCTAAGCTCTGTTGTCTATGAAGACTTCTCTTTTCAGGAAGATTCTCTGAAGGTAAATATCCAGACACTGCATTTGAATAGCTGCAGCTGATGTAGAAATAAAGCAAGGAATTTGTCATTATGCCTACTTAGATTATCCATAACCTTTTACATTTGTGCCAAGGAATTAATAATATGTATGAAAAATAAACTTTTCCTATATCCACCAATGAAATGCTGTCAAAATTTTTAATTTATTAAAAATAAATATGGATTTTTAAGCATGCACAGTTATTAATGCTTTGCAACATCAGAGACTTTTTAAAATCAAACATGTGCACAAACCATATTCCGTTCTCATAAATTTGATTGTTATTTGATGTAAAATGTTGACATTTATCTTGCCACCTATAACGATTTAAGATTGGCTAGTGGTTGGGTATGGAATGACATGTTGATTGTAAGTTAACTAGGGATCTGAAAGTTTTCAGTTAATTCACAAAACTAATATCAAGACTTTCATATAATTTGATTGCATTTATGTATCAAGTCACAATAAAATTGCTGATAGAGTTGATAGGTTTGATAGCTCATTTCTGTCATTTAAATTAGTATTATTATGTATTTGAAAATATAAATAATTTCTAGCTTCAAATACTTCATTACCTTTACAGAATGTTATTGAAGCTTTTTATATGTCCTGTACAAATGCCACTTTGAACATCTGTGAGGATTTTTTTCCCACCATTAGGATATTATGTAACATTCCTCATGCTTTGGCCAATACAGGGTATTATTTTTTTTTAAAGTTTCCAGTTTTGATAAGTAACAATTATGATGTCTCATTATTTTTAAGTAACTTATTCAATATAAATTTTTGACCTCCTGTGATTCCATTCTTTTATCTCTTTGCTGGATTTTGTTAATGTATGACAATATATTCATAGACTATCAAAGACCAACTGGACAAACTCGGAGAGCAGATTGCAATCATTCATGAAAAACAACCAGATGTTATCCTTGAAGCTTCTGGACCTGAAGCCATTCAGATCCGGGATACACTTACTCAGTTGAATGCAAAATGGGACAGAATTAATAGAATGTACAATGATCATAAAGGGTATGTTTAAATGATATTTAATTTTTTAAAAAACTCTATAAGTTCATATGTACATTAAAATTAGTGAGGATATGTTTCAAATCCTTGTAATAGGCCCTGTTTAATAAATTGTGATGTAGTTCCTTAAAAAAGAATCAGTTCACATATACATGATCATTTGCAATGTAATATATAATATTTTAACAATTAAGGAAGCACTTTTATTTATTTGTTTTTATTGAAGTATAGTTGACTTACAATATTAATTTTAGGTGAACAGCATAGTGATTCAATATTTTTACATTTTATGCACCATATGAAGTTATTACAATATTATTGACTATATTCTCTGTGCTGTACATTACAACCCTGTGACATATTTATTTTATACTTGTAGTTTGTACCCCTTAATCCTCCTTCACATATGTCACCCATTCCCCCTACCACCTCCCCTCTGGCAATCACTAGTTTGTTCTCTGTATCTGTGAGTATTTTTCTGTTTTGTTATATTTGTTTCTTTTGTTTTTTAGGCTCTGCATATAAGTGAAAATATACAGTATTTGTCTTTCTCTGTCTGACCTATTTCACTTAGCATATACCTTCTTGGTCTATCCATGCTGTTGCAAATGGCAAGGTTACATTCTTCTTATGCCTGAGTAATATTCTTATATATATCTTCTTTATCCATTCATTTGTCGATGGACATTTAAGTTGCTTCCATATCTTGGCTGTTGTAAATAAAGCTGCTATGAAAATGAGGGTGCAGATATCTTTTCAAGTTAGTGTTTTTGTTTCCTTTGGATCTATTCCCAGAGGTGGAATTGCTGGATCAGATGGTAGTTATATTTTTAATTTTTTGAGAATCTTTTATACTGTTTTCCATAGTGGTAATACCAATTTACATTCCCCCCAACAGTGTACAAGGGTTCCCTTTTCTCCACATCCACACCAGCACTTGTTATCTCTTGTGTTTTTGATGATGGTCATTGTAACAGGTACAAGGTAATGTTTCATTGTGGTTTTAATTTGCTTTTCCCTAATGACTAGTGATGTTGAGCATCTTTTTATGTACCCATTGGCCTTTTGTATATGTTCTTTGGAGAAATGTCTTTTCAGGTCCTCTGCCCATTTTTTAATTGACTTATTTGATTTTTTTATATTGAGTTGTGTGAGTTCTTTATATATTTTTTATATTAACCCCTTGTCAGACATATTGTTTGCAAGTGTCTCCTCCCATTTGGTAGGTTGCCTTTTTATTTTATTGATGGTTTCCTTTGCTGTGCAAAAGCTTTTTAGTTTGATGTAGTCCCATTTGTATATTTTTGCTTTTGTTGCCCTTGCCTGAGGAGATATATCCCCCCAAATGTTGCTGAGACCTATGTCAAAAAGCATGCTGCTTGTATTTTCTTCTAGGAGTTTTATGGCTTCCGGTCTTACACTTGTCTTTAATCCACTTTGAGTTTACTTTCATATACGGTGTGAGAAAATGGTCTAGCTTCATTTTTTTACATGTACCTGTCCAGTTTCCACAGCAGTGCTTATTGAAGAGATTGACAGTATATATAGAAAATTCTAAAGATTCCACCAAAAACTACTAGAACTAATAAATGAATTTAATAAAGTTGCAGTATACAAAATTAATGTAATTAATATAATCGGTTGCATTTCTATACCCTAATAACAAACAATCCCATTTGCAATCCTTTTGCATCTAAAAGAATGAAATAGCTAAGAATAAATTTAACCAAGGAGGTGAAAGACCTGTACTCTGGAAACTATATGACATTGATAAAAGAAAGTGAAGACAACACAAATAAATGGAAAGGTATACTGTGTTCATGGATTGGAAGAATTAATATTGTTAAATGTCCATACTACCCATAGCAATCTATAGATTTGGTGTAATCCCTGTCAAAACACCCATGTTATTTTTCACAGAACTAGAACACATAATGCTAATATTTGTATGGAACCACAAAAGAGCCCAAATAGCCAAAGCAGTCTTGTGAAAGAAGAACAAAGCTGGAGGTATCATGGTCTCTGACTTCAAACTATATTACAAAGTTATAGTAATCATTATAGTATGGTACTGGCAGAAAATGGCAAAAAAAGACATTTAGATCAATGGTATGGAATAGAGAGCCCAGAAATAAACCCACGCACATACAATTAATCTACGACAAAGAAAAGCAAACATATACAATGGAGAAAAGGAAGCCCCTTTAATTTTTAGTATCTGAATAGTGTCCATTTTCTTTAAAAATCTTGAAAAGGATTTTCAGTAATGTTCAGTTTCTTCATACGCTTGATGATTAATGTGAGTGAAGAGCAGAGACAGCTACAGATAATTGGAATCCATATATAACCTCAAAGCCTTTTTTAAAACAATAACCTTCTGTTTAATAGAATGTTTTTGAGCCTCCTTCTTTCTAGTTTTTGACCAGGCCTATTAACAGGTAGAAACAAAATTGGTAAAACTTTTGATGGTAGCTGTGTATGTATGGAAAGTCAAGTATGATGTGAAATAGCTCAATATAAATTGCAGTGTAAGACAGAAAAATATACCGGAAAACCTTAGAGACATACACACAAAAATAGGCATGGTGCTCTTCATCTTCTTTTTTTTGTTTTAGCTTATATATTTCACATGATTATACAGTCCTTGGGAAGGTAATGTTTAATAATCTTTTGGTGTATTTCTTTGTATGGATTTTTAAAAACTTCTCTGTACATTTAGAGAATATCCTCTTACATACAGCTTTATGCATACTTCTGACTTTAATTAGACTTGATTATTAGATGAAGACCAATAATTTGTTAAAAAATAATAACATTTTAAGGCTCTAGGTTGCATCACAGTATTGGTCGTTATAACTCTGCCAACAGCATATGTGAAAGTGTCCTTCTTACTGAACCCTTGTTAACACTGACAGATTTTTTTTTAGACCTTTGCCAATTGTTTAGTGATGGATTGCATCTCAATATGATTTTCATTTCTTTGATTATCAGCAAAATTTCAATATTTTTACATATGTTTATTGGCACCAGTGTTATTTCTTCTGTTAATGGGTAGGTCATGTTCTGTGCTTATTTTTCTATCATAGTATTATTATTATTTACTTCTTAATTTGCAAAAGCTTTTTTCTATATTAAGAATATTAACCATTCATATTTTTTGTTCATTGCTTAATTATTCACAGCTTTCCATGTACCCTTTATCTTTGTTAATGGTGTTTTTTGACATATAGAAATTTTAATTTTCTATAATTATATCTTATGTCTTTTCCTTTGTAATTTCATTTTGTTTATATGCATATAAATTACCTTTTCATTGTGAGAGTAATTAAATATTTATATATATTTAAAACAATTTTGCTTGATTTAAAATTTACATGTAAAAACTAAACCATCTGAATTTTATTTTGATATGTATTTTGTTTTAAGGCTCCAGTTTGGTGGTTCTATACACCAACTCTTTTTTAAAAATTCTTTTCCATTAGCAGTATAGTTCCCTGTGCTATAACGTAGTACCTTGTTGTTTATCTATTCTATATATAATTGTTTGCATCTGCTAATCCCAAACTCTCAATCCGTCCCTCCCCACCTTCCCCCTTGACAACCACAAGTCTGTTCTCTATGTCTGTAAATAGCAACTCTTTAGTAGCAAGAGTAGGGGCCATGCATCCCTACTTTTTAAACACTCCCCAGCTCACTTTTTTGTGCAGCCTGAGTTAAGAAACACTAATCTGTTCTATTTTGCTGTGTTTTTCTTAAACAAACAACCAATTTTCTCTATATTTTTTGCTGAATAATTTTTTTGTTTTTAGATGTTGGGGGTAGGATTTTATTAATTAATTAATTAATTTTTTGCTGTGTTGGGTCGTCGTTTCTGTGCAAGGGCTTTCTCTAGTTGTGGCAAGCGGGGGCCACTCTTACTCGCGGTGTGCGGGCCTTTCACTATCGCAGCCTCTCTTGTTGCGGAGCACAGGCTCCAGACGCGCAGGCTCAGTAGTTGTGGCTCATGGGCCTAGTTGCTCCGCGGCATGTGGGATGCTCCCAGACCAGGGCTCAAACCCGTGTCCCCTGCATTAGCAGGCAGATTCTCTACCACTGCGCCACCAGGGAAGCCCACATTTTCATTTTTAAAGCATTATTATTTTTCATCCAGCACAGTAAATTTTCTCAAATTATTCTAACATTAAAATTCATATTCTTTTTCTATATTTATTCTTCCAGTAAAATTTTAGTTGTCTCAATCAATTTTTTAAAAAATGATGAATTTCAAATGTAGTCTTTCACTCATTTGGGTCCTTTTTTGTGTCCTCAGTGAGGTTTTGAAGATTTGTCTGCATCTTTCTCCCCAGGACTATTACTTGGTAGTTTTGTGCTTTTCTTATTGTTGGTTAGTGTAGAGTTGATGTATGGTAGCTTATTTCTGCATTTTCTGCACTGTGTGTGTTTGTGCATGTGTGTGTGTGTGAGTGAGTGCGCGCGTGCACGTGTGAGTGTATGCCTGTGAGTATGGGTATAAATTTGATTTTCTTGGCCTTTCTTAGTGTACTGATATATCATTTGTATATAATGATAACTTTTCTTCTTTTTTTCAATTATCCTATTTGCATATATGCATCTGGCTAATGTGGCAGAATTTCAAGAATGTTATGATTAGTAATGTTGATTGCAGATATTCATGCCATTTACTTGATTATAAAAATTTTAACTTTTTAGAAAATACTTTATTCCATAGTTTTTTTTTAAATTGAGCACAGAACAGTATTCTCTTATGTTAGAGAAGTCTTCTCTATCACATTTTTATTTTATTATTTTGTTTTCTGTGTTTACTAGATTTCATTTGCTAGGTTGTCTCTCTTATTTTCTTTAGCCCAGCACTTGGATGTATTAGTTGATTATGTTCTTATTCTTATTCCTAATTTTTATTTAGTTTTTCTCTTCCAACCTTGGTAACCTATCCTAAAATGTTTATTTTTCCCCATTCCTATGTGCCCACTTTTACAAGCAATAAGTGAGCACTCCTTTCTATTCTTTTCTTTTCATATAACATTGAGGCAATGGTAAATATCCTGTGCTTTCATGGTTTCATAACCGTTATTGGTCATAATGACACCTGGGTGACCACCAAGTCATTTGTCTATGCCAGGTCTCTGTGCTGTTTTACTTATAAAATTTTTTAAGTATTGTTGGCCTGTGGTAAAAGATAAATACCATGAAAATAAAGTTATCTTTCTCTGAGAAGTACCTTATGCTTCCTTTGTAATGGTTCATGGCATTAGCTTTCATATTTTTCCTTAATAAGTAATTTTAGAACCATCTTAGAAAAACAGTGAACAGTGGAGAAATAAGCCAGTTATTTCTTCCTTCTCATCTTAGATCCTTGGATCTTTGTGTATCTTCTCTCCTAAGAATATCTTCCCAGATATTTATCCTCTGTATCTTCTTTGTGCCTCTCAGTGCTGTGTGGACAAAGTTCAGACTTCTTATCTTGACCGTAGAAGCTTTTTAACAGTGTTCTTCAGTTGGCCTAATTTCTAATACCTTATACGTACTGCTCGAAAACAAGTTTTCTTCACTCATTTCACATAAACTTGATTAAAATTTCCTTTACCTTCTTTACCTTCCCAGCTTTCTGATTCTTACTCAGAATTCCATCTTTTACCAGGAATAGTTTTCCTTTTTAATTTAATCAGTCATTCTTTTTCCATCATTTAAAAAGTGTTTAAAACTCAGTTTCATCATAGAAGACTTCACCCATCCACCTACCTATGTATACCTATACCTATCTATCCATGCACCATTCATTTAATGAATATTTATTGAGTGCCGACTAATGAAGATTGTCTTAATATATTCTCTTAGTGTTTTGTTTGAAGTGCTCTTATTTTCATTATGCCCAATAGAACATTGCTTCCCTGTGGGCACTCAACAAATATTAATGGAATTTTTATTCAGGGATTTTCATGGAAGAAGGAAGCATAAAGATTATTTAGGAGTTAGAGATGTCAGGGACCATTTTATTATTTTTTAAAATAATAATATTACCTTTTTATTATATAAACATTTTAGTAGAATCATTAAAATTTCAGAGATCTCTTCTAAACTTCTCCTGGTACCACTACTCTAAACAAAGAGGCAGAGGGAAATTCTTTAGGATCCCAATCCAACGGAGCTTTTCTTTTTTATACTTATGTGTTCCAAATATGACAAGCACTGGTGTTTGACTTTATCTCATTTCTAAAGGAGTTAGGTTTGAATAGAAGTCTTGATAGTCTTTGTTTCATTGCCTAACCTGGGGTTTGCAGGCACTCCCATCCTGTGCTGTGCTCACGTCAATGGGGCACACGGGATTAGTCCCTGCACAGGGTATGTTAGTCCGCCAGGGCAGCCATAATAAGATACCACAGACAGGGTGGCTTAAACAACAGACATACATTTTCTGTCAGTTCTGGAGGCTGGTACCAGAAGAGTTAGTTTCCGGTGAGGCTTCTCTTACTGGCTTGCAGATGGCCACCTTCTCACTGTATCCTTACCTTACATGGCCTTTCCTCTGTGCTCTTGCAAAGAGAGAGAGAGAGACAGAGACAAAGAGGCAGACATAGAGAGAGATATCTCTGGTGTCTCTCCCTCTTATTAGGACAGCAGCCCTATGGGATACATGACCTCATTTAACCTTAATTACCTCCCTAAACACCCTGTCTCCAATATAGTCATGTTGGGCGTTAAGGCTTCAACATAAGAATTTTGGGAGATGCAATTCAGTCCATAACACAGAGATAATAGAATGCAAGGAAATTTTTTTTAACATCTTTATTGGAGTATAATTGCTTTACAATGGTGTGTTAGTTTCTGCTTTATAACAAAGTGAATCAGCTATACATATACATATATCCCCATATCTCCTCCCTCTTGTGTCTCCCTATCCCACCCCTCTAGGTGGTCACAAAGCACCGAGCTGATCTCCCTGTGCTATGCAGCTGCTTCCCACTAGCTATCTATTGTACATTTGGTAGTGTATACATGTCCATGCCACTCTCTCACTTCATCCCAGCTTACCCATCCCCCTCCCTGTGTCCTCAAGTCCATTCTCTACGTCTGCGTCTTTACTCCTGTCCTGCCCCTAGGTTCTTCAGACCTTTTTTTTTTTTGGTTCCATGTGTATGTGTTAGCATATGGTATTTGTTTTTCTCTTTCTGACTTACTTCGCTCTGTGTGACAGACTCTAGGTCCATCCACCTCACTACAGATAACTCAATTTCATTTCTTTTTATGGCTGAGTAATATTCCATTGTATATATGTGCCACATCTTCTTTATCCATTCATCTGTTGATGGACACTTAGGTTGCTTCCATGTCCTGGCTTTTGTAAATAGAGCTGCAATGAACATGGTGGTACATGACTCTTCTTGAATTATGGTTTTCTCCAGGTATATGCTCAGTAGTGGGATTGCTGGGTTGTAGGGTAGTTCTATTTTTAGTTTTATAAGGACCCTCCATATTGTTCTTCATAGTGGCTGTATCAATTTACATTCCCACCAACAGTATACTGCAAGGAAATTGTGAAGTGTTTTGTTCTAGCTGGGAACTAAGTGTTCTGGAAGTAAAACACGCAATTTTTTTTCCTAAAGCAATAGAGTAATTAATCATATTTTACACTTCATGATGTTTGAAATGTTAAGTGTTTAAAGTTGGGTGGGTTAACATGCCTGTAGATAATCTATCTTGATTTTCCAAGCCAGAGAAGGCTGTCTTTTCAGTTAAAACGCTGCCTAGTGTGTGTGTATGTGTGCATGAATATGGAGGGCGGGGTGGTGTATGCAGATTGCTTTGCTCTTGGTATGATGCATGTTTCTCTAAGAGGAATCATTAGCTGTAATCCACTACAGAAACTGGTCTTACAGAGCAGTGAGCTGTGAATTCACTCATTTTGAGGCTTTCAGTTTAAATGAGGTTTGAATTTTCATTTTAGAAAATTGCTTCTAGACGGTCCTGGAAAGTTTGGAAACCTATTTTATTTTGTTTGTTGTCCTCTAGTTATTTCGATAGGGCTGTGGAAGAATGGAGACAGTTCCATTGTGACCTTAATGACCTCACCCAGTGGATAACGGAAGCCGAAGAGTTGCTGGCTGATACTTTTGCTCCAGATGGTGGCCTGGACTTAGAGAAAGCCAGGATACATCAGCAGGTGAGTGTTTTCTGTCAGAGGATGAGGATCTGCTAAAAAAGGTGGCATATTTATTTAGTATGTGCCATTTAAGACAGATTTCGAAAGTAGGGGCTCACTATATTAATTTTTCAGGAGTATATAGACAATCTGTAATTTTTGTTCCAATTCTAGTTTCCAGTTTTAAAGGTTTAAGAGAAAATGGTTATTTCAATTTTTAATTAAGATTTTAAAGAAATTTAAATTAAAAAATACTCTTTAGTGGAATTTGTGAAAAACTATTTTTAAAATTTTATGTTTAGATTAACAGTTGTAAAATTTTGTACTCAAGACTGCATCAAGGCCAGAACGGTATCTGCGTACCTCACCTCTATTTTCTATACGTAAACACTTAGACGTCTTATTTTTCTTTGTATCATTGATCATTATCATAGAAGTAAATTATTCTTGAGCTATATCAGGACAGCTGCTCATGTAAGTCTAATTCAGTCTTGGGAAAATATAACACAATAGCTAAATCAGTTCTGCTGATAATAATGGGTCGTTAAAAATAATGGTTGAAAGCAAGCAAAATTTCAGTTTACCATTGTTGAAAATATTTTCTCTTTTATTAAATTTTTAAAATACATTTTATGCAGAAGGCTTCTGAGGAGTTAGAAAATGATTTTATTTTTCTCATAAATATGTTAATGCATTTTTTCTTATTTTTAGGGTTATAGAGAAGTGCTTAAATTTGACTTTAAAATATCCTTTCTTAATCCGTTGCTTAAAAATTTACAGACCAGTGAAGCAATGTCTCAGTAAGATGCACATTGAGGGTTACTTATATATGGTAGGACGTAATGGTATATAGGGGTAGAGGGTTTAAAATTTTTTTGAGAGACACTTTCAAGCACGTGTATAGAAGATAGGCAATTCAGTTCAATCAAACATGATTGATGCCTATGCGTCAGTGTAAACAGCAGTGATTTATGTTATTAGGCTGTCCTCGTCCACTCTATTTTGCCTGATGACATTCATGAGAGTGGGTTAGATTTCAAAATAGATTTCATTTAATGTGTTCAATGAAATGTAATTGAAGTTTTAAAAATGCCTTTTTCATATACGTAAAATATCCGCCCAGAGCTTTGTTTCTCTAACACTTAAATTGACACCACACCAATGGTACCTCGGTGGATTCATTACCTCAGAACAGTTTAGTTTAGAAGTGGAGTTAATCTTGAGTTGTTCTCTGTCACAGGAGCTCGAGGAGGGCATCGGCAGCCACCAACCCAGTTTTGCAGCACTAAACAGAACTGGGGATGGGATTGTACAGAAACTCTCCCCGACAGATGGAAGCTTCTTGAAGGACAAGCTGGCAGGTTTAAACCAACGCTGGGGTGCGATCGCTGCAGAAGTGAAGGATCGGCGGCCAAGGTGATTTAGCTGTGATAATTCGAGGGCACGGGGTGGAGGTATTTGGGCAGAGCCTTTTGAGATACGACCCAATGAGTTCCAGGTTCTTTTATTGTCTGATGTTAATACAATAGGAGTTTTAATGACATGTAAGACCTCCAATGTCCATGTTCTGTATTTTTAGGACATTGTCTCTTTCTGTGTCTTTAGGCTGTCTGTAGTCTTACTTTTCTACTCAGATATCATACATGTCAAAAAAACCTTTGTTTCTCTTTCTCCTGTTTATTATGATATGGCGACTATGTGGCAAAAATGAAGTAGGTGGAGGGACACTCTGGACTCGCAGTCTGAAGATCTGGATTCAGGGTTAGGCCTCCCCCTCACTCGTTTCCCGACTGGACCTCAGGGTCTTCACGAGTAATCCCTCTCACTCGGTAGTTCTTGGTGTCTAAGGGTGTCCTATATCCTTATATGTCAGTGCTGAGTACATAGTACAGTTCCTCATTTATGTGACATAATAAATATAATGTATTATTGTGTGTTTCTATGTCCGATTATGTTACAATGCCCCAGATTTTATTAGGGTGTCTTCTGATTACAAACATGTTTGATTACCAGTGAATATAATACTCAACATTACACATATTATTTTATATATTACTGTACAGTTGTTTGAAGTTATGTTTTGAGACAATCAAGTTCTTTTTATAATTTAATTTTTTAATTGATGTATAGTTGATTCACAACGGTGTGCCAGTCTCCGCTGCACAGCAAAATGACTCAGCCATAGACATACAGACACAACTTTTTTAACATTCCTTTCCACTGTGGTCCATCCCAGGACACTGAACATAGTTCCCTGTGCTACACAGTAGGTCCTCGTTGTTCATGCATCTTACCTGCTGGACATTCTATTGCTACGTCCAGTGATGGTGGAGCCGCCTGAGTGCTGTGTGGGGACCCGTGGGCTCCCTGCGAGGACCCTGGGATGAGCCAGTGGAGAGGCCTTTTGAACTGGGGACAGCCTTGTACCCACCCTGTGCCCCACCCCCGCCTCCTTGCACAAGGGAAAGGAGGTCATTGGAGCACAGACCCTTAAATGGTGGGCTGCCTTCCCTTGCCCCCCAACCATGAGCCCTCCTCGTCCTCCAGGACAGAGCGACGTACACCTGAGCATTCAGCAGGGGCTCAGCCATCAGGCAGTTCTGGTCCCCAAGAGGAGGGGCAGGAGCCCAAGGGCTAAAATTCTGGGCTCAGTGTGTTGCAGATGGGGGTACTCGTCCCTTTGTCCACCTTCCTGCTCTGGCCAGTGGCAAGCAGGGCTTCTCTCAAACATGGCACAGCGATGTCTTTAGCCCTGGTCAATGAGGGGCTTCTGTGCTCATTACGTCATTTAGAGAGACAATCAAGTTTTAATGGATGATTCCTAGTTAATACATTTCATCTCATTAATGGCCTTTTTTTGGGGGGGGCGGGTTAATGATAGCTTTGGGTTAAAAAGTCCCAGGTAATATTTGTCCTGCTAATTTTAACTCTGTAGATGATGTATTATTTTAGTGATAAGCTATTGTTATGTTAAAGGCTAATCTAATACTTTATCAAGTATGTAGTATGACATAAAATATTGAACTTTGAAAATTTGGCTTGTGGCTACTTTTTTTTTTTTTTTTTTTTTTTTTTTGCTGTACGTGGGCCTCTCACTGTTGTGGCCTCTCCCGTTGCGGAGCACAGGCTCCGGACGCGCAGGCTCAGCGGCCATGGCTCACGGGCCCAGCCGCTCCACGGCACGTGGGATCCTCCCGGACCGGGGCACGAACCCGTGTCCCCCGCATCGGCAGGCGGACTCTCAACCACTGCGCCACCAGGGAAGCCCGGCTGCTTTTTATAAAATAACATCATCTGTTATTTTGTGTGTTTTGGTAGGAGTCAAATCAGTTTGTGTGTCTTGGTTGAGAGGTTGCCATGTGGAAGAGACAGGGTTTGGCCTCATTTAATCGTCACAACTACTCTCTGAGTAGTTAGACCCATTGTACAGCTTTGGAAACTGAGGCTCAGAGAGGAGCAGTTAAGTAACTTGTCTAGGGTCTCACAGAAAATTAGTGACAGCGCTAACTTATGCTCTCAAATAGTACGCCTGTAAAACTTGGGAAGACCTCGGAGTTCGCTGGCCAAGTTTCCTCCCCTGTGAATGAAAACTAGGATATCTTAGAGGAGTGTCATGAAGACTAAAGGAGACGGTGTTTGTAAAAAGTATTATTCCCTGACTATTCGTAGTAAACATGAATGACTAAGGAACTCAGAGAGACTAAGATGAAGAAAATGTTTAAAGGAAAAAATGATCTGATGTGATTAAATGACACATTATTAAGAAGATAGAGTGTTGTCACAGACACAGGGGTGATGGATTGTGGAACTGAGGCATCGCAGGGGAGGGATCCTGAAGCTGGTTTTGAAGCATTTACAGCAATTTTCCATAAATTCCCCTTACGGATGGTCTTGTAGGGAAAAGGCACAGAACAGACAAGGTGGGAGGCATTAAATAGTATGGTAAGAAATCTGTGAAGGTTGGATGGTGAGGAGGCTTCAGGGAACCAGAGGCAGGATTGGAAGCTGAGGCCCTATAGGATTTATGTGCTACTCAGTCGGCAGGGAGAGTCCTTCTAGCTTGAAACTGATCTATCTCTCAGGTCTTCTTAAGGAAAAAGATGTACCTGCTGGCATAGTATTAACAATAACTGCAGGAATTCCCCTAATCAATTGCAAATGGCTCTTCGTGGAATGCGGTGATTATTGAGCCTGGGACTAACGAGGTGAAGCTAGTACATGTTTTACTCATTTTTTTGGCAGAGAAAAGAATAATGAATCTCTTCTCCAGCATCTTGTATTTTAACTAAAACAATATTTGTTTTCATAAATTCATGTTTAACTTTACTTCAGGTTGTAATTTATCTCAAGTTGGGGCCACCTTGCAATTTTATGGGCTTATTATGTGTACTGTTATCAGTCATTGAGAAACAGCACACAGCTCAACTTATTTTTGTATTGAGTGCCAGTCATCAAATATTTACACAGTTCAGCAACTTATGGTGTTATTCCTTAATGAGCAATTGCTACCTACTGTTTGAACGTGAATTTATAACTTGTTTTTACTTAGTGATAACATATAAAATGTAGATTATATTTAGCTAGTTTGCAGATGAAAATTTTGTGTGACTCAAATATGTCTTATTGAAATTACTTGATAATGTTAGTTTTCTTCATAGGTATATTTTCAAAATACTAAATTAGTCATGATTATGAAACATTGGACATTTAAATTACAACTTTTTTTTTTTTTAAACACAAGGTCTATAGTAGTATTTGAGTTGTTTCCAAAGTTGTTATTTAAAGACTCTTCCATACAGAGGGTAAACTACCTGTTTTGGTACTGGTAGTCTAAACAGTTCACACTGTTGCTTTATTTATTTATTTTTTTAAATCTTGAAGCAGTGTTCTCTCCTGATGGATATGTAAAAATGAAAACTTGTGGGCTTCCTTGGTGGCGCAGTGGTTGAGAGTCCGCCTGCCGATGCAGGGGACACGGGTTCGTGCCCCGGTCCGGGAAGATCCCACGTGCCGCGGAGCGGCCGGGCCCGTGAGCCATGGCCGCTGAGCCTGCGTGTCCGGAGCCTGTGCTCCGCAACGGGAGAGGCCACAATAGTGAGAGGCCTGCGTACCACACACACACACACAAAAACAAAACAAGAAAACTTGTGGTTTTGTAGTGATTGTCATTAATTTTTTTTAAATTGAAGTATAGTTTATTTACAATGTTGTATTGTGTGAGTCTCAGGTGTGCCACAAAGTGATTCAGTTTATATATATATATATATATATATATATATATATATATATATATATATATTCTTTTTTATCGATAGTTTTTTTCCCTTATAGGTTATTACAAAATATTGAGCATAGTTCCCTGTGCTATACAATAGGTCCTTGTTGATGATCTATTTTGTATATAGTATTGTGTGTATGTTAATCCCAAACTCCTAATTTATTCCTCCCCCACTTTCCCTTATCAGTTTTTTAAACATTAAAATACTCTCCTTCAAATATTAGACTCTCTATTAAATATATGATTTATTTAGCATTTTATTCTCTCTATATATATAGTATTATGTTAGGTTTATTTGTGATTAAAAAGAGAAAGTCATACCCATGAAAAATGTAAATTCTTATTAGGGATGACATAATGTAATTCATTTAAAAAATTGCTTTCTATTTTTAAACCAGCAGCTAATAGCAGCAGCTATAAAAATGATACCACCACCAAACTCTAAACAGCTTTCAAACTCTTTCTTAAAAATACATAATCTTGTTTGTCATATGAGTTCTAGTCATATTCTCATCTTTTGACAGATGGTTTATATAATTATAAATGTTATTCTTATAACATTAAAAAGATGTAATTGAGGCAGTTTTTTTTTATATTCATATGACTGTTTCCTTATAGCCTTTAAAACTTTGGCTTTGTTTTTTCTAGATCTTTTTTTATAACTTGGTGCTGTATTCAAATATAATACTTCTTTTAATGAGCTAATCAAATTTCTAATTTTTCTTGTCTTAATATTTGTAAAAATTTCCCATTCTCAGTATCTTGCCTTGTTCTTGTTCTTTCTTTCCTATGAATAAAGTAGAGTAATAGTTGCAACCTAATGTGAATAATATGTCATATAATGATACTTTTCTATCTCCATGGAGTACTCAAAGAATTATGTATTTTTCCTTAATTATTTTAGATAAAGATATTTTTCCTATTTTCTTTTTAAAATCTCCATTATGTTATACAGTGGTATCTAGCTTAAAATAAGTTTTTAAGTTTCTATAGTTTTTCTATATAAATTTCTATATAGTTTTTCCTGATGAGAGAAGGCAACATTATTTAGTTTTAATGTTTTTTAATTTAATGAAGGAAGAAATCTTATTCTTATGTTTGTAAATAATCTTTGGTATTGCAGAACATATGTATTACTATTAACACTCATTTACAAATACATATTGAAATAATTAATACATATTAAAATAATTATTTTGTGTGTGTGACGTATTTAGTCAGAATATCTAATGCAAATATGTAATATTCTAGTTAATTGGATATTTTTTCTCAGTGTTTTTCAATAATATCTTTTAGGTTAAAAGGAGAAAGTAAGCAGGTGATGGATTATAGAAAAAGACTAGATGAGATTATCTGTTGGTTAACAAAGGCTGAGAATGCTGTGCAAAAAAGATCAACCACTGAGCTGGAAGAAAACCTGCAAGAATTAACAGTAAGTGGTTTATTTGTCTCTATATTTGCCGGTGCTTTTCGATGCATGAATATTTTCACTGCAGATAAGATACTGCATGACTGAAGAAGAAAAGGAGAAGAAACTTTGTCCTTTGTGATAAATGTGGTTCACTTTAAAGAGGAATATCTTTTTTTTTAAATTTTAATTTTAAAGAGCAGCTGTCATTTTATTCTTGGAGTGGTAAGGCTTCACACGTATAAAAGTAATAAGTCATGTGGTCTCAGTATTGGACCAAAGGTTTCTGGAATATTTTAAACAGGTGTCATCATTTCAGAATATAATAATGCTGTGAAGTACAGTTTTTTGCTTTTGGACTTAGAAGATAATTACTGATTACTATCTATAAAACTGGGTCCTACAAGAAGACTCAAAGTGAGTTGAGAGTAACTCACTGCATCTTACTATGGACTTAGCATCATGGTTGTATTAATCAAATTTTCTTTGTTGATCTGCAACCAACAAGAATTGTTTATAGTTGTATAGGTATACAACATATAAAAATACGTAAAGATATATAGATATGTTAATATACCCAAATATCCATATATTTTTATATCCACAAATTTTATATTTTTGTGCTAAGAATTAAAGTACTTGTAGGAGAACAATAAGCGTAATGTGCTCACATTTTTACTAAACAAAAAGAAATTGTGTGTGAGTGTGGATACACACATCAGTGTGCAACGAAGTATACCTAAAAGGATACCCACTAATCTGATGAGAGATATTTTCTAAAGGAGTATGATTGAGGTATTGTGGGAAAGAAACTTAATATTGATGAAAAATACATGGCAAACAATTACTAAGTTTTCTTTTCAAAATGTGACAAATACCTAACAAACTTGCTCCTGTCTTATCTAAAAATTTCAATAGTTTTCTTGGAATATGCCTTTTGTAAACAACTTGGGGGCAGTCATAGGAGGTGGGACAGTATATTAGGGTAAGTAGAGATAAGGTAGAGATGCATGCATAAAATGCTCCTGTTGTTTCTGGGTTTTTTTTTTTTTTTTGCCTTTCATTAGAATAGACATCATTTTATTAGCAAAGAACAGAATGTTAAGGTGTCGATGTAAATAGGATATAATATGACCTTGTTAAGAGACAGGGGGTCAAGGGTAGTAGTTCCTGTACACACAATGCACACTGAAGGTGGGAGGTCATTCCCAAATTAGTTACAGTTTGTTAAGATAAGTTCAGGCTTCTTAGAAGTTTATTTTCCATTTAAGAAATTAAAGGTCCAGATTTATAGGAGTACAGTAAGTTGCTGACATATGAAGGAGTTCCGTTCCGAGAGCGCGTTCGTAAGTCCAATTTGTTTGTAAGTCCAACAAAGTTAGCCTAGGTACCCAACTAGCACAATCGGCTGTATAATACTGTACTGTAATAGGTTTATAATACTTTTCACACAGATAATATGCACATAAAAAACAAACACAAATAATAAAGAGAACATTTTTAATCTTTATAGTACAGTACCTTGAAAAGTACAGTAGTACAGTACAACAGCTGGCATACAGGGGATGGCACGTATGTTCGCATCTTTGAAAGTTAGCAACTTGAAGGTTCATATGTAGGGGACTTACTGTATTTCCCAAAGAGATTCCTAATACAGTTCTTGATCTTTTCCTGGTATGACAACCTTTTAACCATACCTCTCTTCTGACTTCTTTAGGACTTAATCCAGGAGATGGATGATCAAGCTGAAAAACTCAAATGGCTGAATAGAACTGAATTAGAAATGCTGTCAGATAAAAGTCTGAGTTTACATGAAAGAGAAAAAATTTCAGAAAGCTTAAGAACTGTAAATTCGACATGGAATAAGGTGTGTGTTAAGAATTACTGCAACACCTTTCTCATGTTTGCTGATTTTGTTGTTAAAGATGTGGAATCAGGCAACTGTTTTACTTTTAAGTATACCCAAATATGGGCACATTTTATTAATGCTTACGAATATTGATAATTATATTTTTTTCATCTGTCATGGATGGAAGCATATGTTCTCAAAGAATACTTATTTTACATGGAATTTTTTTGGCCTAGGAGATTTATACATTATTGACTATATTAAATAATGAGTATATATTAGAATTAGGCAATAAAATGCTAATAATTATACTCTGAAAATGAAAGCATTAAAATAACTTTGTGATGTTGCACATGACTTTTCACATATGTAGATTTATTTTTAATGATTTTATTCATTCAACATGTATTTACTAGGTTCCACATGGGATGTAATGTTATGTGGCTACAAATATGACTAAGATAAAGTCCTTTCTCTCATACTGTTACTTTTTTTGCAGTTGAAACAGAGGTAGATAAAGTAATTGATTTCTATACATTTTGGCTTGGGTACATACCATAACAGAATGTGAGGTCTGTCTGGGACATTGAATGGGTACGTTTCTGCCTTGGTTTGGATAGGTCCCATATCAGTCATTTTCCTCCCTCATTACCCTTTTAAAATGATGGCACTCCTTCTATATCTAATGATTTAGGTGCTTTATTGATCTAGCCTGTCTGCTTGAGAATGACCGTCTTGATGAGTTACTGTTACTGATGACTCACACATCTGTATCTCTGGCCTGGACTCTCTCATTACTCTAGACTTCATCACAGCTGCCTGCTCAGCATCTCCACTTCAGTGTCTAATAGGTGTCTCAGACTAACATACAAAGTCAAACTCCTGATCTCCACCTCCCTCCTGTGCCTTCTCCCACCTCACTTACTGGTAAATTACATCCTTATTGTGTTTTATGCCAAAAACCCTGGACTCAGTCTTATGACATGTGAATTACATCTCAATTAAAAACAAACAAACACATAAACCTTGGAGTCCCTATCATCAGCTTCTCCTTCAAAATACCTGTCTCTTTGATGGATGGTTTGAATGGGTGGCTAGATGACTAGATACATGAAAAGGCAAATACAGCAAAATTTTAACCATTGTACACATGGAGTGGCACATGGGTGTTCCCTGGGCAATTCTTTCGGCTTTTCTTAGGTTTGCGAAATTTCATAAATTTGACCATTTCTCACTACCCCGTGGCCACTAAGTTGTTTCAAGCCACCGTCATCTCTTGTTGTGTGATTTCTACAATGGCCACGTCACTAGTCTTCCTGTTTCCTCCTTTTCCCTTTGTCAGTCTCTTCTCAAGAAAGCAGCCAAAGTATTTGTTAAAACATAACTCAGTTTAAGTAACTCCCCTGAACAAAGCCCACTAATGGTATTCCATCACATTCAGAGTAAAGGCCAAAGTCCTTATTGTGACTTATTAGGTTCATTATGTGCTGGCTTCCTGTTATCTCTCTGACTTCATCTGCTACTCTCTCTCCCTGTGCTGCTTTCCAGACTTGTTGGCCCCGTGTCAAACATGCCAGACTCAGCTTGTGCATATTCAATCAGAGCACATGTATTTATTTAACACAGAGGATGTCAATGGGTATTGTGTAGAATAAGGTATGGTGGTCACTTCGGGAGCACGATGTTAGATAGAGCCAAACCTTCCTTTATCACAGGACTTCACGTAGATTTTACACTAATTATGTGAATTATGAATGTCTAAGACCAAGCAATGCTTTGTCTGTAGAGAATTTCAACAAACACATTTTAAGAAATACTAATCTGAGATATTTCATTCATTCATGCTTTTATTCATTCACTTAATAGGTTTTTACAGGACTCTCATTTTATGCCAGGCACCATTTTAAGAGCTAGGAATACAGTGAAGAGCATGAAAATGCTTCTAACCCAAAGAGCTTATTGTGGGTGAGGCAAGTAGATAAGCAATTATAACAAAGAGGTATCCATGGGGACATAAAGGTAGGGCACCTACCTGGCTTTGGGTGATAACCATGGAAGATTTTGTGGAGATCATATCCAAGCCAAGATGATAAAAGATGAATGAGTATTGGTCAGATGGAGAATGGAGGAAAAGGCATTGCAGGGAAAAGAAGCAGTAAGGGAAAGGGTCTAGAGGGGATAGAGAGTGAACCTGAGTCCTGGAAGTAGCTCAATATGAATTGGAAGGACAAGAGATACTTGCAGAGACCTAGGGGCCTCACTATGCATCACAAGGAATTCGAGTTCAGTCTTGAGGCTATTTCACCACCTTGAAAGCAGTGGGAAACTGTTGATGGGTTTTAAACAAGTTACATTTTGAAAGATCACTATAGCTGCACCACAGAGATGGATGGAGCAAACCCAAGGATGGATATGCTTAGGACATCAGGACATCAAGTAACCCCTCTGAGTAAAGCTCACCATCCAGATCAGGGTAACTGATCTGGAAAAATAGTTAGAGTCATTAGGCAGCTTTATGAAGAGAGTGTCAAGGAGGCAGATGATGAATCCGTACTTGGGCACATCTGAATGTACAGTTGACAGGGAAAGCTGGACTGAAGAAACGTTTTGGGGAGTCTTCAGCCTCTTAAAACTCCGTGTGATAAGTGAAACCATTAGAAACCAGGACCTAGGGAGAGAGACCAGTATCGAGGGTTGGAAGACCAAAACACTTACCCTGTAGAATGTTGGTATTTGGTGGATGGGCAGAGGAAAATGAGCTGGGGAAGGACACTTAGAAGATCAGTCAGAGGGGTGGGAGTAAGATCAAGATTGTAGAATATTAACAAAATTCAAGGGAGAGAGAGTGGCAGCATTACATGTTGCAAAGGGGCAAGGCAGTGAAGGACTGGATGACATTCTTGATGCTAGTGGAGCTGGCGGTCAAGCAAGACTGCAGTGGATAGTGGTTAGTGAAAGTGGACACAGAAGCTTAGGCATTGAGGGGGAGGAAAGCGGCGGCATTATCATTTAGAAGAACGCTTCCTCTTCAGAAAATATAATCGTCTTTATTTATATACTATCCTTCTCTTTCTGTTTGGCCTGATGCTCTAGATATGCAGAGAAGTGCCTAGTGCGCTGAAGGAACGCATCCAGGAACCCTGTTCTGTTGCTCAGACAAGAATTGCTGGTAAGATACAGTTTATTTCTTTACAATTTTTTTTTTTCGATACGCGGGCCTATCACTGTTGTGGCCTCTCCCATTGCGGAGCACAGGCTCCAGACGCACAGGCTCAGCGGCCATGGCTCACGGGCCCAGCCGCTCCGCGGCATGTGGGATCTTCCCAGACCGGGGCACGAACCCGTGTCCCCTGCATCGGCAGGCGGACTCTCAACCACTGCGCCACCAGGGAAGCCCTACACAATTTTTTATACATAACACAATTTTATGATTATGAGCATTGTATGTGAATTAGAAAAACTTATTTAAAAACACAATGCAGCTGTGATTTCTTACTCTGCTTTTAATCATTTGAAAAGAACATCTTCTCTAAACATAAGACATATTTCACTGCCCAGTGTGTGCAAGGCATTCCCTCTCATGGGAGGTGAGACTTTTAGCCTCTCCTGGGACCAGAGTAGAACCAGGTGCTGCTGGAGGCAAGGGAAGAGGCAAAGTGAGGACACTGGAAAATAGTTTTCTGGGGACATACTCGCTGTCCTGCTTCTGTTCTTATCTTACCACTCCTCGATAATCTATTCTTCTGATAGCAGCTAAGTGATGCTTTAGAAACAGGTTTGATGTCACTCCTTTGATTTCAATCTTTTGATCACTTCCATCATACATAAGTGAGTTCTACAGTCTTACCGTGGTCCAGAAGACCATGTATGATCTGTCTGCTACCTGTCTCTGTAATCTCATTTGTTAGAACTTTTTCCTTTGTTCATTCTGCCCCAAACACACCGGTCTTCTTGCTGTTTCTACCATGCCAAGAACACTTCCATTTATGGTCTTTGCGCTTGCTGTTTCTTCTTTCTTTCCTACCCAAATGTCCTTCCCTCAGATATTGCATGTTTCACACACTCACTTCGTTCAGTTCTCTTCTCAAATAGTCCCTTTGTAGATGGCCCTTTCCTGACCTGACCACTCTATGTCAGATACGTCCTGTCTCTCTCCAAGATACATCCTGTTTCTCTCCAACTTCTTGCATTGGTTTTACTTCGTGACGTATATCCATTCACCTCCACCAGAATGCAAGCTCTGCGAGGTCAAGGCCTTTGTCTTACACATTCCCATACCTGTAGCATCTAGTCAAGTTGCCTTGCACATTGTAGGTTCTTAATAGATAATCTGATGAAACAATGAATGAATATTTAGGTTTTTTTCAATTTTTTAAAAGTACAAAAAGTGACAGTGAGGATTGGGCAGAATGTTGTCTGAGGTTTTCTCTAGGGTATGTGGTGGTGAATGACTGGGGTGATCGTGGTGAATACGGGCAACTTGACTTTGCTAGCTGCTGCCTAGACTAGCTGTTCCAGGTTACCCTTCCACCAGCTGAATGTGAGCCTTCTCATTGTTGTACATTGTTTCCAGCACTCCAACATTTTATTCCCAGGACCGCTGTATGCTTTTTTAAATTATTGAGTACCCCCAAAGACCTTTTGTTTGTGTGAGTTATGTCTATCAATATTTACCTAATTAGAAAGTAAAACTGAGAAATTTCAAAAGTTATTTGTTTGTTAACTTGTTAAAATAACAATAATAAAAAACATTCTGGTAATAAAATAATATATTGTATAAGATATTAAAATAAGAACGTATATTTTCCAAAACAAAAAAAATTAGGAAAGTGATATGGCATTACATTTTTGAAAATCTTTAAATTTCTGCCATAAGAGAAGACACCTGGATTCTTGTATCTGTTTCTTCATTCGCTCTATTGTGATATCATACGTCATGTAGCCTTGAGTAAAACGCCACTCTACATTTGAGAAGGAATGAGCCGGAAGAGGCAAATAACTTATTATGATGATGATCGTAGTTTTGGCATCCACACCCCTTGGAAGGGTCTCTAGGGACCCAGAGCTCCCCAGACATCACATTTGGAACCTATGACCTGTGGAGATGGGGCACTTCATTTTAATTTGCGTTTCTTCAATTACCTGTGTGCTTGAGCCTTTTAAAAATATGTTTATTGTCTTTCTTATTTCCTCTTCTGTGGATTGTTGGTTGATGTTTTTTGAGTTTGAAAAACTACTTTTGTTACTAATTCCTTGTCTGGAATGTGCATTGCAAATACCTTCTCCCTTAATCTTTGGCTTTAAAATTTTTTATTTGTGGTAGGTACTATTTTCAGAATTCTTAAACATTAATGATATATTAATAGCTTTCCTTTCTGTGATTTATTTTAGAAATCCTTTATTACTCTGAAGTCATAAAGATATTTTTCTATAGTTTACAATTTTAGTTTTCATATGCAGGTCCTTAATTCCGCTGAAAATTAATTTTCCTAAGGTGCGTGTGAGGTCAAAATCTGCCCCATCATCTACCCACTGCAGCCATGGGTCACCACTCTTCCCAGCATCATTTATTGACCAGTAAACTCCTCCTCATTGATCTATAATGTAGTCTCTGCCAAGGTCAGGCTTCTCTGCCACCTACGCACTGTGGCTGTTCTCTTCTAGTGGTCTGTTTGAATGTCTGGATCTGTAATACACGAGGTTAATCATTCATTATTAGCTGAGTAATACAACTAAATATCTGGTAGGGCATGACCCTCTATCAAAAATAAAATGTTTTGACTGTTCTTGGCCCTTTTCTTTCCTATATTGATTTAAAAATCAAAATTTGAATGTATAATTTGGTCAAGTTACACACAAACCTGTTGGGATTTTTTTTATATTGTGCTGAATTTACAGATTGACTACATTTTTTAGAAAATTATTTAAGCCTCATTTAATATACCTTATGCTAAAGTGCGTCTAGATAGATCTAATAATTAATTCAACCACCTCTTGTATAAAAACTAAAGAAAAACAATTACCAGTCTCCCACTGTTCAAAATAAGACAAAGACATACAAACAAAAAATATAGAGAAAATATATATCAAATCTTTGGAGAAGACAAGAGTAAGTTCTGAGAAGACAGTCCCCCAAGACAGATTTATGGATTTGCTCAACTGAACTTTGTTAACATATATATGATAAAAAGGAAACAAATTAAATCCGAAAATAGAAACATTGTTTTCAGCAATGTGACGGGGTTTATCTTTCTTGCATAAAGAGTTCATCCAGATTGATAAGGAAGCAGATAAAGGACACGTACAGTTATAAATTATACCATATTTGATTACCAAACATGAAGAATATTTATCCTCACTGGTAACCAAAGAGACATGAAATGAAGCAATGGTGAAAGATGTGTGTTTATCCATAGAGATAGAATTTTGTTTGTGTGGATGCAGGATGTTCATCAGTTCCACACACTGCTGGGAGTCTAAATTTCCAACTTTTAAGGAAAACAATTTGGCAATCAGTAGTAGATACATTCAATTTTTTTCATATTTTTTAACCTAGTAATTCTGTTTTGGGAAATTTCTACTAAGGTGGCAGTCAGAACTGTAAAGAATACACAAAAAGATACTTCTTGCAAGTTCTTATTTTTCTGATTTTTGGTGGGTTGTTTTGCAAGTTTTTTTTAATTCAACAAATATTTATTGAGCACCTACTATGTGCCAGGTATAGTTCTAGGTGTCAGGGATTCATCAGTAAATACACATAATAGATAACTGAAATACATGGTATATTGGAAGAAAAATAGAGAAGTGTAAGAGAGACTGTGCCACTGAGGTTGGCCGTGGAGCACATGAGGAAGTCAGGTGTGCCAAGAGGATATTGAACGTTTAAAAAGAATATCAAGAGACCTCATTTAGAAGATGATAAGTAGGCAAAGCCTAAGAGCAAAAGCACTTTTGTTGAATTTCCTTAATATTATTCTTTATGTTCTCTGATGCAGTGTTGTGATAGGAATTTAAATATCCTTGACAGATGGCTATAGCTGCACCTGTGTTAAGTTCTATGCTTCTTTACACCCAGTTTTTTTTCCAGTTTTATTGAGAAATAATAGACATACATCACTGTATAAGTTTAAGGCATACAGCATGATGGTTTGATTTACATGTATTGTGAAGTGATTACCATAAATGGATCATCTTCTCATATAGATACAATTAAAAAAAGAAAAAAGGAAAAAAAAATTTCTCCTTATGATGAGAACTCATAGGATTTACTCTCAACAACTGCCCTATATATCATACAGCAGTGTTAACTATAGTCTTCATGTTGTACATTACATCCTTGGTACTTGTTTATTTTGTAACTGGAAGTTTGTACCTTTTGACCACTTTTCTCCAATTTCCTCTCCCCCAGCCCTTCACCTCTGGTAACCACAGGTCTGATTGATCTCTTTTCCTATGAATTTTTTTTCTTTTTAGATACCATATATGAGATCATACGTATTTGTCTTTCTCTGTCTGACTTACTTTACTTAGCATAATGCCTTCAAGGTCCATCCATGGTGTCTAAAATGATAGGATTTTCTCATTTCTTATGTCCGAATTATATGTATACATTTCAGTACTAACTCCTTATCAGATATAAGGTTTGCACATATTTTTTTTCCCATTCTGTGTAGGTTGTCTTTTCACTTTGTTGTGTTGATGGCTTCTTTTGCTGTGTAGCAGCTTTTTAGTTTGATGTAGTCCCACTTGTTCAGTTTTGATTTTGTTGCATATTCAAAGAGTCAACACCATGACCCAGGTCAAGGAGCTTTATTCCTATGTTTTCCTCTAGGAGTTTCATGGTTTCGGGTCTTACATTTAAGTCTTTAATCCATTTTGAGTTAGTTTTTTGCGAGTGGTGTAAGACATGGGTCCAAATTTACTGTTTTATGTGTGAATGTTCAATTATCTTAGCACCATTTATTGAAAAGACTATCTTTTCTCCATTGTATATTCTTGGCTCCCTTATCAAATATTAGTTGACCGTATATGCAAGCTCTTTTTTAAAGTAAAAGTTCAGGAGTAGTCTAAGTATCCACCTGTAGGAAAAGAGGTAACTAAAAGAGACTATATACATAGATTATTACATAGGTAGTTACAGTGATGTTTATTAAAAGTGACTAATGCTCATGTTGTAGAGGGAAGTGAAAAGAACGGAAAATTACAAATAAAATGGCTTTACAATTAAAGCAAAAACATCTTGACAAAATAAAATAACACTCCTAATTTTCTCATGGTTGATGTACTTTTTATTATATTTTCTCTTGATATCAGCATTAGTTACTTTTGAGTTATTGCTGCCCTAGAATGTGGTGAGACTGTGTGTTTAATTGCCATTATGGCAACCAAAGACATATAGATAGTTCAGGAAATACCATTGCCATTTCAGTATTAAAAAATAAAAACCTCTTTCAATTGTTTTACATAAACTAAATTTTACATAAATACACATACATGTCACCATTACATCACCACAGTCAGATTATCCTGCTGTGTTATTGATACTTTGCTACGTTTTTTGTTTCAGCTCATCCCAGTGTCCAAAAGGTGGTGCTAGCATCATCTGCATCAGATATTCCTGTTCAGTCTCCTCGTACTTCAGAAATTTCAGTTCCTGCTGATCTGGATAAAACGATAACAGAACTGGCTGACTGGCTGGTGTTGATCGACCAGATGCTGAAGTCTAACATTGTCACTGTCGGGGATGTAGAAGAGATCAATAAGACAATCTCCCGAATGAAAGTAGGTACCTAGTGTAAAGCTTGTCATGGAAACACCAAGATCTGTTTGGATCACTTCTGATTATCTTAAACTCTGGGAGAATGAGCTTTAAAAAGTTCTTGACCTGTCAAACAGCCATCCTGGGCTATAGCTCTGATGAGTAAAGCTTTTCTTGTATTTGTGCTGTTTTTGTAAGAACAGGTTTAACAATGTGAGCTGTAGAGTCACTGTATTTTTATGTTCGAAAACTGGTATCGTAAATCCAGCCACATCACTATAAATGTAAACTGGTGTTACATTTAATGCCTAGTGTCATGTAGAATAATTTGTTGAAGCGCCTTTTCAACTTATATTTCATAATGAGCTTATTTGTTTAATTGCTGACATCCTAAGTGAGAATCTCCTGACTGTAGTTTTATTTCTATACATATGCCATCTAATATCAATTTGTAAAGTTCTTTTTTTCCACATGCATTGTGTTTTTGGTACTGGACTGTGTGCTGTCTAGGGATATTGAAAAGAATATACCAAATAGAAACTGGGAATGAACCATGAAATAATAACAGCTCTTGCTAACTCTTATTAGGTGCCTAATGCTTATGCTAGGTATTTTTCTGAGTATTTTACATGTATTATTTCATTCACTTTAATAATATTGTGAGGTGTAGGTATCAGTTTTACTCCCATATTAAAAACATGTGTGGCCAGGCACAGTCTAATAAAAGCTGTGGGACAGGTACACGCCACCTGTAAGGGGGAGCCAGAATGAGGAAAGGGATTACGTCCACAGTGAAGGAAGGCAGATGGGATTTTGACATTTAAAGACAAAATACATGGCATTCCTGGTATAGGGACCAGGGTGAATAAAGACATGAGGTGGGGAGCATGCAGGATATTGGGTCAAGAATTGTGCAGGAAAGAGGTGTAGTGGGAAGTCAGAGAGCAAAGGCAGCTCAAGTTCACATTGTGAAGGAGCTTGTAGACCACGCAAAGCTCTTTGGACGTCTAGTCTGTAAGCAGTTGCCAAGCATCTTGTTTTTCCATTTTTCTTTTTAAAATTGTGGCTGGAGACTGATGGTGACAGTGCTCTGCTTGAGTAAGAAGACTGGGAATTGTGCAAGAGATGCTTAGAACCAGGAGAAAAACCCTCGCTGAGGGGCTGAGATGATGTTATTGCAATTAACAGAAATCAGGAACAGAAGAAGTGGAATGTGGATGAGGGTTTGATTGATTTAGTTTCAAAGATGTTGTGTTGAGAGGCCCTTATGCCATTTGGAAGGAAACGATCAGCATTCACTGAACTGTCTCTTTGCGATTCAGGATTAGAAGTTGTGAATAAGCCATTTAGAAATAATATTTGACACTGTAGGAATAACTGAAATCCAAAAAATCAGTCAATTCACAGAGGAAGAGCTGGGAGAGAATCTTTGGAAATTGTGTTTTCTAATATTTATGGCTATTAGTTCTATACTTAAAACACACCATGTTCCTGATATTGCTAACTATTCTCCCATATTTATTAGTACTAAGAGACACAAACTTTCTAGAGCAGCAGTTTTTCATGTCTAAGATTATTTAATTTGCAGTTATTCCAATTAGGATTTTTCTAATACTTTACCTCCATCCCTGTAGATGCCATTAGTTTATATTCAAATCTGATGTAGGACAGATATGCAAAGCATCGGCTGCAGAAATCACTACTGATGTTTTGAAAGCACCTTTTAGTTTTCAAAGAGATTTTCTTCGTTTAATTTCCTCAGAGTTGATATAGCTGCACTGCAAGCATTTTATTATTTCTTTTTGTGAAAATAAAAACACAGAGAGGTAAAATGCCTTGCCTGGTAATCCAGGTGATGAGTGGGAGAGCTGAGACTTGAACCTAGGACCTCTGACTTCAATTCCTGCACTTTCTCCACTACATCACTGATGCATCACTATCTCTTATAGGAGGAAAACAACAACTTTGATGTCAGCACAGCAATTTTGCTTTGTTACTATTTTATCATATGGCTTATTAACCTATTTTAACAATCATTTTGTCTTAACAGATCACAAAGGCTGACTTAGAACAGCGCCATCCTCAGCTTGATTATGTTTTTACATTGGCACAGAATTTGAAAAATAAAGCTTCCAGTTCAGATGTGAGAACAGCAATCACAGAAAAATGTAGGTTTTAAAAAAATTATATATCATCATTCACTTTCCTTGAAAATGGTAATACATATACACACACACACATACATTTTTGAAGATTATTCAACCAGAAATTAATATTATTTGATAATTTGATATTTGATACTCTCTATCTGTTAATAAAATAGCTTTCCCTTTTAAAAATAAAATATTTATTTATTTATTTACTTATTTATATTTTTGGCTGTGTTGGGTCCTCGTTCCTGTGCGAGGGCCCTGTTTAGTTGCGGCAAGCGGGGGCCACTCTTCATCGCGGTGCGTGGGTCTCTCACTATCGCAGCCTCTCTTGTTGCGGAGCACAGGCTCCAGACGGGCAGGCTCAGTAGTTGTGGCCCACGGGCCCAGTTGCTCCACAGCATGTGGGATCCTCCCAGACCAGGGCTCAAACCCGTGTTCCCTGCGTAGGCAGGCAGACTCTCAACCACTGCGCCACCAGGGAAGCACTCCCTTGTTTTTTATTTTTTGTGAACATTGTCATAATTCCCTTATGAATTCCTTAAAGTATTAATATCATTACTTTTAAGTAATCACTGATACATTGAAGTTTTTTCTTTTAAGTTAGAATTTCTTTTAAAGGAACCAAAAAAAACCAAAAGTTAGAGAAACCCATAGGAATGCAAATCCATTCTTCTGTTATATTCACTGAAACCAAATCTTACTGTGTCTCTTAACTCTTCTTCTCAAAAGTCAGTCCAAAAATATTTATTGAGCAGTTATTATACACCTGTGTGCCTGGCATGAAATTGGGAATACTTTAGTTAAATAGAAAATAAAACAAAAGAAAAATTAAATATAAAACAGCAACAACAAAATTCCCTGTTTCAAATTTGCTTTCTGGCTTAAAAGCATCCATTAAATCTGTATGACATACAAAACAAAGTCAAAATTCTCAAGAATGTCACATAGGGGCAATCACTGTCTGCTTCCATCACTCCCTTTCTCTCTTTAGCCCTCAGCACTGTCTGTAACTATTCTGTACTGTATATATTCTTTAAAATGCCCTGACATTTCTTAGTCTCCTTACCTTTATTCACATTATTTTTTTTCTTCTTGGCCTCTCCCCAGGTGAAATTCTACTCAGCAGCTAAAATGTCACCTCCTTTGTGAAGTCTCTCCCACCCTCTTTTAGTCTCTGGTGAACTATATTTTCTATCTTTAGTTCCTGCTGTGACCTTTTCCCCCATAATTTCGTTGTAGATCTCACAGTTAATTCTCTCTCCCCTCCATAGACTGTAAATACTCCCCCTTTTGGCCCTGAGGCCTCCCCCAGGGCCCAGTACCAATTAGTTACTTAATATTTATTTGTGGTGGAATATAAACTGGAAGGTATTTTATTGCCTAGTCTAATATTTTTGAAGGAAAGTCCACTATTCCCCCTATAAAAACTGTTTTGATTTCAAAATAAATGCTGCAGCAACAGGGTTATTATAAGAGATGGGTTAGCAGAGAACTTTTAGTGTGTCACAATATTGGTTTATTTTTACTAAGTAAGCCATTTTCTCCCCCCCCCCCCTTTTTTTTTTTTTAATTAACTGGTGGATTGCTTCTGCCTATCGAACTCTGGAGTAACCCTGTTTCCCATCACATGGCAAAGGAGCTTCTCAGCTTTGGTGACACCAAACTATTTACAAAGCCTTCTCCACTTTGCTTTCTCTACCATCTTTTGTTTTTTCCTCTACCCCTCCTCTCTGTCCAGAGTGTGCTTTTAGGTTTTCTTCTCCCGAATATCTTCCTTTTTCAATGTAACTCCCTCTTTTTGTTTTCTCTCAATTTTTTCAGGTATAGAGGCTGCATGGTCCATATCACTATTCATTATATGAAAAACCACCCTCAGCCAGAGGGTACTACGAATAGTAACTTGCTTTTTGCACTTATTTCCAATGAATAGGATAATATGCTTATCTTTTATGATAAACCTCTGATACTTGCTGTCACTTGATATCTTTAGTTTTATTTGTTCAGTATTAAAGGATTCTATTAGTTATAGTACTTTATGTAACTTTGTAACTGACAAGTAAACCATTACAGTAAATTTTCACACTTTCTAAGTTAAAACGTAAGCAATTTATTTAAACTGTTAGATAAGACAGCATAAAATAATCTCACTGAACAATGTTTTTAGAATTATTTTACATAAGTATAATTTACATTTTTCTGAACAGTCTTAAACTGATAGCTCTTATGGTTTACTATAACCCAGTATTGTTTGAAGAATTTTACCAGAAGGTCTCATTATGACTTAGCTGCAATGTTATTTTTTAGTTAAGTTCTTCTTGGCCTGGTACTTAACTATAGCCCTTCAGTCTTTCTGGCATACAAGGCATCTTCTAGAAGTTTGTTTCTAACTTTCTACCTACGTATTACGAATGGGTTGTTGAAGATATTTAAAGTTATTGCTTACTAGTACTTCCGTTCAAATCATGAATTGCCCCTGAAGTAATCAAAAGTTTAAGTTTCCTTAGATCTCTTTTTCCTTGACATATGTTAAAAATACAAGAGGAAAGAAAGTAGGGGGGAGAAAAGGAAAAGAGAAAGAGACAGAAAGAGAGAATGAAAGAAAGAGAAATAGAAACAATAAAAAAGAGAGAGGAAAAGAGCCCATATGGATTTTTTTATAATAAAAAACTGCTGGATACCTAGAACTTGAATCTAATTTACTTCTAGCATGTCTCTTGAATATATAAAAGCACTTCCTTTTAGAGAGGTTTCATGCTACAGTAAAACAAATGTGAAAAGTATTCTTAAGTATTTTATTTTCTTTTAAAAATCAATACTACCTTACAGCATTTCCTTAGAGGATGATAAGTGACTATATCTTTGGTCATAAAGTTCTATCATAATGTACTGTTAAAATCTACCTTCTTCAAACCAGGTTCTGTAAATATAAATTAGGTAGGAATTTATTTTCTTTATAATTTTTGGTTTGTCAGTTTATAATAGTCAGTATCTTTACTGTGAGATATTTTAATGCATTTAAAATAGAGTTTAGTTCAAGATTTTTTCTTCAAGGATGGTTTCAGAAATATATCAGTCATACAGTGTGGCAGACATAAAAATGTATGCACCATTTTGCCTCCTTTCTCTTTTCTCTATATAACCTTATTTGTGATGAATTTGGTATCAGGTATTTTTTCCCTTTCCTGATAGTTACTTTCTGGGATTTTAAAAAATATATATAATGCCTCCTCCAGTGGAAAAGGTCAAGAACCAGTGGGACAGCACCCAGCATGGTGTGGAGTTAAGACAGCAGCAGCTGGAGGACATGATAATTGACAGTCTTCAGTGGGATGACCACAGGGAAGAGACAGAGGAGCTCATGAGAAAATATGAGGCTCGCCTCTATATTCTTCAGCAAGCTCGAAGGGATCCACTTACCAAACAAATTTCTGATAATCAAGTAAGACTCATTAGATACTTTATGACATTACCAATTTGTGGGATGTGCTTCTTTTGTTCTGTCGATCACTGTAATTTTTAGGACCCTTGTCATAATGTTTTCCCAAGGGCTTAGAATGTACACTGAAATTTCTATAAAGAATTTGACCAGGAAGGTTTTTGAAAAATTTCTGGAGGCGTAACAAATAGAAATGTACACGTATCCTAGATTTATAGCTCGCTGACTCTTTGCAAATGGAACTTACCCATGAAGCAGCATCTAGAAAGAAAACATTTTCAGGATCCCAGGAACCCTCCTTTTGTTCCCTTCCATATCTACCCTGAAGGTCTTTTTTTATTTATGAAATCTCTTGAGACTTTCATTTGAGGGCTACTGGAGTGAACAAATCAAGTATTAAGTAAGTTTAGTTTCTTCTAATACCTTTATAACCAAACCATTTTATCAATATCCTTATAGCAGGTACCTTTTTTGTGGTTAGTTTGATTATAGAGTTGATGATATTGAACACTTATGGTATTTTTAAAGTGCTATTTTAAATCTCTACAATCGTAGAAAATATTCTTGAGTTGGAGGTTATGGTTGTTAGGTTATACTTCGGTGTAACATTTATTTACCCTTCAGATAGCATAAATGAAAGTGTATGCTTGTGAAGAATATACTAAAGGATATATGGGAAAAATCTCAGACATGAGAGTATGTTTTTATTCTTCAGACATGTAGACTTTCCATGGTTACAACTTAAAAAGCAAGTGGCCAGATATCCTGGTTTCCTGGATTATTCTCTGTGTTTATGCTATCTGCTGATTTGTCCTCACCAAATGACTCAAAAGTAGCAATCAGCAAAGCCCCTGGACACGTAACCAGAGGAATACAGTTAAAAGTGGTATCAATGTTTCAATCATCATATTCAGAATATTCTTTTCTTTTTTTTTTAATACATCCTTATTGGAGTATAATTGCTTCACCATACTGTGTTAGTTTCTCTTGTACAACAAAGTGAATCAGCCATATGCATACATATATCCCCATATCCCCTCCCTCTTGAGCCTCCCTCACACCCTCCCTATCCCACCCCTCTAGGTCGTTGCAAAGCACCGAGCTGATCTCCCTGTGCTATGCAGCTGCTTCCCACTAGCTATCTATTTTACATTTGGTAGTGTATACATGTCGATGCTACTCTCCCTTTGCCCCAGTTTCCCTCGCCCCCTCCGTGTCCTCAAGTCCATTTTCTATGTCTACGTCTTTATTCCTGCCCTGCCACTGGGTTCTTCAGTACCATTTTTAAAAAATTAATTAATTAATTAACTTTTGGCTGCGTTGGGTCTTCATTGCTGCGCGCGGGCTTTCTCTAGTTGCGGCGAGCGGGGGCTGCTCTTCGTTGCGGTGCGTGGGCTTCTCATTACGGTGGCTTCTCGTTGCGGAGCACGGGCTCTAGGCGCGTGGGCTTCAGTAGTCGTGGCTCACGGGCTCTAGAGCGCAGGCTCAGTAGTTGTGGCGCACGGGCTTTGTTGCTCCGTGGCATGTGGGATCTTGCCGGACCAGGGCTCGAACCCATGTGCTCTCCCTTGGCAGGCGGTATCTTAACCACTGCGCCACCAGGGAAGCCCTGTACTTTTCTTTTTTTTTTTTAAGATTTCATATGTATGCATTAGCATACGGTATTTTTCTCTTTCTGACTTACTTCACTCTGTATGACAGACTCTAGGTCCATCCACCTCACTACAAATAACTCAATTTCATTTCTTTCTATGGCTGAGTAATATTCCATTGTATATATGTGCCACATCTTCTTTATCCATTCATCTGAGGTATCACCTCACACGGGTCAGAATGGCCATATCAAAAAATCTAGAAACAATAAACTCTGGAAAAGGTGTGGTGAAAAGGGAACCCTCCTGCACTGTTGGTGGAATGTAAATTGATACAACCACTATGGAGAACAGTATGGAGATTCCTTAGAAAACTAAAAATAGAACTACCATATGACCCAGCAATCCCACTACTGGGCATATACCTGGAGAAAACCATAATTCAAAAAGAATATTCTTTTCTAATCAGCAGTGTAGTTCTATTCTGGAACTTTAGGGTGGATTTTTCTGCTGGTCGCTACAAAAATCATTTTAAGAACATTCATTTGTCATGTAGATTTCATGGGGAGTATCTTGATACAAGAACTCTCAGAGGTGGAAAAAAATTTATCAAGGAACCAATGCCTATGGACATACAGCATCAATTTAGTTTATTCAAGCAACTCTCAGTAAACCTTGCTTAGCTACTGGATCCACCCAAGCAGTTAACTTTGTAAACAGTGATACACAGTGATCCAGGGACAAGAAGACTTCCATGTTGTTGCCCTCTCCATATCTTCAAGCACATATAGAGGAACTAACTCTACAGTAAGTTCATTCCTATAAGATACATGTTCCTGTAAGGATCAGATATAGCAGTAGGAATGAAAGAAGACAACTGGTTTGAGGAAGTAAAACATAGCAAAGAAGAAAATATTTTAATGTTATCAGCTATGTACCTGATCACTTTTCACTTCCAGAATTATTTTTTTTTGTTTGAGCTTATATGCAAGAGTTTGTTTTATAATTTGTTTCCTTCTTTTGATATCTGTGTCTAAAACATTAAAATCTACTGGAAGGACCAGTGTTTTGGTCATACTTGTTATTGAGTGATCCAGTCTAACAGTTACATCTGAAATTACACCTTAGATGTTGCTTCAAGAACTGGCTCCTGGTGCTGGTATCGTAATGGCATTCGATAATGTCCTGCAAAAACTGCTGGAGGAATATGGCAGTGATGACACGAGGAATGTGAAAGAAACCACGGAGTACTTAAAAACATCATGGATCAATCTAAAACAAAGGTAATGCTAAGGCCCTGGCAGGTGTATGTATGTATGTATGTTGTCAAGTTGAGAATTTGATTGCTTTGGCTTTCTCATGGAACCTTGTAGAACAGGTCACATATTTTATTATTATTTTTAAATTTTTATGCTGTACTGAGTTAGTATTATCATACTTAGTACAGAGTATATATTTATACATTAGGTACTTGAATTTCTGCAATGGAATTTTTCCTTAAATGAGTCTAAACCTTGCCCGTGATCATTTTATGTGTTCTGATTTTCTTATGCCTCTTGGCATTGCCTAGAGTACATTTTGTAGTACTCTGATGGTAAGGAACACTTAGGTATTACAGAGGCATCAGGGTAATATTATCCCCAACGGTAATTAAAACAGTATGCTATTTGGTCAGGTCATCTGCGGTTTTGGCTGAAAACACATGGATCCACACTAGACTCCTGAAGTGTATGTTGGGCTTCAACTAACTTATTACCTTTTCTTTTCATTACTCTTTCTCGTCACTATATTTGGAACAGTCTAAAATAGCATACGTGTTTATAAGAGAAATTTTTCTGTCACTTGAGCATCTAGAATTTGAGGCACTGTAAACAATGGTTAGCATCTCTTTAAGATTGCATATTTATATTCATCATCAGTAAAAAAGTGTTTGCTTCCTGCATAGTACTGTGAATACCTGTGTCTAAATGAAATTATGGTTTCACACATCTTGAATATTCAGATGCAACTGCCTGAAAGCTAACTTGGTATCAAAACCACATTTATTTTGCAGTGAATAAAATGGATAATATCAGAACACTTTATGATATATATTACTGGTAATAAAGTATGGACATGCATTTAGTAACGGTTTGATATGGAGGTATTTTGTACATTTTTAGAATATCATTTTTAGTTAGAATCTCTAATGTAAATTTTGGGAAACTCAAAGAAAAGAATTATGAGTCAGTATGTGAACATGAATGTGTGTTGCTGCATATCCCTAGGATTCTGGAGAAAATAAAGACAAGGAGAGCAAATACAAAACTTCAAAGTGTTTGAAGCAGAATATAGTTATAATATTGGTCTTTCTAGCATTTTAGTACAACTGCTTTTCTCTTGTAACGGGTAATTTGGATCTAGTAAGAATCCCAAAACTAAGGCAAGGAAGAGGAGGAATTAAAAACAGCTTTAGGGCTTCTCTGGTGGCGCAGTGGTTGAGAGTCCGCCTGCCGATGCGGGGGACACGGGTTCGTGCCCCGGTTTGGGGGGATCCCACGTGCCGCGGAGTGGCTGGTCCCGTGAGCCGTGGCCGCTGAGCCTGCGCGTCCAGAGCCTGTGCTCCGCAACGGGAGAGGCCACAGCGGTGGGAGTCCCGCATACCGCAAAAAAAACAAACAAAAACAAAACAGTTTTAAAGTACAAATTTCTAGTTACAAGATAATTTCTAGGGATGTAAGATACAACATGATGATTATAGTTAACAATACTGTATTGTGTATTTGAAAGTCACTAAATCATAAAAGTTATCACAAGAAAAATGTGTAACCATGTGTAGTGATGGATGTTAACTAAATTTACTGTGCTAATCATTTTGCAATATATACATATATCAAATCATTGTTGTACAGGACCTAAAGCTAATACAGTGTTGTATGTCGATTATATCTCAGTTAAAAGACCCAGCCTTAACATTAAGAGAGATCGTCCTTAAGCATACTTTATCTATGTGTTTCCACAAATTCCATCTACTGTAAGAATTATGACTTTGTTTTTATTGTAAACAATACCAGAAAAATTGATCACTTAGGAATGTGTGGCTAGCTTTATTTAGCAACTCCAGTTCTTTTTTCGCTTTTACTTTGTAAATATTTTAAGACAGCCTACAGCAGTGGTTAGATTAGATGGAAGAGGCAATTAAAGATGAATTATATTGGGCTTCCCTGGTGGCGCAGTGGTTGAGAGTCCGCCTGCCGATGCGGGAGACACGGGTTCGTGCCCTGGTCCGGGAAGATCCCACATGCCGCGGAGCGGCTGGGCCCGTGAGCCATGGCCGCTGGGCCTGCGCGTCCGGAGCCTGTGCTCCGCAACGGGAGAGGCCACGGCAGTGAGAGGCCCGCATACCGCAAAAAAAAAAAAAAAAAAAAAAAAAAAAAAAAAAAAAGATGAATTATATTCCAGGGTGATCTTTCACTTAGCATAGCTAAGACACGCACAGTGTTCCAATTTTATGGTAGTTACAAGTCGTTGTCTTTATTCTATTTTCTTTCTGCGTTTTAGGGGACATAAGTAAACATGTTAATATTTAGACATGGTTTAGGTATATTATTATCTATAAAGCAGAGAAAATACAACAAAATTGTGGCTCACAGGATCCCATCACAGTGATAGTTGGGTTTTCTATGTATTGCCAGGATTTTCTCTTTTAAACTCAATGATATTTACAATTTTTAACTGTTTAATTGAAGATCTTTCTGAAATATACAAATCTTTCCTTGCCTTCTTTAGCAAAGTACATGAACCTATGTTAAACCTTTTTTGAATTCTTGGCATTATTGTTATGAAGAGAGAATTAAGGAACTATAAGAGCTGTACCTGACCTTACAGTTCGTTTAAACAAGTGTTTCTCAACCTTTTTTACATTATCCACCCTGCCTAAGGAGCCTTTTCAGATACCTGCCCACAGGACATTTTAATACCGTGGGTATCCTGTGTATCTGTTTCTTTACTTTATAGTTATGCTTTGTACGTAAAAAGAGTAGATTTTTCCCGCTCCCCTCCGCCACCTCGCACCACCAAGAGCCATGTATCTCTTCCATCGAAAATGCTTGGCTTACTCTAATGCTCCCTCAGACAAGTTAAATGACACGTTCAAAGGCACATGGCAGAGCCAAGATGATATTTTTCTTTATTAAATTATGAAATTGCTCTCCACACTCTGAAGAATTGGTGGTGAATTTTTTCAGGCTGCTATACTTTGTGAGATTTTGTGCTTTGTTTTTAGCGTATAAATTTTATTGGGCATCTCCTAATTGTCAGGCTCTGTGCTAGGCTTTTCACTTGCATTATTATTATTTTAAAATTATTATTATTTTTTTTGCGGTACGCGGGCCTCTCACTGTTGTGGCCTCTCCCGTCGCGGAGCACAGGCTCCGGACGCGCAGGCTCAGCGGCCATGGCTCACGGGCCCAGCCGCTCTGCGGCATGTGGGATCCTCCCGGACCGGGGCACGAACCCGTGTCCCCTGCATCGGCAGGCGGACTCTCAACCACTGCGCCACCAGGGAAGCCCACACTTGCATTATGTTATTTAGTCCTCTCAACACCCATAGGAGATAGGAAGAATTTTCATCAACATTATATCGATGAACAAACTGAAGTAGAGAGAAGTTAAGGAACACCCAAGATCACACAGCTCACACGGGGCAGAGCTGAGATTGGAATCCAAGCTGTTTCTCACTGTGCAGTTGGGCTTTTATCTTTCTTTAAAAATCGCTTTATTTTTCTTCTTTGCTGTCAGAACTTCAGCTATTGCTGATGACGGTTCTGTGTACCCATCTCTCAGATCTTTGTGATTCTACTTACTGGTTCTTATCTGTGTTGAGTTTAGAAACCAGATCTGATTAAAGATATGGGGGCCTCTGCTACGAATAAATGTAACTCTGTCCGGTACATGGCCATTGTGTCTGCTGTAGTGGCCCTGGAGCACCTTTACACCATGGCTTTGCTCTCATCTCCCAGCCGTATTCTGAATGTACGTTGTAGTCAGCCAAATTCTGGAGGGGTGAAGGGTTATTTTATTGCGCATGGAACACTGTTATTGCGGTATAATATATGAAATTTAATATCAGCATTCAAAGGAAATGTTTTGTCTGAATTGCAGTTGGACTAAGTCATTTGGCCATTCACGATCCCTTATCTACCACGCCAAAATCCAATACTCACTGATAATAGAAAGCTTTGAATTGACACGAGGCTATTTATTATGGTCTTTATTTATCCCGCTTAGTGTGAATAGCCTTGTTCCTAGCTGCAGAAATATTAATGTGTTTGCTGCCTCAGGGCATAGGTGGGGTTAACATGTCATTTAGATACATTCATAAAAATAGTTTTCTAACGTACACGAAATTATTAATTCTTAAACATAACTGGCTCCCGGTATTTTGGATTCTGAAAACAACAGGTCTGTCTCTGACATTTTAAACTAATTGACATATCTTGACCACTATTCTTTTTGCTGGTGAAATTTTTTTCTTACATCTCTTAATGCCAGTTAACAAATTTTGTAGTGCAAATTGAGATAATGATAATTGAAATGGGCTTATAGTAACTCTCAGAGTGTAGATGCCTCATGTGGGTCTGAAATGTTATTTTAACCCTGGAGTGCATATGTTCATGTGTATATGTATGTATATACACATACACACGTACTTGCACACATACATATACACACACATAGTTATTTATCCTGAAATATTATGAAGGAAACGAGACAATATAACTTTATGTTATAAAGAATATCCTATAGATCATTAATTATTATGTATTTTTCTCTTTGCCCTCCATCCCCCGGAAGCCATCTTTTGCTGCCTACTTTCAGGCATTTCTTGGTTTGTACAGGCAGGACGAAAAGCACACTGGCTGTGGTATCTGGCAATCCTTGACTAACATCCCAACTTATTCACTTACCATCTGTGTGAACTTTGGCCGAGTTATTTCAACTCACTGAATCTCACTTTCTTGGTTGTAAAGCAGAGAACATATCTAATGGGTAAGATTATTGTTAGGATCAAGAATTAGGTATAAAAGTTCCTCATACATGGTATGTGCTCAACAAAAGTTTACTCCAAATTATCATCATCTGCTCTGTCATATTATGTCTTCCTTATAAATCCGTTGCCCTTTGGTCTGTTGTACAGTACTGTCTATGGTTAAATTAGTGGAAGGTTTAGTCATCGTCAATTGTTTGTCTGTAGTCATTTTGAATAGTCTCTATTTACATTAATGAGAAAATAATTGGTTATCTGATTTACTGAGTGCAGTATAGATATTCTAAATGTTTATTACCAGATGAAACTTTTAGAAAATGCAGTTTTCTTGTTTAGTGTCTTAGTCTGTTCAGTCTTCTGTAACAAACTCCACAGACTGGGTGGCTTAGAAACTACAGAAATGTACTTCTCAAACTTCTGGAGGCTGGAAGTCCGAGATCAGGGTGCCAGCATGGTCGGGTGAAGACCCTTTTCCCGGTAGCAGACTTCTCCTTTCCCTATGTGGCAGAAGGGGTAAGAGAGCTTTCTCAGGCCTCTTTTATAAGGTCATTAACCTCATTCATGGTGGCTCTGCCCTCAAGACCTAATCATCTCGCAAAGGCTGACCGACTTCCTAATGCCATCGCATTGGGCATTAAGCTTTCAACATAGGAATCTGAGGAGGACAGATACATTCAGACCATAGCAGTTAGTAAAATCATCACAGTTGCTGAATTTACATTGCATTTCAGTGTTTTCTGCCTAAGCAGAAGTCTAACCATCCTGGAAAGAAAGGGTGTGGTATTTTTAAAAGTTTATTTCATGTGAGAGCCACAAATACAGATTTATCTAGTGAAGGAACTTTCTTCTTTAGAAATGACACTGTCTTTCTAATTAGTGTTCACTAACTTGTTAATAACGTCCTGCTGGATGTGTGGAATGCACATAGTTTACAAGGGGTTATATAAATATTGTGTATACTAAAGACTGAATTTGTGAAGCCCTTGATTATTTTGAAAACATTACATTCCAGAAATTTGAATTTGCCTTTGATTGCTTTCCCAGTTATTTTTATTGTATATTTTGAAACTTTCATTATTTCTGTTATTACTTTTTCAGCAGTGATTGTTTATTGTCCCAACTGACTAATAAAAATGAAATGTTCTTCTTCAGCATTTATCCATTGTTTGATTTGGCCAGTTTCTTTGAACTGTGGTCAGTGGAGATACTCATGTGGGGATTGTGTCCAATGGCCTGACATCAACCTGGCCCATCCTTTGTACTCTTAAAATGAATGTTTTAGCAGCTGTCACTCCCAAATTAATGAGCTTAGGTGAAAAGTACTGGTAGCCATGTCCTTTGAGCCTGTACGCTGGTATGAGGTTCAGAGATTTGGGTCAGTCAATTTGATTTATCCTCTCCGAAGCTTACTTCTTTCCCTGAATGTTACCTTTATTTTCCAACCTGTTTCTTTTATTTTCATTGCTAGCATTTCGTTTTTAGTTTTCCCTCTGAGCTGGGAAGGGAACTGGTAAAGAAGAAAAGTGTAAAAATTATACTCTTCTTTATTTTCCTTTTTTGTTATATTGTTTTAATATTTCAATTACTGTTTTATTGCCTTTGAAAAAAATTTACTAATGTCTTTGTGGTACATACCTAACAATACTAATGTTTTCATTTTGTACATATCAATCTCAATCAAGTAGTTATTTTCTTAATGCATTTAACTCCATAATAAACAACCTAAAGGACCAGTGCCTGTAGCCTTTGTCTTTGCTTTCATTTGTTCTTTTTTCCCATGAGTTAGTTAATTAAATGTTTATTTATTTAACCTTATCTTTGTCAAGCTCTGTGATCAGCCCTGAAGCTTCAGCCGTAAACAATGCCCTGTGCCTACCCTCCAGGAAGCTTACCTTTCATAGGAAGAGCCAGGTAGTAAAAAGAAAATAATACATAATTATAGATGATGATTTTGGAGGCAAAAGAAACTAAAGAGGTGCTGTGTAAGAGAGGGAATTATTTAGCTCGGCTAAATTTAGAAAGCATAATGCAGAAGGCAGCATTTGAGCTGATTCAGGTTCAGAAGAACCATCTGAAAAAAATTCTAGGGTCAACAGCAAAGGTAAAAGTCATGAGGCAGGAAACATCATAGAATGTGGTTGAAATATAATGAATAAGGGGGCTTAAGAAGTGGTAGAAGAGGGAGGCAGAGGCAACATCATGCTGAACTTTATAAGACATGGGAAAGGGTTTGGATATTGTGAAGTACAATGGAAAGCTATTGGAATCAGTAAGCAAGGTATGACACTATCTAATTTATAATATTCAATTGAATCTCCCTTGGTCTTATGAGGAGAATATATTTTAGGGGTGTAAGAGAATAATTGGGACAGCCAGTAAAGAAGTGATTGTTGTGTTCCAGGTGAGAGATGGTGGGTATCCTGGGATATTGTGTGCCAGCAATGGTGGAAAGAAGGTCATGGCTTTGAGATGTACTTCGGAAGTAGAAAAGATGTTTGATGGATTAGATATGTAATTTGGGGGAGTGGAAACCATCTAAGATGGCACTTTGTGAAAGGATGAGTGGTAGTACCATTCACTGGAAAAGGCTGTGGGAGTTTCTGGGAGAAAAAATTCAAGAACTGGATTTTGACATGCTCATTTGAGATGCCTATTAGATATCCAAATGTATAGGTCAAATAGATAATTGGATATGTGAATCTGGAACTCAAACATTCCAGAGCTCAGATAGGAAGTGGGGAGTTCTAAGCATCTACAGTGGAGGTTAAATCTGTGGGATTGGATGAGATCACTGGGAAAAGAATGAAGATGGAGAAGAGGGAGATGGATTGAGTCCATAGAGTCTAGGGTTTGGTAATGGAGTGAAAAAAGGACAAGAGAACAGAAAAGGCTCAGAAAAATCTTCGAATGAAGTAGAAACAAAATCCAGGTGTTCCGAAGTATAGGGAAGAGAATATTTTTAAGAGGGAATGGAGAGAGGATAATATTTCTAAGAGGGAATCATCCATTGTGTTTAATTAGGTTGAGAAATTTGAAAAGATGACACAACACCATTCCTGGAATTCCACACTTTGGAGAGTCTGGTGATTTTGAAAAGAGCAATTTCAAGGGAGTAATGGGGTAGAAAGTAGAGAATGAGATCAAGTTGGGGACATAGAAATGATTTGTGGAAAGATCACTAGAGAAGTTTGTTGTAAAGAGGGGCAGAGAGATTAGGTAGTACCTGGAAAGCAATGAAGGTTAAAGAGAGGTGAATGACTTTTCTTTAAAATGGGACATGAGAAATAAAGCATGTGTGTATGCTCATGGGAATGATCTAGTAGAGTGATGTCAGACTGAGGTGACAAAGGAAGAGGAAAGAAGTCCTTCCGTTGATAAGGTGAGGTCTGTAGAATTGAGTTTGGTAAGAGCTGGGATGCTTTTTCCTTTAGACAGGAAGGACAGCGAGAAGATGAGTGTAGATGCACGTGGATTGGAGCCTTAGTAGCGGGAAGATGACATATTCTCAGTGCAACGACTTCTGCTTTCTTTATGATCCATGAGGCGTGCTCTCAGTGAGGCTGGAGGTGCGACTGAGAGAAGTTTGAAGAAAGAGGATCAGTTGTGGAATCTAAGTGGGTGGGACAGAGAGCTTCCTAGGGGAACTTTAGTGCTGGGCAGTGATGAGTGCCTATCTGTGATTTATTGTAATAATGTAAAGGAAAGATATCCCTGTTGTGGTGTTCTTTAGCAATGTGTAGCTACTCGGAGGCAAGTAGAAAGAATGCAGATGAAAGTCAGACGGAGAGGGAGCAGGGGAGAGGAAGATATTTGTAAGGTAGTGGAGACCCGGATGCCACTAGTCCATAATGGTGTCTATCATGTCCCTTTCCCTGGGAGGTGCAGTCCCTCACTGGAGCCTATGGCTTGGCAAGCAGGTCTTGAGTTGGATTTCAGACTCCACTTACCTGTTGAGGCAGTGAGCAGCCTATGTGCAGTTACCATGGACCTGGAGGTCAGTATATGAGCATAATGGAAAATGTCTTCTGCTTTGAAGGAGTAGGATTTTGCCTGGAAGATGAGAGAACAGCGGCTTGGAAGTAGCAATTCGAAGGAGGCAGACCCTTATTCCAACAGTTGTTCATCACGAGGCATATAGGGCCTGAGAGAAAAAAGAAAAAAAACTTCGTTAAAAGTCAGCTGACAAATTGATGGCACTAGGGAAACCAATTTCACTTAAGACAGGGTAAAAGGATTGATCTGAGGAATCTCCCAATCGTAGAATAGGTTTCCAGGCTTAATGGAAGAAGCGTTTTGGAGGTAGATTGGGGAAGGTATGGAGCAGTATTGGGGTTATGGTCCGGTATTGGCTGGCTAAGACCAAATATCTGGTAGTGACTTAGTTAAAAGGGAAATAGGATGTGATGTGATAAATCCTCACACAGGAACAGTTCTGTCTTGAATATCAGGGTTGCGGGTACCTCTCTTAAGCTTCCCAAGTGGTGTGGTATTAGCAGCTTAGAACAGTCTCCTTGAGTTCCATGGAGTGAATTTTTAAGTACTTGATGATGACCCAATCTCTATGCAACAGAGACTGGTCACAAAGTACCATAGATGGTTGGGGGTATCTCCAGTGACTAATTCTTCATTAAATCCACCGCATTAAAGTGTGCTTTAATATGTGTCCTAGCTAAATGATACTTTATACACCAAAGGACAAATTACCTTGTGCAGGTACTCAATGGGAAGCTTAAAGAATTGTTTCATTGTAAGTTTTTTACATGCCACTCAAACTACTGATGCTACTATTTTCCACTCTAGAAGAGATAAATATATTTAAATCTCATGTAACTGTAAATGTCACCTTTAAAGTATACCAAAATTTAGCAACATGTATCTGCTGGTTTGCTAAGACACTCTTTTCCATTGAAGTCTTAAAAAAGAAAAAGACATATCTATTTGTGTTCAGACACTCTTTTGACCAATTATAAGCACAAGCACATTTGATTAAACAATATTATATCTTGTAGCTTAAAAATGAAGCATTATTTAACATTTAAAATAACATTTAAAAAAAGTCATTTGTATGGGTGGCCATGTTTTTTAATGCTACAAAATGACTATAAGTTATTTTGTAGCCTATCATAGTTGCTTTTATAACAGAAATCTGTTTAAAAGCTAAGAGTTTACATTTAAAAAATCCAAGTTCCCTTTAATAAAAGCTATTATAAATCTGCCACACATGCATTCTTTAAATCTTTTATGAGAAGTTACTTATACTTTTGGTCTGCACCATTTCTTGCATTAAAGAATTCTATAGTCTGCTACTTCTGTTTGAAGTAAAAAAATTTTTTTGCTAAAATTATCCTTTTAAACTTCAAAACTTCTATCTTTTAGGCTTTCAGCCTATCTTTATTCTTTATGATTTGTGGGTTTTACAAGATTTTTTTAAAAAAAATCTTCTCTGCCTTTGTCTAGTAGCCATAATTTTCTGAACTTAAGATCATTTCTTTTTCTTTGCTAGTGCTCCTCCGTTTATACTCTCTCATTTGCATTTCTCAGAACTTCCTCCAGCTCTGTTCTGATCTTGAGATGTAGCAACCAGAACTGCCAGATAGAAACACTGCACTGAGAATCGTAGACTAGTGTAAGTTCAGTGCTGGATGTGATCTTAGGAATGAATCTTCCACATTAGTGCTTCCCAGCCTCTTTGCTGTCTGCATACCACATATCTATTCCCATCAGTAAAGTTTCATTTACATGCAGTGATCCTTTTTTTAAAAAAATTAGGGGAAGGATTTCTCTTTTAATATTTATTTATTTGTTATTTAGGCTGCCCTGGGTCTTAGTTGCGGCATGCAGGATCTTTAGCGTGGCATGTGTACTTCTTAGCTGCGGCATGCAGACTTTAGTTGCGGCATGGATGCGGGATCTAGTTCCCCAGCCAGGGATTGAACTTGGACCACCTGCATTGGGAGCGTGGAGTCTTACCCACTGGACCACGAGGGAAGTCCCTACATGCAGTGATTCTTAATGAAGCTGAATTTGAAGCTAGGGATGGAGTGAGAATGGAGGAACTCTTCCAGTAGGTTTTATAATCTCTCTGATGGAATATGTAGCTTTAAAAGGACCCCTAGAGATTCTGACACGGGCCCTTTACTCAACTAGTCCAAGCTCTTTATTTTAAGGATGGAAAAAGAAAATTGGAGATTTGAAGTGGTTTACCCCAAGGCATATAGCTAGTAAATGGCAGAGGTGGTAAAATTAGGTGGTTTCCTCCTGAGAGCAGTGTATAAATGGCATTAAAAGTAATTTATTAGCCTGTGTCATAAAGTGTGTGTACATACTTCTGAGCATCTAATTTTAGTGATTTTCTTGCCTTATGGTTTTATGATAAATCTGAAATTCCTTGAAAATAAATAAAAGATTCTTGTCGTGTCTTGTCGTGTCCAGTATACCACACTCTAGCCTTTTAATAAAAGAGTTATCTTTCTTTGTGACGTCTTTGTCTGGTTTTGGTATCAGGGTGATGGTGGCCTCATAGAATGAGTTTGGGAGTGTTCCTCCCTCTGCTATCTTTTGGAAGAGTTTGAGAAGGATAGGTGTTAGCTCTTCTCTAAATGTTTGATAGAATTCACCTGTGAAGCCATCTGGTCCTGGGCTTTTGTTTGTTGGAAGATTTTTTTTTTTTTTTTTTTTTTTTTTTGTGGTATGCGGGCCTCTCACTGTTGTGGCCTCTCCCGTTGCGGAGCACAGGCTCCGGACGCGCAGGCCTAGCGGCCATGGCTCACGGGCTTAGTTGCTCCGCGGCATGTGGGATCTTCCCGGACCAGGGCACGAACCCGTGTCTCCTGCATCGGCAGGCGGATTCTCAACCACTGCGCCACCAGGGAAGCCCTGTTGGAAGATTTTTAATCACAGTTTCAATTTCAGTGCTTGTGATTGGTCTGTTCATATTTTCTATTACTTCCTGGTTCAGTCTCGGCAGCTTGTGCATTTCTAAGAATTTGTCCATTTCTTCCAGGTTGTCCATTTTATTGGCATAGAGTTGCTTGTAGTAGTCTCTAATAATCTTTTGTATTTCTGCAGTGTCAGTTGTTACATCTCCTTTTTCATTTCTAATTCTATCGATTTGAGTCTTCTCCCTTTTCTTGTTGATGAGTCTGGCTATTGGTTTATCAATTTTATTTATCTTCTCAAAGAACCTGCTTTTACTTTTATTGATCTTTGCTATTGTTTCCTTCATTTCTTTTTCATTTATTTCTGATCTGATCTTTATGATTTCTTTCCTTCTGCTAAATTTTGGGTTTTTTTGTTCTTCCTTCTCTAATTGCTTTAGGTGCAAAGTTAGGTTGTTTATTCGAGATGTTTCCTGTTTCTTAAGGTATGATTGTATTGCTATAAACTTCCCTCTTAGAACTGCTTTTGCTGTATCCCATAGGTTTTGGGTCGTCGTGTCTCCATTGTCATTTGTTTCTAAGTACTTTTTGATTTCCTCTTTGATTTCTTCAGTGATCACTTCATGGATAGACCTGGAGTCTGTCATCCAGAGTGAAGTAAGTCAGAAGGGGAAAAACAAATACCGTATGCTAACACATATATATGGAATCTAAGAAAAAAAGAATGTCATGAAGAGATTAGTAGTAGGATGGGAATAAAACACAGACCTACTAGAGCATGGACTTGAGGATATGGGGAGGGGGAAGGGTAAGCGATGACGATGTGAGAGAGTGGCAGGGACATATACACATTACCAAATGTAAATTAGATAGCTAGTGGGAAGCTGCCGCATAGCACAGGGAGTTCACCTCTGTGCTTTGTGACCACCTAGAGGGGTGGGATAGGGAGGGTGGGAGGGAGGGTGATGCAAGAGGGAAGAGATATGGGAACATATGTATATGTATAACTGATTCACTTTGTTGTAAAGGAGAAACTAACACACTATTGTAAAACAGTTATACTCAAATAAAGATGTTAAAAAATAAAAATAAAAAATAAAAAAAAATAAAAGAGTTAAATGAATGATGTGAAGAGCTGATACCTTTTAGCTATATTGTGTTACAGATTTCATATGAAATTATATTAATTTCACAAATCAGATTATAAATTAGTATAAACACTGTGGTTATACATTTTAAAATGTATATTATAATAACATGAAGACAATTCGGATTGCTGTAAATAGAGTTTAGTTTTCAGTATGTTCATTATTTTTAGTTGTTGATTATGATCATGATAAAAAAACTATGACACCAGATATTTGTGAATTTAAAAAAATTCCCTAGGACGTTTATTATTAAGTTGCACATTTGCATCCTATAAATAAAATTACTTCCCCAGTATTTCACCAAATTCATATACAGGGTTAGAGAAAAATGTTATAAGCCACTATATTTGTGGTGATTTGTTGTTACAGCAGTAATGGCCTGCTAATACGCACCATAAGAGAAATGATGGGATGCTATGGAATGAGACACTATAGGTTTGGAAAGTATCTGCACCAAGTTCTGTAGGGTAAGTAGAAATTAACCAGGTGGAAAGGGAAAAGTTTAGTGGGGGGATGGAGGGGTGAGGAAGGATATTTAAAGTAAGAGAAATCAAAAGTAAAGCTCTGGATGTGAAACAGTGACCACTTTGAGGGTTAGTCATTGGTTCGTTTTTGTAGGTAGCATGAGGCTTGGAGTACTGAGATGATACTTGGAGAGGTAAGCAAGACTCAGACCCTGGAGAACGTTGTGTGGCAAGTGGAGTTTAGGGATGATGAAAATGATGCATGAGGAGGTGGGCAACTGCCCCAGGTTTCACATCTAGTCAGTGGTGGAGCCATGTCTGTCTTGATCCAAAACCTGTATTCTTTTGCTTTAGTAACCAATAAAGTAGACATCTCTTAACCATCGTCTAAAAGTTATTTTTTAGCAGTTTCCTACAAAGTGAATATTTTTTTTTTGTTGTTGTTGTTGTTGTTGTTTTTTGCGGTATGCGGGCCTCTCACTGTTGTGGCCTCTCCCGTTGCGGAGCACAGGCTCCGGACGCGCAGGTCTAGCGGCCATGGCTCACGGGCTTAGTTGCTCCGCGGCATGTGGGATCTTCCCGGACCAGGGCACGAACCCGTGTCTCCTGCATCGGCAGGCGGATTCTCAACCACTGCGCCACCAGGGAAGCCCCAAAGTGAATATTTTTAAAAGAGCATCTCTTTTCCCACTGGTGACTAGTAGATAATTTGACAGTTTTACAATAAATGCCCTAGCTTCTGGATTCAGAATGTTCCACTGGTCACCAAAATATGCTGCTGGTATTACCCAACCCACTGGAACCAACACTGTCTAAGGTCAAGTGCTCATGATTCTCTTAGCTCCCTTTTCCTCTGAAGCATCACTTTAGGCTTTCCACCTCCCCTGCTAGCCTGGTCCTTCCTTCATGCTTGTTAAGTTTATAAGTGTCTCTCAAGTAGAGGGAATCACTGCCTTCACCCATGAGGTTCTTAAGACATTTGCATCCTTTTCCCTAGTCTGGGCATTCTTAGGGTTTAATAGAGCTAATTCATAATGATGTGTTAATACATTAGCTGTTTACCACATAACCTGTTATGTACATGTGAATATTCTTAAGAATAAAGGATATTGATTATGTAAGCTGAACGTGTTTGACTTTGCTAAATTTTATAATTACTAAATTTTATATGTGTTCTTAAAATAAGAATAGTCTACTTTACTAATTTTTTTTTTTTTTTGCGGTACGCGGGCCTCTCCCTGCTGTGGCCTCTCCCGTTGCGGAGCACAGGCTCCGGACCCGCAGGCTCAGCGGCCATGGCTCACGGGCCCAGCCGCTCCACGGCATGTGGGATCTTCTCACACCGGGGCACGAACCCGAGTCCCCTGCATCGGCAGGCGGACCCCCAACCACTGCGCCCCCAGGGAGGCCCTGCCTTGTTTTTTTTTTTTTTTTTTTCGGTACGCGGGCCTCTCACTGCTGTGGCCTCTCCCGTTGCGGAGCACAGGCTCCGGACGCGCAGGCCTAGCGGCCATGGCTCACGGGCTTAGTTGCTCCGCGGCATGTGGGATCTTCCCGGACCAGGGCACGAACCCGTGACCCCTGCATCGGCAGGCGGATTCTCAACCACTGCGCCCCCAGGGAAGCCCCTGCCTTGTTTTTATATGCTTAGTTTTCTTTGCACCTATTGCTAATTCTTCCCACATTTTCCAGTGGCCTGACAGTGATTGACAAGGTCAATCACATTAAGCAGTCTATCACTTCTACTATTTTTTCTTGTAGACATTTCTTCTGGAGACAGCTTTCCAGGCCTGCTGCACAGCCATTATCCTGGGAATTTTCTGTGCTTTCCTCCTAGGATCTCATGGAGTTTGTTTGTTTTTGTGCTCTTTTGAGTCATTCTTTTGTCAGAGTGTCTCCTTTGTTAATTTTGTCAAATTAAAACAAGAAACATAACAGTTGGAATGGTGAAGACAGCCCTCATCTGATTCAGTTTGGTGCATTGCCCTCTTTTCTGAGATCTCCTTTCACCATTAGCATGAGAGCCTGTTGGATTTCTTGTTTTTAAGCTTCTTATATTGTCTTCTTTCTGGATTTACAAACTAGGTATTGTAGAGGACTTCTGTCAGTAGCTTCTTGAAAAGTGGAGTTTGGGAGGTAACTTTAAAGGCATATTATAGAAAGATTTTCATTATTCTGTAAAACTATCATAATGCTATAATAAAGACTCTAAGGAACCTGGAGATACCAAAGACTGCTTCTGCCCATGGTGAGTTTATGGAACAGGGAGACAGACAAGAAATCTCTATGATATAGATAAAGTAAAATGTAAGGGTGAAACAAGATCACAATCTAAGGGCTTTTCCAGGATACATATGATGAATTTCTGAATGAAGAGGAGTTTTGACCTTTTATGAACTCAGGACAAGGAAACCTAATTGGGCTGAGATGTTCTGAAGGAGGTGGCTTTAACCCTTAAAGGATTGGGAGGACTTTGATAGGTGAAGATTGTCAGAAGGACATTTTTTATGTGGGTATAAAATTATGTGGACATAGTATTAAGAATATTCTAGAGAGAAAAGGAACATGCCGCTTTGATCTGAACTACTGGAAATAACTAGGGGGTTAAAGCTGGAAAAGTAAGTTAGTGATAGATTATGGAGGACATTTTGTTCCAGCAGAAGCAATTTGAATTTGTTCTGTAGGCAGCCAAACACTGTTGGCGGTTTTTCAGTAAGTAAATGCTGAGTTGAAGTTGATGACATTCCAGAATGTCATATAAATGGGATCGTAGTATGTAGCTTTTATGTCTGGCTTCTTTCACTTAGCAAAATGCATTTGAGGTTCCATTCATGTTGATGTATCCATCATTAGTTTTTAGATTTTTATTGCTCAGTAGTATTCCATTATATGCATGTACCCCAGTTTATCTATTTGCTAGTTGATGACATTTGGGTTATTATGAGTTTTGGACCATTATGAAGAAAGCTGCTATGAGCATTTGTGTACAGCTTTTGTGTAGACATATGTTTTCATTTCTCTTGGGTAAATACTTAGGAATAGGGTTGCTGGCTTGTATCTTAAGTGCATAGTTAACTTTATAAAAAAGTGCCAAACTGTTTTTCAGAATGGCCGTACCATTTTACACTCCTACCTGCAGTGTTTGAGAGTTGCAATTGCTTTACATTCTTACCAGCACTTGGTTTGGTCATTTTCTTAAAGCCATTCTAGTATGTAGTGATATCTCCTTATGGATTGAATTTACATTTTTCTGATAATTACTGATGTTGAGTAGCTTTTCATGTGCTTTTTGCTATCCATATATCTTCTATGATGATATGTCTGTTTAAATCTTTTACCTGTTTTTTAAAAGGAATGTGTTTATTGATATGTAAAACAGATACTTGTTTATTATAAATTCAAAGAATGCAGACGAGTACAAATAGGAAAGTAAACCACATCAAATCCCGGCACCTGGAACTATTTTAATATTAGGTTAGTGTTCCAGACATTTCTCCCTCTATGTATATATGCAGATAGAAAGACAGACGGATGATGATAAATGGATGGACAGATAGAAAAAATATGTAAATAAGATCATGTTACATGTGTTGATTTTTAAATTGTGATAACAGTTCATATACCATGAAATTCACCCTTTGAAAGTGTACAACTTAATGGTTTTTAGTATATTTACTCTGTTGTGCAGCCATCACCACACTCTTAATTTCAGAACAGCTTATCACCCTGAAAAGAAACCCACCACCCATCAGCAGTCCGTCCCCATTTCCCTCTACCTTCCAGTCCTGGTCAGCAACTAATCTACTTTCTCCTTCTATGGATTTACTTCTTTTAAGTATTTCGTATAAATGCAGTCACACAATATGTGGCCTTTCGTGTCTGGTTTCTTTCACTTGGCGTAATGTTTTCAAGGTCCATCCATGCTGAGCATGTATCAGTACTTCATTCCTTTTTATGGCTGAGTAATATTTCGTGGGTGAATAGACTACATTTTGTTTAGTAATTCCCCTCCCAATTGATGGATATTTGGGGTGATTCTGCTGTTTGGCTCTTCTAAATAATGCTGCTATAAACATTTTTGTATACGTTTTTGTGTGGACATATGTTTTCAGTTCTCTTGGGTTTAAATACCTAGGAGCGAAATTGTTGGTGCCCATTCGCAAATTAAGTTGTTTGTTTTCTTTATATGGAGCTTTGAGATATATGACGTTTTAAAGGTTGGATTTACAGGTGTGTGTGTCTGTTAAATCATGCAACTCCAGGATAGTTATATACTTTAATTTTGATATAGATTTAATGAAAGCTTTATAAAAACTTGATAGTCCAGTGTCTTCTGAATATAATGTTATTATATCAGCTTGAAGAACCAATTTGCATTGATCTGAAGTGTTTAAAATGTATAAAGTGAGTCCTTTAAATTATTTGATTGTATCTTAAACACTTCTTCAGATTTTGCTTCTTCCTAGAATTCATTTAGTCACTTGTATGAATATTTATTGATATTGCCTTTTGGGTGTCAGGAATGATACTAAGGTACTGAAATAAAATGTATGGGGAATAACAACATACAGTTACGAACTGTAAAATGTTATTTTATGATATGGATGTGATTTTGTTAATATTTATATCTCTCTCCCTCTCCTTCTTCTCAAAATTCACATTACCCCTCCATTAAAGACTATTCAAGACACCCATATAAACAAATCTCCCAGTTCCATTAGGTACTTAAATAAATAAAGGTTGCTTGGAGGCCGTCTGTTAATTTTTCTTTAGGGTGTGCATGATGTGGACTGTCACACTGTAAGTAACGGAGACGTGCCTGTCGCGTTGTTCCTTGCAGCATTGCTGACAGACAGAGTGCCTTGGAGGGTGAGCTGAGGACAGTGCAGGCCTCTCGCAGGGATCTGGAGAACTTCCTGAAGTGGATACAAGAAGCAGAAACCACAGTTAACGTTCTTGCGGATGCCTCGCAGCGGGAGAATGCTCTTCAGGATACTGTCCTGGCCAGGGAGCTCACACAGCAGCTGCAGGCAAGTGCACGGGAAACTGCACCTTGTATTTTAATTTTTGCTGTGCTCTTTTGATCCATCTACATGCAAAATTTATTACCGTTCAAAAGTGAGGTTGTCCCCTTATTTTGGTATGAAATCCATGCTCCCCTATGAGTAATTGGTTTCTGGAAATATGATCTATAAAGTACTTTTACTTCATAGTTGAGGAAAAAACACCTCGTTTTATGGGAGTAATAGTTTTTTATTTAGACTTACAGCCTCATAACTATTCTATTTTTCTGTCATTTTAAGCCCTATTACAGTTAGCCTTATTGAAGCCTGAATGATAAGGGCATTTCCTCTTAACAGGAAGTTGTTTCTTTCTCCATTTATTATAAATTCTTAATGTAAAAGCTGCAAAGGCTCTGTGGCTTAGTATACAACCAAGAATATGAGGCTTGAGGGTATTACTTTTATGTCTTTAGCTTGATAACTATGATTGTGAATGCAGTCTGAGGTTCAGATTTTCTTCTACATGAAATGTGATAACACAAAATCTTTCCTTTATAAAAATATTTGAGGAATCTAATGAAGCATACCTGAATCTTTTTTCTGCCCCCAAGTACACCTGCTTCAGTGCCCTTGAATTTCCCATTTTTTTTGGTGCAGAATGACCTACTCTTGCCCGTCATAGGCCTTCTCACTTAGAACTTGGTTTTGAACCTATTTCAATGGAGAAGTCTCCTTGTTTACCAGTTGTACATCTGATTACTTCTTTATGCCGTGCCATTCTCACAGCATGTTGACAGTTATTACTTCTGATATGCCTGTGAACTCATGATCCATTGTCGTCTGATGCCTGTCTCCTCTTCTAGTTGATCACATGGTTCTTCAAGGGCAGAGATTGCATTATTCCATATTGTTGCCTACGCAGAGCTCTGTGTGGAAATTCTAAATAAATACTGACCACTGCCCTTGGACCCTAAAACTTCATTATGAAATTCAGTATGATGGCCTTTTCTGGCCTTTCTTAGGAAATCTTTTCCCTTGAAACATCAGAATGTTAACAAATATGTGTGAGGGTCTGGTTGAAGGGTACAGAAGCTTTCTTGGAATTATTCTTACAAATTTTCTCTTAAGTTTGAAATTATTATCCTTAAAAAGTTATGAATTTTAAACAAAGATGCTTTTGGAATAGACTTATTAATAACTTATTCCCATGCATAAAGACTATTAGGGTGTTTTATGGTTGAATTCTCAAGATTAATTTAACAAAAATCTATGTTTACTTATACATTACTTCGTATTTCTTATTCATTGATTCATTGCATAATACACTTGTGACTTGATGATGAGAGAGCAGGCAAGTAGCAAAGGTAAATCTGCTCCTTTTTGTCTTTTTTCTCTTACCCTCTGGAGTCTTCTGAGGTCACCATAAACGTGAATTGATAAAATATTTAGCTATCATCTCATTTTTAGAGGGTTCTAAATGTGGGTATGTGCTAGAATATATTATTTTTTATGACTTAAACAACGATAAGCCTGACCTATTAATGCTCACAGATACTCAATTTTTGTAATGATGTTAAACTCAGAACATACCCAGGCTATGCACTCGAGAAGGTAACAGCTTTAGACAAAGAGCAAAGGAGGCTTGAAATGAACCTTGTTTTAGCAGGTCTAAAACAAACCTGTTTTAGAGTTTAATAATGTCTTCCAATACACTTTATTCTGGGATATATTCTTACATAGCCAGAAAACTCTTCTCAGTATTTAATGAATATTCAAATTGTGGAAGAAATACATGTAAATAGAGATGTTTAAAATCTTTCTGAATAAAAATAACTAAGCACAGGATTACTTGTCTTATGGCAACCAGCATCAAGAAAGAAAGGTTGCTGACTAAAATACATTATAACACGAATGATAAATGCCTCTCAAAACTAATTTAATGTTGCTAAAATAATCCATTTTGTCTCATAAGAAATATTAAAGAGGGCATTTATTAAGAGCCTATTAAAATCTATCTAGAGATAAACACATGCATTTGTTTATGTTTTGGATGTTTCACATTATGGTGGTTCGCATGATTTTTCACTCCCTTGCTCCTTTGTTACATGCTGTTAATTTTAAAACGTTCTCTTCACTTTGTTAAAAAAAAATCCGTGGCTTTGTTTTGGGCACCATATAGGTAGATGATTTTTAGAGACTTAGTACCATTTGCTGAGTATATCTGAGGCAAAAAGAATTTTAATTTTCCTTTGGGTTTTTGTATTAATGACTCTCCTTTTGTGTGAGTGGACAGTTAAAATAAACACTTATTTGGAAATGGAAAGATATCTGTTGAAGAAAATGAATGTGGAAAAGCACCTGAAATTATAAAATAAATGTTCTGGTGGCCTGGCGGTGGTGGTAGACATGTGTGAGTAAGAACGATGGAATAAGGACCCTGGCAAGTATGTGCTCTGTGTGCAAGGGGTGTATGTAGAACTGCTTACACGACACATTCTCCGGTTATACTTGCTTTGTGTCTCAACACAGCTGGATGCAGGGCCTTGGTAATATTTCATGAAGGTGAAGAAGTTTATTCTGTATTAGGCTTAAGGTGAATTTGGGTACATTTTGATAAAGCATAGTTTGGAAGCACAATGGAAGAGGAAGATGAATTTCTGAGAGTATGCTATGCTACATGCCATTTCTGGTAAGCATGGATGATCACTTGGATTTACGGATTTATGTTTCACTGCCCTGCTGCAAGGCAGTTAGGTTTTTCTCCTCAGCAGAAGACTATTGGCAAGAGAAAACCCGATCTTCTGGAGACAAAAGCTCCTGGAGAGCTGAGCGGTCCAGATCATAGAGGATCTTGTATGACTTGCTACGTATTTCATATTTTAACCTGGTGGCAGTGGGGAAAAGTCCTTAAAGCATATTAAGCAAGGGAGTGTTGCAGTGGGATTTGTATTTTATAGGAATCTAGCTAATGGCTTTATGGAGAGTGGGTTTGAACTGGGCGAGACTGACAGCCGAGCAATCCGTTAGAATACTCTAGCCATCTGGTCGAAGGTGATAATGACTAGAAATGAGGTAGTGACAGGTAGTGACAGGGCGAATACACCTAATGACTTGATAGTATGGGTAGACTAAGGGCGGGGGAAGGGGTACTGACAAAGAAGATTGCCAGGTGGTGTTAGAATCCGAGATTGGGAATATAGGAAAAGAAGTCAGGACGGCAGTGCAAGTTAGTGCGGAGTGTGATGTGACGGTAAATTCCACTTTGACTATGATGAAATGAGCATCTGAATAACATCCAGGAGGAGATGCCTGGTATGCAGTTGTCACTGTGGATCTGATTCAGATGAGAGAATTTGGCCAAAGATGCAGAAACATTTTGTTGTTGTTGTTGCTTTTGAATGAAAGTCTATTATTGACTTCCCAGCCAGTTTATCTATTAATCCAGATGCATTTATTCTGAGTTTTCATGCCCATATTCTAAGATATTATTATCATTTTAATTATATTTCAAAATACAAGCTTTACATTTTATCAGTGCCAGTTAATTAACATGCTTCGATTCTTTCCTGGGTAAAATTCTGTTGCCCTGTTGCCTTTCTGGGGTTGCTGTTTTTGCTCTCTGCTTTGGGATTATTATGTTTTCATCTGCTGTGTTCTCTTTCAGCCTAATTTTTATCCTCTTTTTCATAGGTGCAGACTTTAATTATTTAGATCGTTTCAGATTTTCCCCCGTACCCAGCTCCATACCCAGCATAGTGTTTGGGGGGTATTCCCTGTACTGTGGAAACTTCACCTGCTGGTTTAGGGACAGGAATTACAACTTCATTTTTTTTTTTTTTTTTTTTTTGATAACAGCTTTATTGGAATTTCGCATACCATACAATCCATCCATTTACGTTGTACAATTGAGTTGTGTTTACTATATTCAAGGTAGTGCAACCATCACCACAATCAAATTAGAACATTTTTGTCACCTCAAAAAGAAACCCTGTACCTCTTGGCTATCAATCCCCTATTGCCAATTCTCCAACCCCTAAATCATCGCTGATCTACTTCCTGTTTCTATACATTTGCCGAATAAATTGCTATTTTTAATTACATCATTCATTGATGACCTCTTCCGATTTTGGCTTTATGTAGATATTTTGACTTTATGTAGATATTTTGACATCGTTAGCCTATCCAGAGGGAGGCAGTATAGGTTCTCAGTATAGAGCTGCAGGGAAAAAGTAGACCAGCAGAAGCCTACAAAAACCCTGTTGATAAACACAACCCGGTAAGACCCAATTTAGGGCTTTAAGTCATGCTACAACTGAAGGACTGAGAAGGCAGGAAAAGTAAAGAAGAGAAACAAATATTTTTAAATGCTGCATTTCTTTTAAAGAATCACAACAGTAGAGAAAGGTGAAAATGCAGACTTAACCCAGGTTATTAATTTGAGCAGGACACTGATAATGGGAAACCTCTGGGTTCTATTTCTGGCTGTGCCCTTTGGCCCAGTCATTTAATCATTCTGGATTATTTTGCTTATTTCCTAATAGTACTTTACCCCAATTGATATTTATAATGGTATTCAAGCTGAAGTAGAAAATATTATCTGAAATGTATACATATAAACATAAACCCCCAAAATTCTGTACTGTGTTTTTCTATCGATATGATATATATCTATATATCTATATCCATCTCTCTCTCTGTATATATATATATACTGTCTTATATTTCTTACTCATAAAAGTAAAACGGCTTTATGGCAAATAAGATGAGATGAAGATTCTGTCTAAGGGGAAATGTGATAATTTGGAATGTTAGTAGTCAATGACAGACTTTGTTGGGTTTTTTTAACCTTACTGTTTAATTAGAGGAGTCTTAACCTAACACTGGAAATTCGATTTCTGATGGCTTTCCTCCTAAGCAGGCATCTGAGAGCCTGTAGGTGACTCTGCTTTTAGGGTATCTTAGGTAAAGCCGCATATCCCCAGCAGGTATTTTTTGTTTTGTTTTAGATGATCTTGTTCTGAGACCTGTGTGGAGGTGATTTATTAGCAGTCAGCATCTGGGCTGGTATCATTAGAGTCCAGTACCCTTGTGTTCTGCTCAAGATTTGTAATGGGCTCTATTCACTCATCCCACAGAACACAGCCAGAGCTGCATTTAGTCGGGGAGCGAACGCATCCCTCTTTAGAGTGAGAGAGTGAATGCCACTCGATCGCTTAATATAAGCCGGCTACAAGGCATGCATCTTGGTGATGTGTTGAATCTCTGCTCCCAGGGGATGTCTGCTTTGTATCTGCAGCTTTAATGTTTCACTTAATATCCTTTTTGGCTACTGAACGCACTCCTCGCCCGCAGCAGGCAGCGTTTTGGCCGCCCAACAACTTGCTTCATTGTCTGGCCGTGCCGGGCTGAGCAAGTACTGGCTGTGAGCATCTGCTGGGGGCTTTCTGGGTGGCGTTTGTGTATGTTTTTTAAATTGAGAAGAAGTTGAAGGAATACCAGCTTTCATTTGCCTAGCACCTAAGTCCCCTGTATTTTTCAAATGCTTTCCTGGAAACGAGCATGCTCAGAGAACTGGCAAATCATTGTCCAGTGACCGGGAGGAAATGATCAGTGCTCTTCATTTATAATGCAAATTCTGAGGTGTCTGCAGAAGTGTGGTAAACTTAAAATGATGGCTGTGGTGAGAACGTCTCTGCAGAAAGTTGTGGTTTTGTTACATCGTTTACAAAGGATGGCAGTTTCTTCTCCTCGATATCAGAAGCTCTGTAAGGTAACTGAGTGATTGAAAATGAGGATCTCTGGTGTCAGACAATTCTACTGCTTCTCAGGATCTAAAATCTAATCTTTCAGATTAGATTCTTATCAAGGAAAGATTCCTTTTCTTAGTGACTGACTGTGAAAGCCATTAAAGTGAATTGCTTAATTAAATTTTGTTTAAGAATCAGGAACAAGTACTATTTTATTGCATATTTTATTTTGCAATTGACAAAATCTTGTTTTTTGAGAAGGGCTAGTGAACTGTTTAGAGAAAATACAGCAAAACTACATTCATTAAGACCTGTTACCTCTGAGATACTTATGGTCTTAATAGTAAATGGCCAATTAATCTTAAGTAAATGTCAGTAAATTTTTAAAAAGTTTAAAATAATCTTTGAGTAGGTTACTTAAAAACTGTTCATCTCTCTATAGTTAATTGTTTATCAATTAAAAAAATTAAAACACATTTTAGAAACTACTGGACTTCATCTTATGGTAAAATATTCCCCATATTCTTGAATCTTCATATACTATAGTTAAACGTGAAGAACTGAATTTTATTCGGACAGGTGGATTAAGTACACTTTCAGAAGGCAACTTGTTTGACAGTTGCAAATTTCAAATACTACGTCATCCTAAACATAAACCATTGAATGAGCGTCTATATATTTTTTTTAAGTTAGCTATTATATTTTTGATCATTGTTTTGTTTTATTTAAACTAGGTTCATACTATCTCATTACTTTTGTCAGAAATTGGAGTGATTTAAGAAAGGAAGGGAGGAATAATAACCCGAATGCTAAAGCAATTTATCCAGCACTGCAGTACAATATTCTTGCTTCATTTCATGTTCTTAGTACCATTCGCAAGAATGTATCTTGTTGCCCTGTTAGCTGCCCAAACTCATTTGTAATTGGAACAACTGTCTCTAGGACAATGTTATTTTTCTGATGTTATAAAATAGGACATGTCTGAGCACCTAGATCGTGCTTATTATATGGCAGTGGATTAGAGGGGAAAAGCAGAATTTTATTAACTCTATCATATATTCTTATTTCTCACAGTTTGGTCAATTAAATGTATTTCTGTCTGGAATCTTTTTTTTTTTTTCCTGAAAAGTTTTAGGAGACAGATTAAGGTAGTGGGCATTCTTTGCAGAGATACTTAGAAGTGTTTCATTTGCAAAAGAAGTTAATTAGAACTTAATACAACTTAATTTATTCATTTGTAAGAATTCATAAATTATTTATTTTAATATGTTGTGTTTTGGTGCACTTCAGAGAATAAATTTATTCTGGTAAAATGTTTATGTACTTCATGAACAAGCAGTTTTGATAGTAGAGAAGAAAAGCTCATTCACTAATGCAAGTTATTTTATCCTTTTAATCTACAGGTATGAATATATAAAACATCCTGTTTTATTAGCTGGATCATTTTTCTGATCCATTTGTATGCATACTTTCACAAAATTAGGTATTTTCCTCAAGTCATGTGACCAAGGTATTAAGATAGTCTAAGGTGAAAAGCGGAAGTTCGAATACTGGAGAAGGTTGCTTAATTAGTTTCATAATCATACCCCAAATTAGCATAAGTTAAGTTAATGAAGTCATTGGATAAGTTAATTCCCCACAGAAATACTCTTTGGACAGACTTCTTGAGATTTATAATTTCCTACAGAAACCATTAAATTTAAATGTTTGGAATTAAACATTACTTTTTTCTCTTAGAAAATTAAAATTTGTGTTATTCTCAGTTAAGATGTTATCTTTCACATTTCTTTTCTCAAAAGCAAGATTTACAACTATCCAGATAACGAAATGAGAGATCTACAATTCCAGTACTTTCCAGCAGGTGTCAATATAAGGCAGTGATACATGAAATTTGGCTGAAGAACCAGAAATTTAAAATAGGAAGTGGCAAAATTACTATGAAATAAATATATTTTATTTGCTTGGTTATATTGGTTATATTTTGAAAACATCTTAATTACTGAACTATATTAGGTCATATAACATGAATAAAAGTTTTAGTTGCAGAATTGCATATTAATTAACAGTTACCATCTCAGATACTGACATGGGTAAAGTATCTATACCAACTGAAAGTATTTAACTGTTTTAATTATCTGTAGTCTGTGTGTAATACTTAAAAGTTTAAATAAGTTTGCTATTCATTTACTTTAAGACACTATAAATTCTTTTCCCCTTAAATTTTAAATGCTATCATGACTTTATCTCTCCCTATACCTTCTACATTCTCTAAATTTAGTTTCTTAGAAAGGAAATGCTAAAGGTTCAGTGTTTCTTCGTAAAAAGATAGAGGCAGTCTATTGTAAATACATTTACGGACTGAAATGAATGGGAAAAAGTATTAGGAGACATAACTATTTTAAATTCATATTTGCGTTTTGAAATCCAGTGTCTGTTAATATTTTATCCCCTTTTTTATTCCTCTTATAGGATCTCTGCTTTTACATATTATATGGAAATTCAGTCTTTCATCACACTTTTTCCTCTGTGATACCTTATCTTTCTTTGCTTATGTTCATAGATCTTTCGTCTATAGGAAAATAGCTTATGTATGACACAATTGGAAATTTGTGTTGAATATTCTCATTTTGTGTTTTTTTCCTGTACGTTTTGAAGATTAGGGTGGAATGAAAAGAAACACTTGGAATTTATAGCTCTTGGAGTTAAAATATCCTTTTCCCCTTCTCTTAACCTATTTACACTTTCACTTGTATTTTTTGCATTTAAAAATATTTCTTCCAGTTCATACATCCCATATAATTTGACAGGGTACTGAAACATAAGTGCTGCTTACTTGAAGATATAATTAGCAGCATTGAAATTGCCCTGATGACCTAAAATCACCTTATGTTGGACACTAATTTTTCCAGATATGGTGTTGATTGCTTAGTTCCTTTAAAATATTAATGCTATAAAAGGAATTTTTCTTCTAATAGAGCACAGTAAAAGCAAAGGTGAATGTAAATGATTAAAAAATAAAGTTGACTGTTCATTTGTTTTCACTGTTATCTGATTATTTGGGGATGTTTCATCACTAAATCTTTGCAGTAAAAGCTGAATAAATTTATGTTTTGTAAGTGCCATTCTTTTCCTTAGTGCCAATTTTCATAAAATATTTATTAACTGAAGACATGGTAAAAGCAGCTTTTTGTAAAGTAGATTGAGATATGAGCCATTATAGAAAAATGAGAAAAATATAAACCTAGTGTTATAAATTGAATTCCTCATGATTTAAGCATTTAAAAAATTTTGACTTAATTAATATACCTTCTATTTGCCTGCATATATACATACATCACTCACTTTAGCTTACATGGTTTTGATCACCTCCAAACCTTTTGATCAAGTAGTCCTATCAGTAAAAATACTTTAAATATATGTGTGTGTACATATATATATATATATTCATATAAAAATTATACATATATGCCATGGTAAGATTCCATGTTAAATATTAGTAGAGTGTCATTTTGTTCTTACTCTCCACTGTTCTCTTCTTGCACCCCAGTTGGTAGTCTTTTTCTCTCTATGTGGTATATACACACATTTTGGTGCTACTGATTCATCCGTACAGTGAAACTCTGACTATTCTTAACCTAGTCTTCTGGAGCACTCAGGCTTTCAGAACAGTGCTGATCTCAAAGTCACCCCTGAGAAAACATGTCTCCAGTGGTATCAGAGCAGCTGCCTCTGAGCACTCTGTGAACAGAGACCAGAAGATTCTACCCAGCAATCTGATTGACGGGTGATATCTACAAAAATCTTGCTGTGTGTGTGTGTGTGTGTGTGTGTGTGTATGTGTGTGTGTGTGTTCACATGTAGACAACAGAGAGCTATGTGGAGGCTTATGTGCCGAAAAGCAAAGGTATATGATGACAAAGGCACATCATCTCTGAACAGATTTTCAGATTCACTGAAGAAGTATGTTTACATACCACTTTTCACCTAAGTGTGTGGGTCCCCTTTATTTAGAGGTAGTTAAGGTTGATTATGTGTTTTTAAAGAAGACACAGAGTGGAATGGTGTTCTTCAAGTGATTTACACCCCATATAGTTAAATTTTATGCTTCCTCCCCCACTTTCCCTCCCTTTTTTTTTCTTGGAAAATTCTGCATTCCTTGAATAATTAGATCCTCGAGTGTTCTAGGGCAATGGAACTTTACTTTGTCATGTTCTGCGTATTGAGACGTATATATTTGAAGGTCAACTCTCAGATTCCCTCAGTTTCTTTCCATAATTAAATCATACACATATTGTTTGAACCATAGGAAAGGTCAGAGGTCTCTCACCTGGAGGTAGAACTCCAGTTGATCACATGAGCACTGTCTCTTCTCGCTTGTGTGAGAAACACGGTTTGGTTAGTTCAAAACATTTGTGAAGCGTGAGGTATTTAATGGAAAAAAGTGCCAAATGTGGAAGGATTTGCCTACATCTCACCCGTCTCCATCGATGTCCTGGGTATGTTGCCTCAGGGCTATATGGACACCTGGGCAGATTACTTCCCTTACTTCTGCCCTGTTTCTGTGCTTTTTCAACGGGTTGAGATTACAACTGAAAGTGAGGCAGGACAAGAGAGACAGTACCTACATCCCTACTTGTCATCAGATGTTTTCCTGTGGCTTCCAAAAGCAGCAGCACTCTTTACATGACTCCCTGATCTCTGTTTTGCCACAGCTCCCCAAGTCAATGTGTATCTTAAAATTATTTTTTTAAAGTTATCAAATTAACATTTTGTTAATCAGAAAACTCATGCTATCAATGACTTTTAGCTAAAAGCAGTATAATCAGATATGATGTAATGGTTTTACAATTAACTAAAAAAAATTGAAACCATTCTACAGGATTGCCTTTTAAGTAGCTTTTTAACAGCCAAGATATCATTGTTTGTGTAAGTCTCGATATGTAATCTACAAATCAGGGACGGTCATTCTGACAGTGTTGGAATAGCATTATGGATATGGATAAAAGGTCTCCTTTACTTTTAGAGTATCTAAATTTGATAACTTGTGACTAAAACATTGATGATTTTTGTTTCTGTAGGGTTAATGTTTATTAACTTTCAAGAGGAAATTTCCAAGCGGGATGCACTGCTAGATTTTAAATATACAGACATTATCCACTCCCTTTACTAGTGACTGTGAGCACTTCCAGCTTCTCTTAGTATATTTGGTAGTTTATTTTTAGCCCTTTAAAATAAGCAATTAGTAGAACTCCTATCATAGACATAGGAAAATATAGAAAATTTCATGCTATGGTAGCTTTCTCAGTTTCACAAAGTTTATTCATTTCTGGGCAAGGTAAATGAGTCCAAATAATTGAAATCGGAAAGCATACGAAGTGCATCAGAGGGTTTCTTTTCATTTTTCTTCTTCTAGTTTGTTCAGTTCTGTGGAATTCTAGATTAATTTATAAAAAAGCTCACTTATAAAAGCAGACAGAACCTTTTAATGCTTAATAAATAATAGGCTTATATGAAAGTAGATCTAGATAAAGCTTAAACAAGAATTTTGGAAAAACATCAAATGGAAGAACACACTGAACTGTTTCCACAACAGACTATTTTACTTTTGCTTTAAGAAAATTGAAGGAGAAGTGGTTAAACACAGCAATAAAATAACTGCAAGCTTCTGTGACTGAAAAAAGTCTTGTTACTATTGATGTAATTTCTTTTTATTTTTAGAGTGTTTTAGAATTTACAGAGTATTTTCTCATGTATTTTATCATCAACACATATGGTATTAGTTAATAATTACATGATTATCCTTAAGAGCTAGGTAGGAAAGAAATTTGTCAATATTCCCATTTAACAAGTGGAGAAGCAGATTTTGTAAATTGGCAGGTTAAGAAATACATCAGTAATTGCTCAGCTAGTATGTGGCACAACTTGATCTAAACATAGGTTTTTGGATTCCATTCAATGTCTCTTTACACTTAATTTCAGATAGTTTTAGGAATTATACTGGACTAAAATGAGCTATGCATTTATCGGAGGTATAGGAAGAGAAATCACATTAACTAAATAGTAGGTGTTTAATTCGAAATTATCTTTCTGTATATTTCATTTTCAATTACCTTTATGTAAATTTCTAACAGTATCCTTTAGAGTCATGAGCTACAGAATCCTGGAGCAAGAGATGTTGGAAACCGTTTGATTCATCCATTTCATTTTACAGATGAGGAAACAGATCATTTATAATGGATATTTTATTGCTGCTAGTTTTGTGAGGTCGGGATATACTTGTTTTCTCCTAGAAGTTTAAGCAAGATGAAACATGTACTTTTCAAAACTTTTGATATTTGAGTTCTGGCTATATAATTTTAAGAGAACAAAGACTTTGTTCTAGTTTAAATTTGTACATTGGATGCTTTTTTAATGGGCTCATTCTGTAGATTTGAGAAGATGGATTCGTTCATTTTAATGCACATTTTAGCATAGTTAGTTTTAGTTTTTGATTCATAATTTAAAGTTTCTGTACCCAAAGTATTGAATTATGTATTCACTGAGCCTACTTTTCTATACTCAAATGTAGTTTTTAAAAAAATTAATATATTTAAAAGGGCATAATAGCTCCTTAAAACTTAAATTAAAAAGCCAACTAATTTTCTAGTCTGGATTTTTCTAATAAATTTTTTTTTTTTTTTTTTTTGCAATTCAACTCAAAGATCATGAATTGAATGGCTGTCATGTGCCATAGGTGCATGGTAAGCAGCATAAACATAAACACAATGTTGCATTTTCCATGAAAAACAAGGAATTCGAATAACTTGTTCTGAAGCATTGTAATGGCTAAGAGAGTTGATGCTAGTCTAGAATTAGACCGTGTGAATTCGCATAATCCTGGCTTTGCTGCTTACCAATGAGGTGACATTGGGCAAGTCATTTAGCATCTCTGTGTCTCAGCTTCCTTTTCAGAAAATGGAGATGGAATTAGTCTCTCTCTTTCAAAGGGTGGTTGTGAGAATTTTAAAAGTTAAAAGTTTTATAATTTATGAAATGTTAAAAGAGAGCCTGGCACATAATAAATACCATGTGTGTTGGTTACTCAGAGTTGGTTATTATCACTATTACCATGATTGTTCTCACGTGTTGATGGTGTGTGGATCAAACGACATGATCCACGTGATGTTCCCAGCATAGTGCCTTGAACATAGAGATTTCCTAATGTCTCTGGGCATTGGGGTGTTATCATCGTCCTTATTATCCTTATCGTTGAAGGAACCTTTAGATCTTAACGAAGGGGTTCACATTGCAGTTGTCCAGGGAAGTTTTCCAAAAGCTTCATGCTCCATAGATTTTGAATCGCTGGGTCTGAGGTGCAACTTGGGCCATCCCTGCTTTTAACAATGGGGTAAGAAAAAAATTTTGACGTTTTTTCTGGGGTTATTTTCTCTGTTTGAGATTCATCTTGAAGAAGTGCAAGAAGAAGCTTCCCTTGACCAATAAGCTTGTGACAGAAACTCTTATAGGATGAGTATTCTCCAGTTTATGAGGGCTCTTCTAGATTATTGATTAGACTCCTAGACGGCAGCTAAAAATCTAGTTAGCACACAGTGAAACTGATGTAATCCTAATTTCCATAAAACATTATATTAAAAAGAAGTCGTGTTCCATTCCTGGAAACTGAACAAAGCAAAGGAAAGGTTATCCTTACTGTGACTGATACAGAAGGAAACAAACATGCTTGCTTAGAAGAGAATGAAAAAAAATAGAGAAACTCATAAATGTATTCTCAACACTTTTAAGAATTATTTTGATGCCATCAATTTTGAGTCTAAGTTTACCGCCCAAACATCTGAATTTACTGTTCTTGGTATAGGTATACTATTAGTTGTAACCTTTTATGTAAAGCTCTTGATACTTGGATAAAAAACAATGGAGGATAAGTTGTTTTACTTTCCTCAGGGCACTCTTTGCAAGAGTTTAAAAAGATAGAGGAAAAGGGAACTTTTTTTGGTGGAAAAAAACATTATCTAAGATCATATTTACTTATGGTTCAGAATTTTACAAGACGAAGATGTGTGTGCACCTACTGACATCCCTCATGCCAGTATGATTGTGATATGGAAGCATGGGAAGTATTGTCTGCAATTAGGTTTCCTTTGGAATTCTATAGCCTTCCTTTTAAACTTTACACACCATTAATGTTTTTCCATGCCATTAAACATTTTGTTATATTGTGATTTTTTAAATAGTGTAAATAAAAATTCTATTGAATGGCTGCAGGATAATTTATTTAAGGGGTTCATTATGGTTAGATAATTAGGTTATTACCAATGTTCTCATGATAAATAATTCTGTGATGAACATCGTCATAAATCATTGAGACCATCCTGATTATCTCCTGGATATGTTTTTAGAATAGAATAACTGGATCAATTGGACATTTAATGATGTTTGCTATATATTGCCAGATTTACCTCTTGTAAGGTAATAGGTATTTACATGCCCGCTAGCAGCTTGAATGTTAATTTCCTGTATCTTCCCAGAAAATACGTGATATCAATTAAAAATATTTTATGAAATTGTTAGATGAAAAATGAAACCATGTTGTAGAATATAAACTAAAATATAGTGATGTTAACTGATCTGCTGAATTGTGGGAACAAGTAGTCTATTCCAAACTCTCTGAATTCCAGATACTGGGCTGGGAACCCAAACACTGTAATGTCTAAAATGGAATGTGAGAAATATCATATAATAAAGCTAAAAGCTGTTTGAACACAGAAGAACGAAAGTATATTTTAACTTGAAAATGTAAGAGAAGAGTTTAGAGAAAGGTAATAGATCCCTAATAGGGATCTTGAGAGTAGGGAGAGTTGAATAGAGTAGAGAATTCTGGGAATAGACAACTCAGTGAGCAAAGACATAGAGCACAGAAGTGTGCTCTTTGTATTCAGAGAACACTGTATACTTGTTTACGAGAAGTGGCTATGAAAATCACTCATTAACATTTTCATCTCAATAAAAAAAATTACTCTTTTGATTGCCAGCTATGTATGTCAGATCATTGACTTTTGACTGTTTCCAAAATTTAGACCAGTTTTAATGAAAAATTGTTTGTGAATATTGGAAGATATTCAAACATGGAGAGCATTTCCAAGAAAGAATTCTAAAATGAAAAATTATATAATACTCATATCTTTGAAATAAGAACATAGTTCTTTTGAACGTCTTCTTTAAATGGAACAACCTTCCTTTGGATGTAAGTCATTTTGGTATGATAGTGACAAAAAAAGTTACACTTTTACTTGTAAGTCAACTGATGAGAGAATGACACATTTTTTCAGGCAAAAATGAAAATAATTCACAGTAGCAGTCTATTTAGTATTAATCTAAATTATAGATTTAAAAAACTTTAGAGTACATAGAAATCATAGAAATTATTTAACCAGTTTTCTCATTTTATATATGAAGAAACAATGCCTTAATATTTATGTAGAGCTTTATTCTTTTTTTTTTTTTTTTTTTTTTTTTTTTTTTTTTTTTTTTTTTTTTCGGTACGCGGGCCTCTCACTGTTGTGGCCTCTCCCGTTGCAAAGCACAGGCTCCGGATGCGCAGGCCTAGCGGCCATGGCTCACGGGCTTAGTTGCTCCGCGGCATGTGGGATCTTCCCGGACCAGGGCACGAACCCGTGTCTCCTGCATCGGCAGGCGGATTCTCAACCACTGCGCCACCAGGGAAGCCCCAGAGCTTTATTCTTAATGTGCTTTAATATTTTATGCTGCACAAGGTCACACAGCCAAGTGATACTTGGCTACATATTTAAGTTTCCAGGAGATTACTCTAGTGTCCATTACATTTTATGTGTTCTTATTTTTATAGAATTTATATTTAACTTTGCCTAGTATTAAAATTCACTGCGTATTTCTCTGTTTCACCTTCTGAATTATTGTCAATTTCTTGAATTTGGGGCCATATCTTATTTTGAAAGAGTGTTTTGAACAGAGCAAGTATTTATAAATGTTGAATAAATAACCCAAATTTCAATTTTTCCTTAGATTTACAATGTTATGATGATAAGTAAAAATGCTATACTTTGACTCCTTTTTTTAAAAAATAGCTTTATTGAGATGTACAGTAATTCACATATAATTCACTCACAGTGTACAATTCAGTGTTTTTTAGTATATTCACAGGGTTGTGCAACTATCACTGAAATGAAATTTTAGAACATTTTTGTCCTCCCCCCAAAAAAGAAACCTCCTACCCATGAGAATTCTTTATTTCCTCCCCTCCATTCTCCCAGCCCTAGGCAACCACTAATCTACTTTCTGTCTTTACTGCTTTTTAACATTAGATTGGGTGTAAGAGTTTGAGACCATAAATGTTAGGTAAAAAGGGTGGAAAAATATTTCAAATTCATTATAAATTTACTACTTTATCTTATAGAATTTGATAGTTTTGAGGGTGTTAATTATTAATAATAATTAGGACAGCTTTTGTTAAATAATTTGTAAACTTTATAGCACTTTTTGTTAAATAATTTGTAAACTTTAATTTGTGAACTATAAAATGTGTAATTTGTTTTTCATGTTAGCTCTTTAGAGTACAGTAAAAGTGAAGTATCATGACAAAATGCTGAATTTGGAATCAGAAGACCTCAGTTTGATTGTTTTATTTGCTGTTTGATCTATTGTGATGCTCAAGTGCTGCCAGTCCTCAGTCCCTAGACAGTGGGAATAATATGCATTCCATTTATTTCAGAAAGGTGGTATAGAATCGATAAGTTAATGTTTATGAATTTGCTGTACAGGGCTAGAGTATTACTAAATGGAAATATTAAAATTTCTGTAATTTCTTATTATATAAGCAAAGAAAAACAATGACAGTATTTATTCACATGCTTCACTACTGTTGACTGCTGGAATCAATTTTGAAATAGTAAGAGAACAATGCGAGATAAAAGCTTCTGCTTGGAGGCTCTGGGAGGGCTCACGCCAAGGAGTACTTCCCAGAACTTCTGCTGCCAGTGTCCTTGTCCTCTCAGTGAGCCACAGCCACCCCCCACCTCTGCAGGAGACCCTCCAACACTAGCAGCCGTGTGGATGAAAGGCTCTTGGTGCTCCAGGCAGGAGTCAGTGCTGTGCCTCTGAGGTGGGAGAGCCAACTTCAGGACACTGGTCCACAAGAGACCTCCCAGCTCCACCTAATATCAAATGGCGATAATCTCCCAGAGATCTCCATCTCAACACCAAGACCCAGCTTCACTCAATGACCAGCAAGCTACAGTGCTGGACACCCTATGCCAAACAACTAGCAAGACAGGAACACAACCCCACCCATTAGCAGAGAGGCTGCCTAAAATCATAATAGGGGCACAGACACCCCAAAACACAACACCAGACGTGGACCTGCCCACCAGAAAGAAAAGATCTAGCCTCATCCACCAGAACACAGGCACTAGTCCCCTCCGCCAGGAAGCCTACATACACAACACACTGAACCAACCTTAGCCACTGGGGACAGACACCAAAAACAACAGGGGAACTACGAACCTGCAGCCTGCAAAAAGGAGACCCCAAACACAGTAAGGTAAGCAAAATGAGAAGACAGAAAAACACACAGCAGATGAAGGAGCAAGGTAAAAACCCACCAGACCTAACAAATGAAGAGGAAATAGGCAGTCTACCTGAAAAAGAATTCAGAATAGTGATAGTAAAGATGATCCAAAATCTTGGAAATAGAATAGAGAAAATGCAAGAAACACTTAACAAGGACCTAGAAGAACTAAAGAGGAACCAAAAACAATGAACAACACAGTAAACAAAATAAAAAATACTCTAGAAGGGATCAATAGCAGAATAAGTGAGGCAGAAGAACGGATAAGTGACCTGGAAGATAAAATAGTGGAAATAACTACTGCAAAGCAGAATAAAGAAAAAAGAATGAAAAGAATTGAGGACAGTCTCAGGGACCTCTGGGACAACATTAAATGCACCAACATTTGAATTATAGGGGTCCCAGAAGAAGAAAAGAAAAAGGGACTGAGAAAATATTTGAAGACATTATAGTTGAAAACTTCCCTAATATGGAAAAGGAAATAGCTAATCAAGTCCAGGAAGCACAGAGAGTCCCATACAGGATAAATCCAAGGAGAAACATGACAAGACACATATTAATCAAACTATCAAAAATTAAATACAAAGAAAACATCTTAAAAGCAACAAGGGAAAAACAACAAATAACACACAAGGGAATCCCCATAAAGTTAATAGCTGATCTTTCAGCAGAAACTCTGCAAGCCAAAAGGGAGTGGCAGGACATATTTAAAATGATGAAGGAGAAAAACCTACAACCAAGATTACTCTAACCAGCAAGAATCTCATTCAGATTTGATGGAGAAATTAAAATCTTTACAGACAAGCAAAAGCGGAGAGAGTTCAGCATCACCAAACCAGCTTTACAACAAATGCTAAAGGAACTTCTCTAGGCAAGAAACACAAGAGAAGGAAAAGACCTACAATAACAAATCCAAAACAATTAAGAAAATGGGAATAGGAACATACATATTGATAACTAACTTAAATGTAAATGGATTAAATGCTCCCACCAAAAGACACAGACTGGCTGAATGGATACAAAAACAAGACCCATATATATGCTGTCTACAAGAGACCCACTTCAGACCTAGGGACACATACAGACTGAAAGTGAGGGGATGGAGAAAGATATTCCATGCAAATGGAAGTCGAAAGAAAGCTGGAGTAGCAATTCTCATGTCAGACAAAATAGGCAGTAAAATAAAGACTATTACAAGAGACAAAGAAGGACACTACATAATAATCAAGAGATCAATCCAAGAAGAAGATATAACAATTGTAAATATTTATGAACCCAACATAGGAGCACCTCAATACATAAGGCAAATGCTAACAGCCATAAAAGGGGAAATAAACAGTAACACAATCATACTTGGGGACTTTAATACCCCATTTTCACCAATGGACAGATCATCCAAAATGAAAATAAATAAGGAAACACAAGCTTTAAATGATACATTAAACAAGATGGACTTGATTGATATTTATAGGACATTCCATCCAAGAACAACAGAATACACATTTTTCTCAAGTGCTCATGGAAAATTCTCCAGGATAGATCATATCTTGGGTCACAAATCAAGCCTTGGTAAATTTAAGAAAATTGAAATCATATCATGTATCTTTTCTAACCACAACTCTATGAGACGAGATATCAGTTACAGGAGAAGATCTGGAAAAAATATAAACACATGGAGGCTAAACAATACACTACTTAATAACCAAGTGCTTACTGAAGAAATGAAAGAGGAAATCAAAAAATACCTAGAAACAAATGACAATGGAGACACGATGACCCAAAACCTATGGGATGCAGCAAAAGCAGTTCTAAGAGGGAAGTTTATAGCAATACAATCCTACCTTAAGAAACAGGAAACATCTCAAATAAACAACCTAACCTTGCACCTAAAGCAATTAGAGAAAGAAGAACAAAAAACCCCCAAAGTTAGCAGAAGGAAAGAAATCATAAAGATCAGATCAGAAATAAATGAAAAAGAAATGAATGAAATGATAGCAAAGATCAATAAAACTAAAAGCTGGTTCTTTGAGAAGATAAACAAAATTGATAAACCATTAGCCAGACTCATCAAGAAGAAAAGGGAGAAGACTCAAATCGATAGAATTAGAAATGAAAAAGGAGACGTAACAACTGACACTGCAGAAATACAAAGGATCATGAGAGATTACTACAAGCAACTCTATGCCAATAAAATTGACAACCTGGAAGAAATGGACCAATTCTTAGAAATGCACAACCTGCCAAGACTGAACCAGGAAGAAATAGAAAATATGAACAGACCAATCACAAGCACTGAAATTGAAACTGTGATTAAAAATCTTCCAACAAATGAAAGCCCAGGACCAGATGGCTTCACAGGCAAATTCTATCAAACATTTAGAGAAGAGCTAACACCTATCCTTCTCAAACTCTTCCAAAAGATAGCAGAGGGAGGAACACTCCCAAACTCATTCTATGAGGCCACTGTCACCCTGAGACCAAAACCAGACAAAGACGTCACAAAGAAAGAAAACTACAGGCCAGTATCACTGAGGAACATAGATGCAAAAATCCTCAACAAAATACTAGCAAACAGAATCCAACAGCACATTAAAAGGATGATACACCATGATCAAGTGGGGTTTATTCCAGGAATGCAAGGATTCAATACACGCAAATCAATCAACGTGATACACCATATTAAAAAATTGAAGGAGAAAAACCGTATGATCATCTCAATAGATGCAGAGAAAGCTTTTGACAAATTTCAACACCCATTTATGATAAAAACCCTGCAGAAAGTAGGCATAGAGGGAACTTTCCTCAACATAATAAAGGCCATATATGACAAACCCACAGCCAACATTGTCCTCAATGGTGAAAAACTGAAACCATTTCCACTAAGATCAGGAACAAGACAAGGTTTCCCCCTCTCACCACTCTTATTCAACATAGTTTTAGAAGTTTTAGCCACAGAAATCAGAGAAGAAAAAGAAACAAAAGGAATCCAAATCAGAAAAGAAGAAGGAAAGCTCTCATTGTTGGCAGATGACATGATACTCTACATAGAGAATCCTAAAGATGGTGCCAGAAAAGTACTAGAGCTAATCAATGAATTTGGTAAAGTAGCAGGATACAAAATTTATGCACAGAAATCTCTGGCATTCCTATACACTAATGATGAAAAATCTGAAACTGAAATTAAGAAAACACTCCCATTTACCATTGCAACAAAAAGAATAAAATATCTAGGAATAAACCTACCTAAGGAGACAAAAGACCTGTATGCAGAAAATTATAAGACACTGATGAAAGAAATTAAAGATGATACAAATAGATGGAGAGATATACCATGTTCTTGGATTGGAAGAATCAACATTGTGAAAATGACTCTACTACCCAAAGCAATCTACAGATTCAGTGTAATCCCTATCAAACTACCACTGGCATTTTTCACAGAACTAGAACAAAAAATTTCACAATTTGTATGGAAACGCAAAAGACCCTGAATAGCCAAAGCAATCTTGAGAATGAAAAATGGAGCTGGAGGAATCAGGCTCCCTGACTTCGGACTATACTACAAAGCCACAGTAATCAAGACAGTATGCTACTGGCACAAAAACAGAAATCTAGATCAATGGAACAGGATAGAAAGCCCAGAGATAAACCCACCCACCTATGGTCAACTAATCTATGACAAAGGAGGCAAGAATATACAATGGAGAAAAGACAGTCTCTTCAATAAGTGGTGCTGGCAAAACTGGAGAGCTACATGTAAAAGAATGAAATTAGAACACTCCCTAACACCATACACAAAAATACACTCAAAATGGATTAAAGACCTAAATGTAAGGCCAGACACTATCAAACTCTTAGAGGAAAACATAGGCAGAACACTCTGACATAAATCACAGCAAGATCCTTTTTGACCAACCTCCTAGAGAAATGGAAATAAAACAAAAATAAACAAATGGGACCTAATGAAACTTAAAAGCTTTTGCACAGCAAAGGAAACCATAAACAAGATGAAAAGACAACCATCAGAATGGGAGAAAATATTTGCAAATGAAGCAACTGACAAAGGATTAATCTCCAAGATTTACAAGCAGCTCATGCAGCTCAATAACAAAAAAAAACAAACAACCCAATCCAAAAATGGACAGAAGACCTAAATAGACATTTCTCCAAAGAAGATATACAGATTGCCAACAAACACGTGAAAGGATGCTCAACATCATTAATCATTAGAGAAATGCAAATCAAAACTACAATGAGATATCATCTCACACCGGTAAGAATGGCCATCATCAAAAAATCTAGAAACAATAAATGCTGGAGAGGGTGTGTAGAAAAGGGAACCCTCTTGCACTGTTGGTGGGCATGTAAATTGATACAGCCACTATGCAGAACAGTATGGAGGTTCCTTAAAAAACTAAAAATAGAACTACCATATGACCCAGCAATCCCACTACTGAGCATATACCCTGAAAAAACCATAATTCAAAAAGAGTCATGTACCAAAATGTTCATTGCAGCTCTATTTACAATAGCCAGGACATGGAAGCAACCTAAGTGTCCATCATCGGATGAATGAATACAGAAGATGTGGCACATATATACAATGGAATATTACTCGGCCATAAAAAGAAATGAAATTGAGATATTTGTAGTGAGGTGGATGGACCTAGAGTCTGTCATACAGAGTGAAGTTAAGTCAGAAAGAGAAAAACAAATACTGTAGGCTAACACATACATATGGAATCTAAGAAAAAAAAAGGTCATGAAGAACCTAGGGGTAAGATGGGAATAAAGACACAGACCTACTAGAGAATGGACTTGAGGATATGGGGATGGGAAAGGGTAAGCTGTGACAAAGTGAGAGAGTGACATGGGCATATATACACTACCAAATGTAAAATCGATAGCTAGTGGGAAGCAGCCACATAGCACGGGGAGATCAGCTAGGTGGTTTGTGACCACCTAGAGGGGTGGGATAGGGAGGGTGAGAGGGAGAGAGACACAGAGGGAGGGGATATGGGAACATATGTATATGTATAACTGATTCACTTTGTTATAAAGCAGAAACTAACCATTGTAAAGCAATTTTACTCGAATAAAGAGGTTAAAAAAATGTATTTAGAAATAGGGTTATATTACCTCACTTGTAGAGAAGTTTATCTTTCACTCTTCCTCCTTATTTTAATTGAAAAATGTTTTAAGTAAGGTTTACTACTGCATTATTTCTTAATGACAGAATTTGATGATTGTTTTTCACTTTCATTTTTGTACTTTTCTGTGTTACGTAAAATCTTGGTACCATGTGAAAAAAAGAAAAAGCTTCTGTTTGTGTCCACTTAGGAGGCAGAATGTTGAATGCCAACCACCACATATCTTTCTGCAATGCAGGGTCATTTCATTTTTCTTCTTTTCTAGGGCACCAAGCCAGCTTCCATAGTAAGATATGGAAGTAAGATATGGATAAGTAAGATAGTAAGATATGGGTAGTAAGATATGGATAGTTAGATATGGATAAGCTCTGCCAGCAAAATCATACTATTTCCAAACAACTTAGATTCACTTTGGAGCTACATGAAAGGGACCATGTCTTCTGAGGAGGACTAGTGGCCCCTGAGGCAGCAGTTATGTAGTCAAAAGAAATATTCTGGGCTTCCCTGGTGGCGCAGTGGTTGAGAGTCCGCCTGCCGATGCAGGGCACGCAGGTTCGTGCCCCGGTCCGGGAAGATCCCACATGCCACGGAGCGGCTGGGCCCGTGAGCCGTGGCCGCTGAGCCTGCGCGTCTGGAGCCTGTGCTCCGCAACGGGAGAGGCCACAGCAGTGAGAGGCCCGCGTACCGAAAAAAAAAAAAAAAGAAAAGAAAAAAAAAGAAATATTCTGAAATTTCTATTTAATCCAGAATTAGGGCAGCCATACTTTTTATAATCTATACATTATTTATCTCAGATGCTGGTGGGCACAGGTAAGATTTGGGGAGGCTTGAGGAAGATCTTTCTTGAATTTCAATAGTTAAACTTTATGATGATTCTCAGATGATTTTTGCCTAATCTCTATTTTTAGAGTGAGGTTTTGATAGGTACTGAATAACTTGAATTAATGACTAATGACTGAGTGCCATTTTGCATTAATATTTGAAGCAAATCCTAGGTTGCTTCATTACATAGCCTGTCATTGTAGGAGATACGTGGTATGGTGGTAAACAAAGGGCAACATTTGCTCTTTTTGAAGTAATTGCTTGTAATGGAAGCCTAATGACGTATTATGCTTATTTATAAAAGCTGAGCTGCAAATCTTGATAGGAAGGTATTGAAAGTTTGGAGAAATTATAATGTAAACCAAAATCTCAGGAAGTCTCTTGTGATTGAGAATCAACACTTTATGATCATTAAATAGTTCAATAATTTACTTGTGCCAAATGTCACCCTTGCTTTAAATCTGGAGTGATTTCTAGAAGTGCATCCATAGGACTGAGCATTGGGGTAGAGGGCTGCTTCTGACCAGTTGTGTTGCACCTTTTACGGGTTTTAAGGTTTCTCTGAATTTCATATGCAGATTGAATAAGCCAGTGAGAGAAGTTTTCTTGTGGGTATTGAAATGATAAAGCCTTGTAACCAATGGTGACATTGGATATTTTCAAGTTTAGTGCCGTCATTTCTTAAAGGTGAGAAGACAGGCTTAGAGAGGTTAAGTGATTTGTCTTAGCACGTATCCACAGTGGTGATGGTTGAATTGTTTTGTTAAGGGTTTATTCTATTTTTGGATTTTATGGGCCTATATTATAAAAGTATATTTTATAGGTTCTTGAGATAGACTGACAGCAAATGAATCAAGTAGTTGGTATGAATGATTTACCTGAAGATGATTCCCAATAAATAAATAAATAAAAATATATCTCTTTAGGTAAAACAGGTATGGTAACATCTTACCAGTTGTTAAATCTGGTTGTCAGTATATGAGTGTTTATTTTACTTACTATTCTTTCAACTATCATCTATGCTTTAATATTTTCATGATAAAATGTTTCAAAAGCAGCAGCAACTCTACTATGATAATGGTTGAAAAAATTACTTGAAGCTCTGCATTTAAAAAAAATCAATTGCTCTCTGTGCATTTTTCACATTTTGTTAACTTAAGACTGTGACAAATACAAAATAGCTTAAAAGTGTCTTGATTTACCTGATGATAAATATTTGCTCTGTAGCTTTTCATTCTTTTAGCTCATTTCAATTTGAATGAAAGGCATTTTAAAACTCTCATTTTTCCTTTTACAAAAGCTGCATATGCCTACTGCAAAAGTTTGTGACTTCACAAGGCAGGAAATAGGTAGTCTTGATACCCTCATTTGTTACAGTTTACTAATTCCTATAGAGATTAGAAAGAAAATTGTCCTCTATGAAAGCATTCATTCTTTAAAATTCAGTCTAATAGGACAGTTTGGTTTGCACCCCTATTTAACAAGATTTTCCAAATCCTATTTGGAACTGGTAACTTTTGTTGAAGTGAAAGGGGCCTTTTCATTTTGGGTGTTGACATAATGTCTTTGACTTTCACATTTGTCGAGGTTGGTAGAAGTTTATCAAGACGAAATTCTTAATTTCTTAGTCCTGCTTGGGAAAGACGCATAAACTTTTATCACAAAAGCGATTTACTTCTAATAGGTTGTTACAAAGACCATTCATATTTGCATCTTTTTGTTTTAATTTTCGCATTTCTTCTGAGTTGCTGTTTAAAGCTGCTGCTTTATAATTTGACTTAATCATGTGTGATGTAGTTCTTTCAGGACACATACTATTATCTTTAAGCTTTTTGTCTTTGATACCTCAATATACATAACACTTTTCACATTGCCAGATAAACTGAAGTTTCTCATCTGGTGAAAGAATGATAGAAATTGTAATATTTGAAACTTACAGTTGCTCCTTATTTACTGAAAATTGTATAGAACACATTTTATACTGTGTTCTAAGTCTGAATTGGAATGGCATATTCTGAGACTATAAATAACTGGAAGAGTTGGGAGATTTCAAAATGTATTTATTTATTTATAACATGTTTGTGCTCTTGATTAATTGCTCTTGATTAACCTCCCTCCTCTTTAAATGAAATCAAAATTAACAAATATTTATTGCAATCTGGGAGAAACCTCATTTGAGGCTCAAAGCACTGTGTAAAACAGTAGAATGTTTCCTTTAATAGAAGCCAAAAATTGAAGACTGGGAATCCACCACCCCATTTCCTGATATAACCCTATTTAGGACAAGTGTGTATCAGGAAATGGGGTGGTAGGTTAGGGCTGGAAGGAATTGAGGAAGAGTACTCATTTAAATGTTTCTCCATGTTATATTATCTTTTGGGAGATTAAATAAAGAATTAAGGTATAGTTGACCCTCATTACCCACAGGTTCTGTATCCATGTAGCCAAAAATCTTTGAAAAGAGAAATTCCAGAAATTTCCATAAAGCAAAACTTGAATTTGTGGTGCACTCAGTAACTATTGACATAGTATTTAGAGTGTATTTACAAGTATTTACATAGCATTTACATGGTATTAGATATTATAAGTAATCTAGAGATGATTTGAAGAATGTGGGACGATGGGAGAATGTGCATAGGTTATATGCAAATACTATGCTATTTTATATAAGGGACTTGAGCATCCATGGATTTTGCTATCTCTGATGGTCCTGGAACCAGTCACCCGCCAGGTACTGAGTGACGACTTTACTTCTGAAACAGTGAGGGATAGTGGAGGGAACCCTGGAAGGCGAGTGAGGGAGTTATCTTTCTGTACATAAAAGCTGTATTGAATGAAATGGGTATGTCACTTACCTTGCTGAGCCTTGGTTTTTCATCTTGAAGTTGATATAAAAATTGTTTTTTAGAAAAAGCTGTGAATTATACTGTTGTCAAAGACAGTAATGATAGTCAGCTTTTAAACATGCATGTGCACCACCTTTAATTTTGTTTGGCAAATTGAAGAAGATTTCATTAGTTTTAAAGATAGCATTTACATTTTTACTCCTGGATATATTAAAAAGAAAGTGCTTTTCTTGTAAAATGCAGAAAGAAGGGAGGAAGAAAATAAAACCAGTTAATTCAGCTGATCAAGAGGGAATGTTATTAACATCTTCCACTATTTCATTTTACTTTTCTTTGTATAAATGTATTTGTATAAAGCATATTTATACAAATTTGGAATCATTTATATCATGCCTTTTGCCTTTTTGAATATTGATTTTTCCTTTCATAATAGTATTTTATAAGCATTTTTATATTTCTTTATATTAAAAAATCATGATTTTTTTTAATGGTAGTGTTAGATATTCCATTGTACTATGTGAACTGGACAAATGACTTCTTTCTAATTTTGACCTTACAATGCTGCAATGGATTCTTTCTGTATAAACTTTTGACTGTAATGGATTGTGATTTTTTTGTTAGGATGAGTTCATATAAGTGGCTCTGCTGGATCAAAACCTGTACACTGTCAGGTGGCTGTCCCCAAATATACCCCTATAGTGTATGAGAATATTGGTTTCATCATACTCTTGTTAGCCAAGACTTTTATAATTTTAAAATATTTGCCAGTTTGATAAATAGTTTTACATTGCAATCACTGATTACTTGTCACAATTTTTCCTTACATTTATTGGCCCTTTGTCTATGACAAAATTTCAATTTCCTTTGAGCTGTTTTACAACTGCTTGATATTTCCACACTTGGTCAACATCTATTTGATGTTACAGAATTCAAATTTCTTAAGAAGCAGTTCCATCATTGAAGTTATGAAGGAAATAGTTTCCTAAGTATTTGAGAGCACAATAGCAAATCTCAGTTCCTACAGTAAAAGGTTCTGATATCTTATGAAAAAAATCAGATATTCCAGTGATTTCTAAAAGATGTTGATTCACAGATATATCTGTTAGTCCTCAAAATAAAAGCAGAAGTTACAAGCATAGTGGTAGCATTATTTAAACAGTTAATATTTTCTTGGGAATTCACATATATTTTTAATTAATTCTAAAAGGGTCTAGTCCACTCCCGACACAGGAGTAGTGTATCAATATTCATATTCTCCTAAGATTTAAATAAATAAAATGTTTGACTTAAATGATTTTAGATATAGTTGAAATGTAAGACCTTCCAGAATATGAATTACGTCTACCCCTGCATCTTTATCTCTAGTTCTGTTTCCATATAATTCCAGAGCCTTTGAGTTTTGATCACTCTGTTTTGTCACTTTCAAGCTGTATGAACTCTGTTTCCACATCTATGTGGTAGTCGTGGTAATTCGTATCTCTGAGAGTTGTCCATGAGACAGAATCTGCACGACAAGGACCTACATAACACAAAAATGTAGCAGGTCTCCCCAAAATGTTGGAGCTGTACCTCCCCTAATGGTCTTCAGAAGGGCCAAACGGGATTATGAGAGGAAAAAGAAGACTGGGAAGTAGGTGTAACTTCTACCTAATTATGAATGATCTAGTCTTAAGAAATCAATGACCTGATTTTAAGAGTTTAAATAATTAAAAATTGAATGTTATTTTAACGCTTCATAAAATTATAGGCTGATGTGCAGGTATGATTGACATATCACATTAATAAGGTATTGTTTACTTTAGTCACCGTGCTGTACCGTACATCCTGGAATTTATTCCTCTTGTAACTGAAAGCTTATACCCTCTGACCAACATCTCTCCATACCCTACTCCTCAGCCCCTGGCAACCACCACTGTACTTTCTGTTTCTAAAAGCTCAGTATTTTTAGATTCCACAGATAAGTGAGATCATACTGTATTACAAGTGACTTATTATTATTCCACTAAAGATAGGTTCTTTTTAAGGACCCGTCCTTCTTCCATCATCTGTCTTCTTAGTATAAGGGATAGGACATTTTGTAATTGTTGCTTGATTCTAAATATTGCAGTTTGGTAGCATGTTTGAAGGCTTTAAAAAATGAAAAATGGGGAATTCCCTGGAGATCCAGTGGTTAGGACTCCCTGCTTTCACTGCTGAGGGCCCAGGTTCAGTCCCTGGTTAGGAAACTAAGATCCCACAAGCTGCGCAGTGCAGCCAAAAAAAAAAAAAAAAAAAAAAAAGTCTGCCAATTTTTGATCTGAGCCTAGTCTCTTGTAGTGTTAATGGAAGGATACACTCATCATTGTCTATCCTTGGCTCCCCTACAGCTCTGTTGCTATTGAGTAAAATTCTACTGCCCTGAAAAAGTTTTTCCAGGTTCCCAGTGAACACAAGATCTCTCTTTGGCACTAGCTTGATATTACCTCTTGGGTCTTAGACTTGATTGTATTGCCTTTGTACCACCTCACAGGACCTACTCAATATTATTTCTGACAGTTATATTCAAAACAGCAAGGTACAAAATTTGTAACAAAAATGGATTTTTCTATGCGTCAAAATTCTATAGCACATCTGTCAAAGGTTTGCTATATACTGAAAATCACAGCCTTGATATCCAGCATTGGCACATAACAGATGTTCAAAAGCATTTGATGAAATGAATTAGGATAGAATATCAATTGCTAGGCAGGGCATCGATAATAGAACTTCCCCTGCAATTTCATTGTTAAACTTCAATTCCAGATCTGTTCCCACTCTTCTTTCATTATGACTGAATAACTTTTCCTTTAGCATAACTTCGGCAAAGATGACCTGTCAATTACTTGTAGAAAGTTACTTAGAAATGAATATTCTATTTATTGTGTCACCTCTACTTTAAAAGGCTACAGGCCTATGTTTCTTGCAACTAATCTCAGAATTCTTTAACTTTAGTGTGTGCACCATTTTTTTTTAACCTTCATCTTTTCTATCTAACAACTGAACTTAATACTAGGTATGAAGTAATAAATTTTCATTTTCAGATTTCATTAGTATAAATGCAGGTGAAAAAAGTTTTCTGATATCTAGGATATTTAGAAATTAATCAGAAGAAATTATTTTGAGGATTTCAGACAGCTTTCTATTCTCCTTTTGGATCTCTCTTTTCTTTGTAAATGTTTACCTTTGTGAGTTGCTAAAAAGCATAATTTTCAAGTTGTATACCTGTTTTAATGGTATTTAAGTTCACACTGCAGTAACTCTTCCTTGGAAAGTTAACATGGAATATACTCTGTGACTTTTTTCCATGTCTTAACATTTTATTTTGAGGGCATTTGTTCATTAGAACCTAACGGAAATAAATTCTGATTGTACCCCATCAACGTGAAATGTGACAATGGCCAGAGATCATAGATGAACTTCATTTTATTCAGTACTATTTATAAAACAGTGTTTAACATTGGGGAATAAAATAAGTGATCTCTTTGTTATTTTGGTATGGTGACATCATCCTACACAAAACACGATTTCAAATCATATGCAGTTTATACAGGCACAGATGTAGTTGCTAATACAAACCGAGAGAGAGAGAGAGAGAAGAGCGCGCGCAAGAGCTAGATGGTGGCTAGGGCATATAATAATTAGCATTTGCAGTAACTACATCTGTTTCTGGCAATATTTGCAGCATTGGAGGAGAAAGCAATCATTTAAAATTAGTTAATGCTCAGTTTAAGTGCCATGCAATGTAGTGACATTTTCAATATTTTTACTAGTTTTCTATTTTCTCATTTCAGTAAATATGTGTTTCTGAGTTTGTATGAGTACCTTGAATTATATTTAAAGTAGTCTTCAGATCTTCTCTCCAAATTAACCTGGTGTTAAAGCTTGTATATCCAGTGGGTCAAACTAGAGTCGATCCAAATTGTCATAAACATACATTATCCCGCATCCTTGAATTGGATCTTTGTGTGTTTGATCCTACTCGACTTAGATCCCCTCCCAGTTAGAAATCCCCCCTGCAAACCTGCAACACACAATTTCCCCCAAATCTTATTCTCTTACCTTGATACTTCATCCTTCAGTTCCTATTTGAAGTTTAAGTGTCAATATAAACTTAAAAAATTTAGTGGAGCTTATTAAGTCAATCAGATTAATTTGACACATATCCCGTTGACTCCTGACCTGTGAATTTTGACTGGTGGAGGGATGTGTTGCCCACCAAGCCTCAGGTGAGCCCCTTAAGGAGGCAGAAAGTGAGGGGCTTCTGCTGCACCACGTGGTGTCCTCGATCTCCTTGTACAGTCTTTGTTGAATACTTGTTTGCTGGTTTGGGAGTATGGCAAAGTGAAAAAAGAAAAGTAATCTATGCTCTCTTTAAAGGTGAAACTCATCAGTAAATCAACATTTGAATCATATACTAAGATACAAAATAAATTTGGAGTCTACGTAATTCTTATGAGCCTCAATGAAGAACCAGAAGTTATGTTTCTGGAAATATTTTGATGAACTGAAGTGTTTCCCATGTATTGATATATCTTGTTAGGCCTGTGTTTAACAAACTGGCTATCTGTTAAACCCTGTTCTGGAAGATATTTAAATGTCTACTGTGAACGTGATTTCTGTGGTCCAATTAGTTTGGAAAATTCTGCAGATTATGTCTTCCTTTGGTGCCACACAATGCACATTATATATTCAAGGCAATGAAAAGTCCTGTAGTAAAGAAACATATTTTATTTTGTTCATCTCAGGGTTTTTCAAACATTCCCCCCCACCTGCCCTTGAGCCAGTTCTTATCATGGAAACCAGTTTAGGAAATAATGTTTCAGTCATTCCAAAGTTTCACTGCCATTCATGTTTGTTGAAGATTGCAGAAAGGGCTTCTAGGTAAAGGCTGGTTGTCTGACTTATAACAGATTTTTGGCTGTTTGTGATTCTGATAACATTTTCATGGCTGGGTTGGCTCCTGGATTTTATCCGTATACTTAGAGATGGATACTCAATATAAAAATTCACAAGAAGCAGCTGTAGAAACCACAATGAATTTATTCATTTATTTTGGAGGATGTGTTTTCCAAGGACTGGTGTGCCCATGAACCTATATAAATGTAACATAGAAGGTCAGAGCCAAACTGAAAGAATTATTGGTAAGATTTAGATGAGGATAAAGGCTGATGAAATATCTTTCCCTGTAGGATGTCCTTGTCTGGTCTTGCTTTGGACTTTCCCAGTTTTAGCACTGAAGTCCGTTTGCCCGATATACCTGTCAGTCCCTGACAAACAAGGATGATTTGTAGCACAGAACACATTTGCAGTGGTTTCTTGTTTTCCCCACAGTTCATTTTTCTCTTCTCTCACAAGTTGTGATGGTTAATTTTATGTGTCAATTGGGCTAGGCCATAGTACCCAGATATTTGGTCAAACATTATTCTAGATGTTTCTATGAAATATTCTCTTTACAATGAGGTTACCATTTAACAGTAGACTTTTAGTAAAGCAGATTACCTTCCATAATGTGGGTGGGCCTCATTTAATCAGTTGAAGGCCACCAGACTGCCTTCAGACTTGAACAGCAGCACGTCCCTGGGTTCCAGCCTGATGGCTTACCCTGTGGATTTTTGACTTGCTAAGCCTCTCAATCATCTCTCTCTCGATGTATGTATATATATATATATATATATGTGTATATATATATATATATATATATATATATATATTTCTGTTTTTTCCAGAGAACCTTGTTAAGGATTTGTTACATTACCAGATTTTGTTCTTCTCTCTGTGCTTTTCTATGTTGTCCACCATTTATTTCCTGGGACATTTGTATTAGTAAACTTGATTAAGCTACCCTCACTTCCACCAGACCCAAGGACAGGAACTCACTTTCTTCTTATTATGGTACCAATTTAATTAATTTTACTTTGAGGGCAGTTTTCCTGGGAACAATCTCTTTTGTCACAAATGTGTACCCATTTTTTAATACTGAAAGTCCACAACAGTGAAAGTAACCAGATTTTGCATGCAGAGAAGGATTTGTGATGTTTAATTGTTATCCATCATGATACTCAATAATGTTGTTATAGACTCTAGCTTTAGGAGGCGTCCCACAAGGTCAGGGTCTCACAAAGAAGGAAGACAGTAACTTTTAAAGTTTTATTTTGTTTTTTTAAAACAATGTTCAGGGAGAATGATTCTGCAGCTCTGTTTGACATCCTGTCCTGGTGTTTAATCAGTTTTACTCTCAAATATTTTCTTTGTCAGAATCCAAGCCATCTTGTAATTGAACTCATTATTTTGTTTGCTTAAAGATCTCTTTTTCTTTTGTAACTAATAAACCCCCAAATCCAAGCTATTTCAGTTCCGAAGGACGTGAAGCTGAAAAGGGCAATTACATTGCATGCGGAAGACAACAGTCAAAGATAGCAGTTGTCTGCTGGAATTCCAAACCTTATTCAATCCCAATGAGATTCAGGTCAGCAAAGATTTAAGTAAATTCCTGCACTCTTTAAAAAAAAAAAAATGAAGTGCAGAATTATGTGATAGTAGAAACTCATTCATTGTTGGTCATTTCAATTGAAGAGAGTCCATAGAACATACTGTAATACAGAAGTTTTGAGAAAATATTTAACTTTTTCTATTTTGGCTTTATTGAGGGAAAATGAAGACGATGCTGCCTTTTCAGTAGAGCCTCATCCTTTTCTCTTTCCTCCCCACATCCAAGGAGAGGAATATTACTGTGTTTCTAAAGGTCAAAATCTGGGTTTCCTCGCCCTCTAGGAAAGACAGGTCTGTAGACAGACAGACATATACACATTTTTTGAGGGAGAGAAGAGTTTGAGAATGATGTTGTCACTAGGGTGGCCCTTGACATGACTCTCTTTTGTGTTTCATAACAACACTGCAGGGCAATTAGGCTGGATTATTTGTAGGAAAAGAAAATAAAAATGGTTTTGAAAAGTTAATATTAGTAAACAGCCCTAATCTATTAAGGTGTCTCTGGGTTGATCCGCATGAGGGTGGCAGATGCACTTTTTCTTTCACTTATTTACTCATCCATTCCCAGACTCATTCGCAAACCATCGATTGGGTACCTGCTCTGGGCAGGCAACGTTCTGTGGCTGGGGATACGGCAATGGAGAAATTCAACCTGCCCTCCTGGTCCTCACATTCTAGTTGGGGAGTTAGGGCTGTGATGGGTGGGGGAGCTCCATTCATGAGTCCTGGGAGGACAGATCTTTCATACTTGCATAGTTCATCATTAGTTCATTCTGGTTAACCTCAGCTGTGTTTGCAAAAAGAGCAACAACTGCTTTGGGAACTATCTTTGCCCTGCATATGGGCTAGAGCCACATCAGTTTCCCACGTATTATGAATACTGAATAAGGGATGTAGGTTTGAAGAGAATTTTCACCAAAGTATCGTTGGAACTTTACCCAAAAAATTCATAAGATGAGAGCTCCTTTAAAGTTGTGAGGGCAATCTTGAATGTTTAGAAATGGCATTTTCATAGTCAAAATAGTACCAAGATTGACTTGCTTCTGCTTTATATATACTATCCTTTTCCCTGGTAGACAGTAAATGGATTGAAAGGTCTCTATGGAAAGCATGGAGAGTAAATTTAAGCTAAAAAAAAAATAACAGAGTAACACCACCATTAGTGACACTTTTGAAAGGTTTAAAGAATAAATGAGGATAACATATATTTTCCACAGTTAAGTCCATAGCTATGTTTTTTCACCTAAACGTTGTATATGTTGATATGATAGTGAGTTTGAGTTTGTGGATCACTTACGAGCTTTGGGGTCCTTGATGGAGCATAAGAGGCAGAAAACTGAGAAAGGAACTTTAAAAAATTGTGCTAAGATTGAATTATGTTTTGTAAAATATAAAATAGATATATATACATACATATTAAAATGTATGCATATACATACATATATATATATTTTAAATACTGTTTTCTTTATTCTGATCACTGCTATGAAAAGCATCTGTCAGACTGTTACTAGCTTCTGCTGCCTTTCCCTCACGTCATTACTGTAGGAAGGAATGGATGGATTCTCTCATTAGGAACCATAGCCTTTTTCTTTTTTTCCGAATTTTTAATAACTTCTTAGCACTAGAAGTGCTCTCGGCAGTCTGGTTTGTCCATCATTAATTTTTTAATGGAATAGAGTATATATAATAGATTATGCAGTACAATGCTGATGTTTAATACTTTCTGCCTGCTTCCAAAACGTGCTGTTTTCAAATGTGTCGAGTGAGATTCTTGGTGGTAAACAAGAACATAAATTCAAATGTTACCTTAAAACAAAAACAGTAAAGCACGGAGGAAAGATTCAGCAGATTCTAGGAAGAGCAGCTGAAGGAGAAAAATGAGTGAAAAAATACAAATTATGTAAGAAACGTTATATTATTTTCTCAGATGTATAATGTGAATTCTGTGTCAGTTGCATATTCTGCAAGCAAAATGAACAAATGACTGAATAAAAGAAGCCTGGTTGTCAGCTTCCTTTGACCTGTGGTGCTTCTATTACAAGCAGCAGGTTAGTTAGTTAGTTAGTTACATTTAACTTGTAAAAGAAGTAGTTGAATGTTGTGCACAGTGGTGTGAAATGTGAGGAAGGATAAATTCCTTTCATGCTTTGAGCTATGGATTCTGTATAAGGTTAGAAATATAACCTTTTGCTAAATTGTTTCCTTCCCAGTGGAGAATTTACATGATAATTACAAGAGTTTAGAAGCAATTCTGATATTAAACAAAAATAACTTCTGTCTTTCAATGTATGAGTCTTTAAGAAACCCTAAGTATTCCAAAGGCGTTCCAAATTAGAGCACTTCATTTCCTTTATCAAAAGCTTCACCTTGGGTAGTATACATAGGAGGTGCCTCTCTCCTGGTGTTCATTTACAGGGTGTTAAAATATTGATAGAGAATTTAAGGTCAGAAAAAAGTACTAAATTGTTTAAAATATTGTTACAAATCGATCATAGTGTTTTAGTGTATGAAAAACTTATGATTGTTCAGAAATACGTTTATTGACACAATGTCCCAAACTGGTGTATCTATAGTTTCAGGGAGGAATCAGTATGTATATCATATAAAATTGCACACTTCTCAATGGCTCACTTCCAAAAGTCCTTTCCTTTATTATTTGTCTCTTATTCAGTTTCTGAAATGTATGGACCTAATCTTTTAATTCTGAGCCTTCATAAGTATTATTCTTTCTGACTATGTAGAGTATTCTATTTAGGAGTCTCCTATCAAATTCCTTCTGGTGTTGAATCAGATACTACTTCTGGAAAGCCCATCAAACTCTTCCCCCTTCAGACACCTGGCCTAGGAGTTCCTCTGTACTCACGTGGTACCCTTTCCCACCTTGTTACCTTCATCCTGATTAGTTTCTGAATTTTTTAGCTCAAAATAAAACCCTGTAAATAATGCTTAATTGCTCATTTTTCACCTATCTCATGCTCCATCCTATTTGGTCCACATCAGGGAGCACATTTGTCTGTCTCCAAAGCATATTCTCAATCAGACCATTTCTCTCCATCTTCGCCGTTAATCAATCAAAGCCACGCCATTTTAACTGGACAAATGTGGTGGCCATCTAAGTGTTCTTTCTGCTTCTGTCATACTCTCCTGCAGTAAAATAAGCAGCCCCAGTGATCTTTTAGCAACATAAATCAAGTCATGTCAGGTCTCTGCTTAAAACACTAAAGGCTTCCCATCACACTTAGTGTAAAATTCAAACCCTTAACCTGCCCTACGAGGTCCTGCATGATCAGGCTTCCATTTGTCTTTCTGGCCTTATTATTTTTTAAAAAAACATCACTCCTGTCCCCCTGGAAAACCCAATACATTTGAGCCACATTGACCTCTTTTCTTGCACACCAAACTCATTCCTACCACAAGACCTTTGCACCACCGTTCCCTTATCCTGAAACAGTTTTCATGGATCTCCATGTGGTAATTCCTCATTAGTAGCAGCATTTGGCCCTAAGGATATACACCATTTAATCCTGTGTTTCATTCAGTTATTCTGAACTAGATAAATAGTGGACCATACAGCATATCAAGGTGAAATCTTGAACCATTTAAGAAGTTACTGACTCTGAACTATCACTTAAATAATTCTCACAGTTAACTATAATTAGCCTTGTTACTTAAGAACTACTTAATAAAGCGAGGCTTGTGGTTGGAATTTGAAGAGAATTTATTAATTATCTTCAAATAATAAAAATGACTCACACAGATGAGAGGAAATAGCTGTTAGCAAGTCTCTTTGGATTAAGCCACAAGCCATAATAATTTGCAGCAGCAAGCTTTGTGATACTGATCACAATTGTGAATCAGTTATATTTTTTATTCAGTAATGGATCAGTGGTTGCTTTGGAACTTTGCATTTTCTCGAACAGATTTTTCTTTGACAGCCTTTTTATTTTTGGATTTGAAAAATTGAGGTGAATTTCACATAACATAAAATTGACCAAAGTGAACATCTCTGGTAGACTTTAAACACTGCTTTTCATCTATATTACTACAGTTACTTAGTATTTTCTAAAAAGACCCATAATGTTTTTCCAGTGTTTGAAAAGAATTCTTTCATCTCCCCAAATCATATACCCACTGGCTCATTGGATGATCTCTCTGAAATCTATGCCAGTTCTGCTCTTGTGAATTGCGAGCCCGCATTTCTTGTGCCAGGTTCTGTTCCAGGCGCAGGTGGGCTGCAACACAGCCAACCTGCCATGGCACTCTACCACCTGGTGAAGAAATCTGTCAGGAGTATGAGAGGACTGTTTGTGAGTTTTATTGACTATTCCTTTGCCTTTGAATCTGTGAGCAGAAATCCACTATTGAATAAAGCACCATGAATTCAGTTCAGACCCTGCATTACTGATTTTCAAGCAAAACTAGTGTCATAATATTGCTATGCTGTTGGTTACATTCAGGGTCAATAGAAATGATCTCTTGAGAAATCAGAGGGCATTTTTCATTGATATTAGATATTATTTTCATTGATATTAGGAGTGTGTTCTCGTCTTCCATCTGTCCACACATTTTAAGTTCTTAATGATTTAATACTAGTTTTGGATGAGTTAGATTCACTACAACCTTACTCTGGTGAATAGAAAGAGAAGCATTCTCTAGAATGCAGATAACGTGTTTAGTAACAGGAACTAAGAATATTTTAAATCACCCATTGATTCAGCTATCTAATCCTTTCCATAAGTTCATTATTCTAAAACCATCATTGTGTTCTCAGTTGATATTCCCTGAATTTAAAATAGTATGATTGGAAGTCTGAAAAAGCAAGTTGCATCAGTTTGGTACCCAGGCTTATATTTGGCAACTAATTCCTTCTAACAGCATCAGGAGAGCACATGTTTTAAAGCTAAACCTGCTGAAGTTATGTTTATGAAGGCTAAGGCTCTGAGTGTTGAGTTATATTTGCTTTGAACATACTCCAGTTTAAAGTCACTGTGACCATTCTCTGTGGATGAACTGTAGGAATTTGATTGCCCTTGGGTTTGCATTGAGTGATCTTAGCCCCCTGCATTTCTTCAGGTCATCTTAGGAGAGCTGAGTTGGACTTCTCTTTAGAAATGTGTTCTTTTTATTTGGCTCCTTATAAATGTCCATCAGCCCTGATCTACATGACCAGATTGTTGAAGCATAATCACTTTGCATTTAATAAGCTACATAGATAGAGTTACTATTCTACTGGGAAGTATACTTGCAGGGAGCATAATCTCAAATGTATTGCCACCCACTCAGTATCATTCAGCACTTGCCTGAGAATTTAGGAAGGATTACCTGAAATATGCAGTCCAGTCATTTCTCCAGATCATCAAAATCTATCCCCAGATTTAGCAGGCCTTTGGGAAGTCCCTTACTTTGTATTGCGTTGGTTCTCTAAAAGCTTGCTTTGATTAAATTGCACCTTGGTGTTTTAAAAAGAGAATACATGTGAGTGTTAATGCACTTACATTGTAATTCAGAAGATGGATTTTTTTGCAAACTAAATTAAAAGGTATAGCGACCATTCAGACAAGTCAACTGTCACTATTTGACAGTTATAATTAGGATAATAATTTTAATGTCACTGTCATATGTTGGAAAAGAAAAGTGTTGGGGCATAAATTTGAGCTTCTCCCCCCTCCTCTGTAATGTCACACTACTTCAAAATTTGAAAATATATTTGGCTGAATATTTTTTCAATTTTTAAATTATACTTATTTTTTACTTCTTGATACTGCTGGGCACAATGTCTTCTTGAATATGATATTCCTTAATAAATATTTCTTCAATTTATATGAATCCTCTGCCACAGCCAATCTTCTATTTGAAATTTGAGTTTATACCTCAGTATAAATTAGGTAAGTACAAAATAAGAAGTTGATAACTTCATTTTAGTTACAGACTAAAAAACGTTAGAGTTGATTTTCAAAATCTATTTGCTTCAAATAATTTTAGTACTCAGTAGTTAACCATGAAATTTTAAAAAATGAAGTCCATTTCAATTTTATTTACCTGTCCAGCTATTCATTCATTTGTTTGACAAATATTTATTTGTGCTTACTATGTACCTGGCACTATGAAAACCTTTGCTCACTTCTTTTTCTTTGTCATAATTTATTTTTGGAGATTAAAATACTTTCTGGTTACATGCTTTATTAGTTAGAGCTATACATGATGCTGTGTCACCAAACACAATAATAACAGCCAAAAAAAGTCAGGATGCACCAAGTATATTTTATTTATACTCAAAGATTTAATATGACATATTTAGATGTAATGTTTAATAAGTTTCGTGTTCCATAAGAATTTGTATTTTTTCAAGAAGAACTGTTTGTAAGAGGAGAATTAAATTGACCACGTGCAGTTCTTGATGAAATTAAACTATTTAGTCTTTTAACACAGAACCATTTCATTGTGACGCTTAGCAAATAGCCCATTATATTAGATGTAATTGCTTTGTGATCATAGTAAGTTTAAAATCATAAATGACCCCTCAGAGTTTTAGTAGCATATTATGAATTTGCTATCTGTGTGACTGAGCACAGCAAATTCATATCAAATTGGTCAATACATGTTTTATTATTGTGCCAGTAGACTAGTTGGCTTTTAAGTTATTATTAATTTTCTCAATCAGTAAGTAAAAGTATGACCACAATTTCATATTCATTTGTTAAGCACAACTGCTTTTTAAACCATTAGGAATATTTGGCACTTAAGCAGTGCTTTCTAATTTAAATGATGCTGTTATCATTTGAGAACTCTACCTATCTATTTGGCCAGTCTAGAAATGCAACCCATTATGGGATGAAGTAGAATAATTAGCTAATGAAGCAGAATACAGCTTTACAACCTCTTAAACCCGAATATGAAAGAAGTCCAGTTTACTCTTAAAACCTTTTGGTGTCTGCATGGAAGAAGGTGTTCATGTGCCTTGTGAAATTTTTCAAGAAGTACACGATGGTGAATACATTTGTTGTTCTACATGATTTATTTCTGGAGAGTCCCTTTAATCTGTGTGAAGTTGCCCTGGGATTTGGTTGAGTTTTGTCAGTGTACCAAAAACGTAAAGTATCCTACCTCTATGACTTGTAGCACATAATCAGGAGAAGACAAAGTTAGACTGACTCCATAGGAAAGAAGAGAATTTAAGTGACCTCTTAATATCTCTCCCAATTCTGAGCATGTGATTTTTGTGAATTAATGTTTATATTACAATTGAGTTAGTAATAAGGAAACATTTTAAAACCGTGTGGGTGATTAAAGCCTAGATGACCCAGAAAGGGCACTTGGTGTCTTAAAAAAAAAAAAAAAAAAAATGTCTTTAACTCTGGAATAGCTCACCACATGTATTGTTTAAGTGTGGACTCTCTCGAGCCAGCGCCCCAAGCCAGATATCCCGTGTGCACATAAGAATGCGTCTTGTCTGTCTGTCTCCCTTTCTTTCTCCTTTTTGCCGAGAAGGCAAAAGGAATGTAATAGATTGTATTCCTTTTGTATCATTAGTTCACTTTGCTTACCGTCTGCTTCTGTTGAGCCTGGCTTATTTGAGGTTAGCTTGTGAATTTAATGAGATAATGACCCATTGTTATGGCCATCCATGACTGCAGAATGGAAAATGTCACTACTACGTGCCAGTTCATTTAAATCATTTTTAAGTACCCACCTGTGCTGCTCAACTCTCCATTTGAATTTTATTGGCTCATATGTTTTTGGTCCAATTTTGGTTCCTTTAACTCTTATACGTAGGTAAATTAATCTGGGTGTCTGTGCTGTTGCCCTTTTAACTTCTGTTCTTGTTCTAATAAAGGTACTGTCTGCTTAATTGGTACACATATAGCCCTTTCTTATTGTAAAAATGGACTTGAAAAAGCATAGTTTGTAAAGGGCAAGAAGAACCATGACACTTTGAAATGTAATATTTGGGAGATATTCAATTTCTGCTGTTGATCTGCTGAATTGTAATGAATGAGAAATAGCATCCAAAACAATACTTTCCTTTTTTTTTTTTTTTTTTTACTACTTTTTTTCACCTATTGTGCATCCTTGTTTCTGTATTTCATGAAAATCTGCCTTCTGTAGTAGAGGCTTGGTGAGCTGGGGACAGTCAGCTCTGGGGACTTCCCTGTCAGTCCCACACAGACGCTGTACCGTTTTGCGGTACGCGAGCCTCTCACTGCTGTGGCCTCTCCCGTTGCGGAGCACAGGCTCCGGACGCGCAGGCTCAGCGGCCATGGGTCACGGGCCCAGCCGCTCCGCGGCATGTGAGGTCTTCCAGGACCGGGGCACGAACCCGTGTCCCCTGCATCGGCAGGCGGACTCTCAACTACTGCGCCACCAGGGAAGCCTGGTACTCTTCTTTTAATCCTACTGCCCTGTTGGTGACATTACCATGAGAATGAAGAGGGAGTAAGGGATTCACAGAGAGTGAAATGGAAGTTTTGTGGTCTGAAACAATGAGAGGAAAGAAGGAAGAGGAGAGGAGTGGAGAAGGATTCTAACTAGAGGCAGGAGGTGAGTCTGAGGTCTGGGATCGCCCTTCTTTTTGTACAGAGTATATTAAATGAGACAGGCCTGACGAGATGCTTGTATAGTAAGTGCTGCCCTGGTGCATTATAATTAGGGTTGATGTTTCAGTACATGGGTTAGAGCATGGCTCTAAGGCCATTCTGAAGTCATACTGTGTGGCTTTGAGCAAGTTAGTTAACCTCTCTGGGCCTCAGTATCTTCATCTGTAAAATGGGGATAATAATAGTAGTGCTTAGCTCTTAGGGTTGTTGTGAGAACTAAATGAGCTATTATAGACAAAGTGCATAGAAAATGCTTATTTAATTGTAATAGTCTTATTTAATAATCTGAGTTCCATTTTAGAGAGAAATAGTTTTTTATTGCTAATATGGATGGACCATACTGTACGTCAAATTTTTCATGGGTCTTCAAAGGAATCATGCATTTTTCTGATTTTGTGCCTCTCCTTTTGTCTGCAATGCCTTCTTTCTAGAAACATTTACTGATCCTTCAGGGCTCATCTCAGATGCCATCTTCTCAGGGAATTCTCTCTGAATGCCTTCAGGGAGAATTAGTTTATCTCCTCCCAGGGGCTCCCATGGTGCCTATAAATTTAATATCTTTAATATGGCACTTATTATAATGAAGCTATCTTCTTATGTTTGTGTATTCCCTTCTTACTGGCAAATGCAGAGTCTTATAATTTTAATAATCAACGTGTACAGTCTGTGTATATGAAACAGGTGAATGTCACTGATACTTGATCAGGAAAGGTATAAGATTCTTCTAGTGTTCACAGGTAACACTTCATACCTGTGTGAAGGTCTCTTCATACCTGAGACACTGCCATGCCTTTTATCCTGCATATGAGATCCCATTTTGAGAGTGTAATAAATATCTGCTTCATTTCCCAGGAAATGCTCAAGGGAACTCGTAAGCTGATCTGGATGGTTATGGAAGAGAAATGTTCATTTTGTTTCTTCCTCCTCCTTTTCTCCTTTTCCATCTTCTTTTCTCCCTTTTTCCTCTTCCTTCTTTACCCCTACTTCTTTTTATGGGTACAGTTAATTTATTTAAAGCTCCTGTTTATTTTTGCTCATCCATTTAGAGATTTACTTAGTCTTGGTATAAATAGATTTTCTTCATATTTATGAAGTATTTTATCACATTTTTCATGAAATTTTAATTAATAACCAGTTGAATATTTTCTGTGTATAAACTATTTATATAAACACAATATCCACCCCCAATCTGTTAATTGTTTTTATCTTACAACAGGTGGTGTTCTATAATTAAGAAAAAAAATAGTACAATTATGACACCAAATTTAAGAACAATAGCCATATACAAATTTGTGGGATCAGCTGATAAGAGATATATACTGGTTTATTATTCTTAAATGTATTAATAATATGTGTTTTGTTCTGATATCTTTACAGGTATTTTAGAAATCATCTGTAATTATAATGCTGTATCATCTAATCCAAGGGGAAATAAAGCATGAACATTTATAGGATTTTATTTATAAATGCATCTTTTAGATATGTTTCCTCACAAAGAGGAAATTTCACTCTAGAAAACAGGAAAGGATTGTAGAAACTCCCATCTGCTTTGGAAAGTGACTTTTCTTCTCATATTGGGCGAATGATTGTTGCAAATGATATCTATTTCATTCTGAATCACTTCTGTTTAAAACTTAGAGACGACTAATTAATATAAGGGTGAGATTATTAGCAACTTCATAAATACTAGTATAAAGACAGTACTGGTGAGTTATGTTTGGAACACAAAGTAAGAGTTGTCCCTTGGTATCCATGGGGGATTGGTTTCAAATCTGCCCTCCCCCGCCCCCCCCCCCCAGGATACCAAAATCTGATGATGCTCAAGTCCCATATAAAATGGCATAGTATTTGCATGTAGTAACCGATGCACATCCTCTGGTATAATTTAAATCATCTCTAGATTAATTATAATACCTAATACAATGTAAATACCATGTAAATCATTGTAAATACAATGTAAATGCTATGTAAATAATTGTTGGGTGTGTGGCAAATTCAAGTTTTGCTTTTTGGAACTTTCTGGAATTTTCTTTTTCTTGAATACTTTTGATCTCAGGTTGGTTGAATCAGTGGATATGGAACCTGTGGCTGCAGAGAGCTGACTGTATGAGAGGCATTATAAAGAAATGCCATGACAGTGCTCCCAATCAACCAGGTTATTTTTCCCAGAAAATTATAGAAGAATCTCTCATATAAACTTACTTTCCTACTGGTCGTATTTTATCACTCAAAGGAGTAGCTCTGTTGACTTGAGGTCTGAACGCAGTGTGGGTCCTGACTTTGCAACTTTATTAGCGGCATGAGTTGAGTCATTTATGTTCTCTGACCTTCAGTTTCTTTGTCTGTAAGATGAGAAAGGTTGAAATAATTGACTTAGCACTACATTTTATCAATCTTAATAGAAACACTAGTGACATCAGTAAAGCTTGAGCCTATGAAGTCATTTCAATCATTTAAGGAACTTAGATATAAAATGCACCTTTGAAATTCCTTACGGAGTGTTTTTTTTTTGCGGTACGCGGGCCTCTCACTGTTGTGGCCTCTTCCGTTGCGGAGCACAGGCTCCTGACGCGCAGGCTCAGCGGCCATGGCTCACGGGCCCAGGCGCTCCGCGGCACGTGGGGTCTTCCTGGACCGGGGCACGAACCCGCGTCCCCTGCATCGGCAGGCGGACTCTCAACCACTGCGCCACCAGGGAAGCCCACAGAGTGTTGTATTTTTATTTCATTCACAAATGGAAATGGATCTCGTTTAGGACACTGGGGAAGTTTTCTTTTAATTTCATTATGGCACACAGAATTTAGTGAAGAAAAAGGATGGCCCCCTTTGGGGTAGATTACTAAGTCAGCTGTTTGAAATTATTGGTGTAAAAGGTCCTAGGGCCCTGCAAGCTATAGAAACAGGAAATATATTTGCTTCAATATTCCCAATTCATTCTTTGCTGTGTCAGCGCTTTACAGATTTCAAGGCTTTTTTCTTTTTAAATGAATATTTATGAAATTTGGTCCCTTCATTCAACAACAGGTTACAGTGCACATCTTAGGGAAAGTAACCTGCATTGGTAGGGGAAGGCACGATATAAAGATGAAAGATAGTGATGCCTTTAAAAAAAAAAACTCTGGAATTTTGGAGGGCAGATAAAACTATATCACTGTAGCAATAAAAGAAAACAAGTAGAATGAAGTTATTATTGAAAGAGAGGCACAAAGTGTTACAGTAATTCAGACTTGGGAGACATTACTTCTAGTTGGGAAAACTGGCAGACTGGTCAATGTTTCTCAAGGTGAGAGTGGTGGACTAGGGGACAAGGGCCCTGGGGACAGAAGGGACAGTTTGAGTAGCAGTTTGGGAATGGGATTAAGCCAGTATTGCCAAGTAGTACTTACTAAAAGGAGAAAGGTAGAATTAGGTCAGATTACAGAGAATTTGGATTTCTTGTAAAAATTTTGAACTAGATGCTTTCTAGATTCAAGGAAGTTATTAAAGGTTTTTGAACAAGGGGGGGGCATCAGTGTGTGTTAGAAAGATTAATCTGGCTACAGTGTATAACATAGAGAGGTAATGGAAGGAAGGAGGAGAACCAGGTATGTTGATGTTATTAATACTTTAGCAAAACAATAACAACTGAAGAACAGAAATGTCAGTGAAAATCAACAGGCAATAGTTGATTTGGGCAGTTGGAATTAGTAGAAAGTAGGCACCAATATCTGGTTATCAGGGGTTTATGAGAGAGGGAGAGGGAGGAGTTGGAGATGTTTCCCAAGATTTCAGCTGAGAGGGCCAGAAGGCATGGTTGGGAGGGCCATTACCAGGAAGAGTGACGTGAGGCTGAGGTTGATTGAGGCAGAGGGGACAATGGGGAGGGATGAAGAGTTAGGTTCTAAATTCATTGAGATTTTGACATATATTTCAGCTCTGCAGCTGGAGATGTCGAGCAGGCTTCTGGCCATACAGTACTAAGTTACTGTAGGAAGTCAGACCTTCAGGAAAGCATTTGAGTAAGTGGCTCTAGGAACTTAGATTAGAAGTATATGCTTCATGAGGCAATGAGTATAGTTATTTTTTTGGCAGTGGAAATAAACCACATTCCATCAATTAGGCTGAGGGAGAATGGGGCTGAGAGATTTGTACCCAGTTAGATGATATACATGGAAGAATTGATGAGATGCTACTGGAAAGCAGCCAGTGGATATAACTCAGCTTGAGCACACAAGCAGACTGAGTTTCAAATACAGAGCAGACACAGTGACCTTCCATAATGCTAGGTCAACAATACCAGATAGATTTCTTACCAGAATTTCTCTTCTACCTTCATCAAATATTTCAGATACCCATACAGGCTACCTGGAGTATGAAAAACTATGTTCTTACACATTTTGAGTTGTGTTTTTATGGTGTTTGCTTTCCATGGAGAAATTTGATAGGCTCATTTGTTGGTAAGGTGTTTGTTTATATATTTAATTCCTGTGTATATTTGATACCTTGTGACTTATCGACTTCGTTAGTTTTCAGAATTAAAAACTTGAATTTTGTTATGAAAGCATTTTGTCTATTTTTGGCTTGTAAATAATACCTGTCATAAAATCACTATCATTAGAATTCACTTAGATTTTTCAAAGGAGGTGGTTGAAAAGCTTGAGGATTCAAGAGAAAAAATTGGTGTACTTTGTACCAAATTTATGAGGAAATGTAATAATAAAACTGCTTATGAATTGATTTGCTCTGAATATTTTCCCTAGCGCCCTTTAGTCTTCTGTTACTTACTAGAATCAATTCTATGCAACATGGAAAAAACATAAATTATTTATTTGGATCAGTTGAATATATTTCACCTTCCTTTTATGATGCATATATGACAAAAATGATTGTGACACATTGAATGATGCTTAATTATTTTGAAAATAGAAACAAAATTGGAGATTTACAAAGCTTAGCTCTGAAACTGAAATGGGGAAAAAAAATCAATTTCCAGCTGAAAACCTTTCTGTTGACCCTGGGTCAAGTAAATAGTTTTCTTTTGAGAAAATATTTCAGTAGCTGCTTCACATATATTAAAGCCTGACAGTGGCCAGCAAATAAGTCGTTTTCACTACCTCAAACTTTTAAAGAAAGCAAATGTGGATTTGGAAAGTTCTTGATTAAAATATATGTAGATAAGCAACAAGAATTTACTGTATAGCACAGGGAATTAGATCCGATATCTTGTAATAACCGATTGTGGAATATAATCTGCAAAAAAACAAAAACAAATTAGTATCCTGTACCCCTGAAACTATTACAATGTTGTAAACCAGCTATACCTCAATGAAAAAAAATATGTTAAGTGATGGGTGTTTATTTAGAGAATTAATGAGACCCCTGATTTACATTTTTAAACCAGTCTTCCTATTATCTCTCACCTTTTCCATTTGTCTTCCATGATGCTACAAAAATTATTTCAATAAATCTGAAAAACTCTTGCTTATGCATCAGTAATAAACAGTCCATAATTCTTAGCATGGCTTTCAGAAACATCTGCAGATTTTCTGTTCACAAAGTACCTCTTTTCCTTTCCTTTTTTTTTAAATTAAAGAACACTTTATTTTGAGATGATTTTAGACTTACAGACAAGTTGTAAAAATTGCACAGTGAGTTTAAAGTACCTTTTTTCTAACGCTAGATCTTCTACTAGGTTAAGGACCCGGGGTTATAAATACCTGATATGGTTTCCCACCTCAAACATGTCATCGGCTCTCATTTTACAATTCTACTCCACCTTCAAGACACAATCCCAGAGCTGTAATTTATAAGAAGCTTCACTTCCATTAGTTCAAAATAATTTCTCTTGGAGAAGTGGTCGTTGTGATAGCAGTGGACTTGTACAAGACAGCAACTGTCTGGAAGTGAGCAGATGTTCCCCTGCTCTGTTTCTGCCCAGTGGCCCTACCGCCTCTGTGTTTTCTCCAACGTTGAGGTTGCCACCTGTCTGACATCAAGTTTGTGCCATTATTTTCCTTACACACAGTTCACTTCGTGCATTTATGGTACCTATATTTCAGTTTGCAGCTCTGGTGAATAGCTTATGTCTGAGGAGATCAGGCCTCTTTTGGTAACCATTTTAACCATTTTTAAGTGTACAGCTCACTAGCATTAAGTACATTCACAGTGTAGTGCAACCATCACCATTATCCATCTCCAGAACCCTTGCACTATCTCAGGTTGAATCTCTGTGCCATGAATCAGTAACTCCCCATTCCCTGCATCCTGATTGTTCTACTTTTGTCTCTGTGAATTTGACTCTCTAGGCACCTCCTATAAATGGAATTATACAATGCTTGTCTCTCTGTGTCTGACTTATTTCACTTAGCATAATGTTTTCAAGGTTCATCAATGTTTTATCATGCATCAAAATTTCATTCCTTTTTTTTACATAAGCACAGTATATGTTAATATTTATTTTGCACATAGCCACCAGAGAAAATAAGCCTATTTTGAACCAGTATAGATTTTATATGTATATAAATGTATGAAATTATATATAGATGTAATTTTAGTAACAGGTATGCTATAAAATAATTGTCTTGGCAACATATTGGCTAATTTTTTTCTTTTTTAAAAGCTGTGGTATAATACATGTAATACCATCTTAACGGTTTTTAAGTATACAGTTCAATGTTAAGTACATTTCCATTGTTGTGCAACCATAATCACCATCCATCTCCAGAGCTCTTTTCCTTTTTGCAAAACTGAAACTCTACCTATTAGGCAATAACTTTCAGTCCCTCTTTCCCTCAGACCCTGGCAACCACTGTTCTACTTTGTGTCTCTGATTTTGAATATTCTGGGTACCTCATAAAAGTAGAATCATATCGTATATTTATTTTGATGACTGGCTTATTTTGCTTAGCATAATGTCCTTAAGATTCATCCATGCTGTAGCATGTGTCAGAGTTTTTCCTTCCTCTTTAAGGGTGAATCCTATTCCATTGTATGTTGGATGACACATTTTGCTTATCCATTTTTCTGGTGGTCGACACTTCGGTTGCTTCCAGCATTTGGTTTTATGAATAATGCTGCTGTGAGCATGGGTGTACAGTACTTGAGTCCCTATTTTCAATTCTTTTGGGTATATATAAATATGACTTTTTTTTTTTTTTTGTGGTACACGAGCCTCTCACTGTTGTGGCCTCTCCCATTGCGGAGCACAGGCTCCGGACGTGCAGGCTTAGCGGCCATGGCTCACGGGCCTAGGCGCTCCACCGCATGTGGAATCTTCCCGGACCGGGGCACGAACCAGAGTCCCCTGCATCGGCAGGAGGACTCTCAACCACTGCGCCACCAGGGAAGCCCTAAACATGACTTTTTAATCAGGCATTTTATTCATCTCTCATCATTCTTGTCCCGATGTATATTTCCGTTGATATCTAAATGCATGTACTATTCTTTCATTATTGTATTCCTGGGAGGCGTGTGGTAGCCCCTTTCTTTGAAATGTGTACAGAACTCCAGTGCTTGAAACTTCCATCTGAAACCATTGGTTCCTATCCCACAAGAATTGCGCTGAAGCTCTGCTCTTTAGAAGCTCTGCTGAAACCATGCTTCTTTAGAACTTCTAATATTTGTAGCTTTTCTTTGACTTTTCCTCTACTAGATGTTCCTTAGGTAAAGCTCATTCATTTATTGATTGCTGTCTGAACTGGATTTTCTAGCTTACTCATTATCTAAATTGAGTCATCTAATTAGAGGACATGGAAACATTCAGTTGATTTTATTTTTGTTGGTGTGTTGAGACAGAGGGTTTCTAATTCTGTGAATCTAATTTCCCACTTTGCACACTCTGAGGCCAAGGGTTATAGATTGGGTAATTCACAACACTTATCTTCTTGGGATACATCAGCTGTCATTGTAGAGAAGAGCAAACTGCCCTGGGAGACAGGAGGATCTGGGGTAAGACTGCTTTAACTAATCAGGCCACTTAACCTGTACCTGTAATATATCATGAATTTTGGGGCTGTAGAAATAAGGCTCTACAACTGTTAAATTTGATGAATGATTACCATGTGTATGGAAAATTGGTTACTACATTTGCAGCTCTTTTTTTGTTTGAAATTTTCTTTTATGCTGTGTGGGCACTAGGAACACTTCCTCCTATATTTGAGATCTTTCCCTTTAACTATGAGGGCAAATCTTCATTACCTACCCTCCATTTTATTGTGACGTATAGGTGACGTTTTAACATATTTACTTATTTGTTGGCTTTTACTAATTTTTCAAAAAGTGCTACATATATTTAGTTTTTTTTAAAAGTGGAAAAGATGCGTAGTGCACATTTTCCTCCCGTTTCTTGTGTGTTCTTGTGTGTTCTAGGGATACTTGATGTAGTGCTTTTATTGTGCAATACAGCATATATACAGAATGGTATATAAAACATATACGTACAGTATAAAGAATTAGAATTAAAGCCCTTAGGAAAAAGTTGTCGCTAGTCCTTCGAAGCTGTCTGTGTGTGCCTCCCTGGCTGGACCCTCCTCTCTTCTCTGAAGAAGTAACCATAATTCTGGCTTTCATGATAACCATTCTCTGTGGCCAGCAAGGAAACAGGGACACTGAATCATGAATGCCTTTGTTACATACATCATTTAAATGTAGAGACTGAGTCTTTAAAGCGCTGATGAATTCTTGATCATATTTTTAAACTAAATTGCAGATGTTTCCATGTAATCACAGTGCTCCTCATCTGAGCTGCAACTCTGCTACTCCTTTAGCCATGACATGATTTAGATATTTGAAAAGTAATCCCACCTATAAGAGCACTTCAAAATTTAATATATTCACGTTATTTTAGGCATATTGCACACCTGCTAATACAGAATGGAGATTTGGGAAATGGAAGATAATTTTTAAAATTTCAGAGCATTCAAAAATGACATCTGGGAATTAGTAAATTTTTATTGTGGGAAGGATTCACATTCAAAAAGAGAGTTTAGTCTTGTTCATTTTGATGACCTTCTGGGTGCTTATACATAACAGGTTATTAATAAATGTTTATTGAATAGTACTGACCTGAACTGTTCATTTGTCGTATGTATTCCTCAGTCTTTCTGCACACCACTAATACTTTTTCCTCTGTTTGATGGCTTGAGGTCAGTATTAATCCACCCGACTCTGTCCTGTGCCGCAGTTGTCACCCTTCCTTGTCCCTCGCTCAGCTCCCCCTCTTTTACAATAAGCATCCTAAGGAGAATTTTCAGGTTTCTTTTGATCTGAGTGAGAAAAGAAAGAAGAAACGAAGACACTTTTATTATTTCAACTTTGGTTCTGTCTTCCCTTTGTCCCTGTAGTTGTATTAGCAGTGATGTCCCCTGACACGGGTTACGATGGAGCAGAGGCTTTCAGATCAGCTACACCAAAAAGACTCTTCTCAATCCTGGTCTGTTGCTGAGCCTGATAAGTACCACCCTCTCCCAAGATGAGAATGTAGGGCACGTTTTTAAGATTGCTTCACTAGAAGTAAAAACCAAGTGTATTTGTGCATTTGTAACTATTCATTTTAAGATGTCCAGGGACTATTCCAGAGTAACTTCCTGTCTAGAATTAACTCATTTCACGTGGCAAACTCCAGCTGTGCTGATCCTTGGATATTTTACCATACAGCTCATATTCCAAATGTTGGAGCAAAGAGAGGAAGCTTGTAAAAAAATTTCCCTTCACAGAACTCGTAAAATATTCATGGTTCATGATTCGTCATTCTTTAAGTTTCAAAAACGACAGGGTAATTTGTAGGAACAAGTAATTAAGGGAAAAAAAAAGGTTTTGTGATGGAAAGGAGGAGCAGGCAGAGCAGAGAGCTTGGCATAGGTATTGGAAAATCACGGTAATTTAGCAGGTAATCAAAGATGTTGAGAACAGTGCTTGTAATGATTTCAAGGAAATATAGAATATTTTCTTTCATTTTGTCGACTGTGGGCCAGTTCTCCAGTTTTCTTCTTCTCCCATTTCTTGTTTGTGAGAGCTTTGAGCTCTATCTTTTTTCCTTTTATAAAAAAGTCATTTATTTTGTTTAAAATTATATTCCAGTTGGCATTGGGAAGGCAATAATGTCTTGTACTTCACT